>NW_020665103.1:343889-395298 GCF_002925995.2 Terrapene triunguis
GGGCGCTGTCCTGCAGGGAGCAGGATGGGGGCTCAGTAGGTGGCGCTCTCCTGTTGCAGTCGGTGCTGACCCCAATACCCCAGTGCAGCACTAGGGGCGCTGTCCTGCAAGGAGCAGGATGGGGGCTTGGTAGGTGGCACTGTTGCTGGTGCTCTCACCCCAATACCCGAGGGCAGCCACTTTTGGATTGCATAGAAAATTGAAGTCCTGACCAGGCCCAGTCATTAAATCTCCCCTGGCACTTTCCTTCCGAGTTGGGGCGTGAACCCCGGTGTCCTGGCCAGATCCCCCCCCCAGCCCACGTCCATTCTGCCTTCCTGAAATCCCCCTGCCCCTGCCCCGTGGTTACACACAATTGGACACAGGATTACTCTTAGCCTCCCACTGTATGCCGCTGTGTGGCGCCGCTGTGCGGCTGTTCCCCCGCTGCCCCACCCCAGAGGTGGCTGCATCCCAGTGCTGTATGCAGGGCTACCCCTCCCATCTCTGCCTGGCCCCTCCCTGCTCCATCCTCTGCACTATTTGTGGCCCAGCCTAGCTGCAGGTCAAGGTAGATGCTCTTGCCCTTGGGGAATCGTCTTTCTCTGCAGGAGGGACGTCTAATCTCATTTCCTGCAGGGTTTATCTCCTGCCAGGGCTCTGTGCCCAGCTGGGGTGCGGGCGGGGCAGCTTCCTGGCTGCCCTCCACCAGAGGCTTAGCCAAAGTGGGACTGCCATGACCACACTGTCCTCAGAGGGTCCCCAGAGAGCCGTTGCCTGGGAGGTCTGTTATTATAGGGTCTCTTGGCATTATTTGGACTGCGTGCTGTGGTTTGTTATTGTAGGGCTTCTTGACATTACTTGCCTGGGCTGCGTGCTGTGCTTTGTTATTGTAGAGTCTCTTGACGTTACTTGGACTGCATGCTGTGGTTTGTTATTGTAGGGTCTCTTGGCATTACCTGGACTGTGTGCTGTGGTTTGTTATTGTGGGGTCACTTGGCAGTGGGGACATGTGCACGCTGGTTTGTTATTTTAGGGTCTCTTGTAGTTGCTAAGACTGTGTGTGGTGGTTTATTATTGTAGGGTCTTTTAGCACTGGGGATATGAACACAGATTTTTTATTGAAAGGCGTCGAGTCAGCAGTGGGAATCGGCATGCAGTGTTGTTATAGGGTCTCTTGTCAGAGTTCAGGCTGTGTGTCGTTTGTTATTATACGGTCTTTTGGTATGGAAGATGCACACACTGTTTTGTTATTGTAAGGTCTCAGGTCAGCACTGGGGGTGCAGACAGTGGTTTGACATTGTAGAGTCCCAGCTGTAGGGCTGTGTGCCACGGTTTGTTATTGTAGGGTCTTTCAGCCCTGGGGATAGGCACAGGGGTTACTGAAGAGTCTTTGAGTGGGCGCTGGGACCCAGCACACTAGTCATTATTTTAGGGTCTCTCAGGTGCACTGGGGAGCCATCCACTGGTTTGTTATTGTAGGGTCTCTTTGTGCTATGGACTCACCCACTGGTGCAGGGTCTAAGACCGTGGGCACTGATAAGTTACTGTAGAGTCACACTTAAACAGGGGGTGGGGGACATAAAGCTAATCCAGTGTGGTAGGGGCAGAGGCAGGATACCGGGCTAGATGGGCCCATTAGTCTGATCCTTCTCCCCCTTCCCCTGCAGTTGAAGATCTCGTTCAGCGAGAGCCAGCTGGAGCGCACCTTCCAGTACCCATCCGAGGGGTCCCTGCTGGAGGAGTTTGGGCCCCCCGAGGAGTCGGACGCGCCGGCCTGTGCCAACCCCCACGGGGAGGACGACGAGGAAGAGGAGGAGCTGCTGCTTCTCCATCGCGGCCTGCCGGGTGTGCTCAGGACCAAATCCCTCATCGTGGGTGAGTCTCAGCGAGCACTAGGGGGCGCTGTGTGGCAGGGAGCGGGGTTAGCGGCTCAGTTGGGGGCGCTCTCCCCTGGCAGTCAGTGCTGGCCCCAATGCCCCAGCACGGCACTAGGGGGCGCTGTGCGGCAGGGAGCGGCTTGGGTGATGAAACATGCTGGGAAAATGCTTATGAAACAGCTGCTGCCGGTTCCCCACCCCTGGGAAAACCTCTTGCTTTGCTAGCCATGGGCATTGGGGCTCCATCTAGTGGCCAGATGGGGGAAGCTCAAGGGTGTCGGCCCACTGGCCTCCAGCAAGCCCTGGCACAGATGCATCCTGCCCTTTCCAATTCAGACGGCTCTTGCCAACTGCTCCCTACCCCAGCCCCCACTGTCCCCCCCTCCCCCAGGAAGGCCAGGCACATGCCCCTCCCTCTCCTCCAACATCCATCAGGCACGGCTGCTATGCTTACAACTCCCAGCTCTGGGAGGGAGGGGTCTAGTGGGTTAGAGCAGGGACTGCTGGGTTCTGTTCCCCTGTCTGTCCCTGCTAGGTTGCCCCCTCTCCCGTTCCCTACTCATTTCCCCTTCTCTCTCTTCTGGCAGATGAATCCTGCAGGCGGTAACCCCGCAGAACCCCCCCTCATGGTGGGGGGACCGGGCGGGTACAGAAGGTGCCCTGCCACGACTGGGTCCCGACTGGCCCCTTCTCTTTCGTCTTCCAGTAAAATCCCAGCAAGAACAAGGACTGGAGGGAGGTTGGCTCCAGTCCCCCTGGCTGTGGCTAGGCCAGAGCAGCCACCCTCCCGTTTGACTGCTCCCCTAAGGTCCAGCAGGGGGGATGAGACCAACAGAAAAACAGCATCGAGAGAGCCTTCAGGAACAAACCCACTGCAGCCAGCAGGGGGCACTCTGCACCACCCAGACTGTGCTGGGAGAGCCCATTTCCACTGGGGGCGCTCTGCATCACGTGGACTGTGCTGGGAGAGCCCATTCTCACTGCAGCCAGCGGGGGGGGGGAGGCGGCTCTCTGAACCATGTGGACTGTGCTGGGAAAGCCCATTCTCACTGCAGCCAGCGAGGGGCGCTCTAAACCCCATGGACTTTATTGCCACCGAGAGGTCACCTGGCCTACCTTCAGCCAAAGGTTAAAGATCACATCCCCTCCTGAAGATGGGTATGGGTGGGGGGTGGCAAAGAAAACCAACCCCCCACCATACACACATGCATTTTTTGTAACTCTTGAATCCTTTTTCTAGGGGACATCATCCAGAAGGGAGAACTTTTGTTTCCCAATTTTTACTTCCTAATAATGCTGCCGGGGTGGTCAGAGTTAAGGGGATTGTAGTTTAGGAGGGGTGGGGGTGGGGTTTATTGGGGAGGGGAGGGGTCACTTTGTTACTTGATAGGGTCCAGTCATAATTGCAGAGGACTGGATCACTATCGGAGGGCGGGGCAATCTGTGACTGGGGTGGAGCCAGTTGAGATTGAGGTGGAGCCAGTCAGTATTTGGAGAGTGGGGCAAATTGCTACTTTGCAGGGGTGGGTGGGCCATTTGCAAGTGTTCTGGAGCTAGTTACAGATGGGGCCGTGTTTATGTACTTCAGGCAGGACTAGTTGTGTTTGGGGAGGAGTGGGGCAGTATGTGGTTTGGGGGTGGGAGGTGGAGCCAACCAGGAATTGGGGAGGGACCAGCTGTGACTGGAGGTGGGGGGGAGGAGGTGACTGAAGCGGAGGGTGGGCCTACGGTGTGACTTCCTGTTTTAGCCGTCCCACTTCCTGTGTAGGTGGAGCAATTTCACCACCTTTCATGGGTGGGAGGGAGGTCGTGTCATTCAGAGCCTCTGATGGGCAGGAGTGAGAATGGAGGGACAGTGGAATTGGATGTGTGGGGACAAGAATGAGGATGGAGGGAATGAGGAATGGGATGAGTGTGGGGGGGATGGATGGATGAATGAGCCCCTCCTCTGTGAGTTTAGTTCGTTCTTGTTATTATTAATTCGTTTTCCTTTGCACTGGGGGGAGCAGCCGCATCCTCGCCCGGGAACGAGGGTGCGAGCGAATGAACAAGTGTGGCAGGCTCCTCCCCCCACCCAGGGAGCAGGGGCAGATGTGTGGTCACAGGGGAGTGGGGCTAAACGAGGCATCAGCCCCCCCCTCCCCCCATTTAACTCCCATCCTGCTCTGTGCAGGAGGCACTGATACTGCATCTGAGCACTGGCAGGGGGAGGGGGCCGCATCCGGCCAGTTCCAATAGTGTTTTTTTATATATATTATAATAATAAAACAGAAAGATGTTGCACGTGAAGCCGCCCTCCTGTCATCTATGGCCCACGCGGTCTGGGATGGGTAGGTGCTGCCAGGACTTGGCTCCCACGTGCCCCCTGGGAGTGAGGTGTGGGTGCTGCCAGGACCTGGCTCCCATGGGCCCCCTGGGGGTGAGGAGTGGGTGCTGCCAGGACCTGGCTCCCATGTGCTCCCTGGAGGTGAGGGTGGGTGCTGCCAGGACCTGGCTCCCATGTGCCCCCTGGGAGTGAGGTGTGGGCGCTGCCAGGACTTCCCATGCACCCCTTGGGGATGAGGGTTGGCACGGTCAGATCCTCTGCGCCCCCTGGTGGTCACAGCTCTGCTCTGTGGGCACCCTAACTCCCATTCCCCATCTCGCTCCCTCTACTGGTGAGGCATTGACGATGCAGGAGCCCCCGCTCTTGTCTCGCCTGCTCACCCCCAGCAGTCACTGCACTGTGGAAGACAATGTACCCCCCACGCCCCCTAGTGGTGTGGGTGCTGCTCTGCCTCCCATTCCATGTCTCCCAGCAGTCAGAGCTGTGCACTGGATTGCTGCAGCCCCATCGTTGAAATCCCTGCTAGCGTTGCAAAGATCAAATCCTACAAGGCCGGTCAACCCCTCAGCCGCCTCTGTAGCGACCCATCAAAGAACAGCACTGAGACGGGCCTATGATGAGAATGAGTCTTTGCTGATTGCCGGAGTTAAGCTGGAGACAATGAAATAATATGTGGGAAGTCAACTCATATGCCTGGAAATATAGATAAGAGCCAGGTCTGTAAAAACTGAAGATCCTACTTTGGAAGGCAACTCACACACTGTTAAATATGGTACGGAGCCAGTTAGGGAGACACATCGTATGCCTGGAAACATGGTAAAGTGCCTAGTGAAGAATGTGACTAACAGGCCTACAAATAGGGTTGACTCATGGCCAGAAATAAGAAAGAATCAGATAGGGAGCTGATTTGTCTGTATATATGGTAAAAAGCCTAGTCAGGAAGTTGACTCATACGCTAGTAAATACAGTACAATGTCAACTGAGGAACCAGCTCAAAGGAGGGAAGCAGGAAGCTGACTCATACTCAGTTAATTATGGTTAACGAGCTGAATGTGGTGGATACACATCTAGTTACAGTAAGGAACCAAATTAGGGCAGCAGCTCATAATTGTAATAATGTTGGCTACTGCAAGGGTAATCGGTTGGGGTAAAGACCTTAATGAGAGGCGACACGTCTATAGTTATAATTACGGTGAGGGCTTGAGTACAGCTGCAGCTCATATAACAATTAAGATTCAGAACAGAACCAGGGCTGCTGCTCTTATACAGGTTATATGGTACAGACCATAGACTGGAGTTGTGGCTCATAAGCTGGTGATTATAGTGAAGAGCCAAGTTGAGGGTGCAGCCTGCACCCGAATTATTATGGTACAGGTCCCAATAGGAGCTGAGGCTCATAAATTAGTAATTATGGTAGAGGATTGACTCAAAGCAGGGACCATACATTGACCACTACAGTACTGGCCCTTGGTGCTGTGGCATGTACCCTGGTGCAAACCCCATTCTGGATGTAACCTATCCTTTGTTAATTATGGTACAGATCCATGCTAGAGCCCATACATTGTTAATTATGGTACAGACCCGAATTGGTGCTGCAGTTTATATTACAGTAATTACAGTGCAGACCAAAATTGCACCTGTGGATCATAGATCGCTAATTATAGTACATTCCTAACTTGGGTTTGTGACTCATATACCTGCACTTACGGTAAAGACCTGGATTCTCCATGCGGTGCCTCCCCACCAAATTACTATGAGGACCCAAACTGGGCTGTGCTCGTGGCTGCAGTTGGTATGATAATTACAGTAAAATGCCCAACCCTGGGGTGGGGTGCATATATCCATAATGACAGTACAAGGTGAAAATGGGGGTGGGGCACAAGCTCCTGTAATTACAGTAAACAGACAGGTGGCGGGGTGCATCTCACACCGTGTGATTACGGTAGGGAGCCTGGTGGCTTATATCCCTGTAATTACGGTAGCGAAACCAGCTGGAGAATGAGCAATTGGTATTCCTGTAATTACAGGAATCTCAGGAGTCCGCCTGAGAAGAAGCAACTCATATTTCCGTCATTACTGTAAGGAATCGGCCGCAAAAGAAGAGGCTCATGTTCCTGTAATTACGACCAGAGCTCTTTGCTTGCGGTTGCTATTCTGTTCATTACGGTAGCGGCGGGACTTGGGTTTAGAGATCTGCCGTCCATATACCGCTCATTACGGTAAAGGGCGGAGCGCAGTTGCCTCATTCCGGCTCAGCGCTGGCGCACTGTACAGCCCCCCCTTCGCCCCGGAAGTGGTTGGTCCGGTGGGGTCACGTTGCCCGGAAGCGGCCAGCGGGAGGTACGGTGGCCCGGGCGGGCGGAGGATGGCGGCGCTGGAGCGGTGGGTGTCGGGGGAGCTGCACGCGCTGCTGGGGCTGAGCGAGCGGCACGTGGTCGGGTTCCTGCTCGGCCTGGCCCGGCGCAGCCGCAGCCCCGACGAGCTGCTGAATCGCCTGGAGGAGACGGAGACTCTGCGCGTGAGCGAGCCGGCCGTGCGCGCCTTCGCCCAGCGCCTCTGGGAACAGGTAGGCGGGGCTAGTGGGGACGGAGGGGCGGGACCACATTGGAGGGGTCCAACCGAAGTAGGAGGGGCTAGTGGAGCTGAGGGGAGGGGTCACAATGGAGGGGAGGGGCTAGTAGGTTGGAGGGGGAGGGGCCACAATGGAGGGGGAGGGGCTGAGTGGGGTGGGACTGAGGGGAGAGTGTCACATTGGAGGGGGAGGGGCCAGTGGGGTTGAGGGGAGGGTCACGCTGGAGGGGCTAACTGGAGTTGAAGGGGGCCTCAGGCAAGGGGCTAAAGGGACTGGGGAGAGGAGGGACACATGTGGAGTTCCTAGGGGAGGGAGTGGGGTTAGTGGGGCTGAAGGGGAAGGGCCTGTGAACAAAGAGAGCAGGAGCAGAGGGCATGAGGGAGAAGCCAAGGGGGAGTGTCCTGTGAGCTTAGTGGGCGGGGCTTGTGGAAAGATGGGGTGGGGTTAGCTGTAGGAGTGAGGCCTCGGTGTGGAAGTGGAGGGAGGGTGAGGACCATGTGGGGAGGGGTTACCGGGGTGAGGACCATGTGGGGAGGGGTTACCGGGGTGAGGACCATGTGAGGAGGGGAAGGATTATCAGGGAAGGGGTGAAAGTGGGAGGAGCCTTTGTGAAGGGGGAGGAGCTAGCTGCAGGGGAGGGACCTGTGCACTAACGGGAGGAGCTTTATGGAGGAGGCTGGGGGTCAGGGAGGGCGCGCTGGCTGTGCGGTGTTTCTAATCCCTATCTTTCCCCCGACTCCCAGATCCCACGTTCGGCCCCCCAGGAGCGTCCAGCCCGGGTGGCCGAGCGGGAGGCCCTGGCCATGCAGCAGAAGAACCGCTCGTACCAGCTGCTGGAGGACAGCGAGGAGGAGGAGGGGGATGCGGGGGCTGCCCCGGGCTCCAAGCGCCGGCCCGAGCAGAGGAAGCACAAAAAGCGGCGCAAACACCTGCGCCGGAAGCAGGAGGAGGCGTCGGAGGAAGAGAACGAAGCGGAGCGGGAGCCGTGAGTGTAGCCTCCACGGGATCCCAGGGGGTGGAGCGGGGGGACAGTCCCCGCACTGGGGGTCCCTGGAGCTGGCTAATGCCCTGACTGTGGTCTCTCACCCTTCCCCGGGTGCAGGGAGCCGTCCTCGGAGGGGAAGGACTCAGAGGACGAATGGGACCGCAGCGAGCGAGAGCGTCTGCAGGACCTGGAGGAGCGCGATGCCTTCGCCGAACGGGTCAAGCGCAAGGACAAGGAGAAGACCAGGAACATCCTGGAGCGTTCGGACAAGAAGGTCAGAGCCTGACCCTGCGGCCAGCATCCGTCCCCCACCCCAGCCCTGCAGCTGGGTCCCTTCCTGAGCCCTTCCCGTATGTCCTACAACTGGGATCCCTCTCTAGCCCCCTACCTCCCTCTGCCAAGATGCCTCCCCGGGATTCCTCTCTGCTCTGAACGTCCCCCTCCACTGCCACAGTCTTGGGATCCCACCTCTGACCCACCCCACCCGCTGCCAGGATCCTATCCCAGGATTCCACCCCCCCACACACACACATTGCTAGGATCCCTTCCTGAGTCCCCGATGCCACCTGCCTCTCCCGTGTTATGCTCTTACTGCTGGATTTCTTCCCTGAAGGGGTGATTTGTGAACCCCACAAGCGCTGGAGGGAGCAGAGCCAGAGGGCAGGGATTTGTGGGGAGGAGGAGAAAATTCCAAGTTTATGAGCAAGTTGGGGAGCCCCTCCTGGAAATTCCTGGACCCTTCCCGCTAGGGAGTCTGTCTGCAGCCCGGCCTACTTCATTGGGGGGCCAGCTGGGGTCTGCTTTAGGGGAGGGGAAGGACTGTCTACACAACCTGATCAGTGTCTCTCCCCCCTCCTGTTGTTGGACGCAGGCCTACGAAGAGGCGCAGAAGCGACTGAAGATGGCAGAAGAGGACAAGAAAACCATGGTGAGAGCTTTGTATTTCTCCTACCGTATTTCTGTCTCGCCTCCTGGCTGATCGTAGCTGTACAGACCCATCTAGCTCAGTATCCCTCTCTGCTTTCCACCCTAGATCAGATCAGTGGGGTCCATCTAGCCCAGTATCCAGGCCCTAACTCCCTACTGGGGATAGAACCCAGGAGTCCAGACTCCCAGCCCCCCTGCTCCCCTCTCAGAGCTGGGGAATAGAACCCAGGAGTCTTGACTCCAGCTCCCTCTGCTCTAACCTATTAGACCCCACTCCCCTCATAGAGCTGGGGCAAGAACCCAGGGGTCCTGGCTTCCCAGCCAGTGCCCTCAGCCCCTCTCCATCCCGCCAGATCCCAGAGCTGCGGAAGAAGTCGCGCCGGGAGTACCTGGCCAAGCGGGAGCGGGACAAGCTGGAGGACCTGGAGGCGGAGATTGTGGACGAGGAGCACTTGTTCTCGGAGCTGGAGCTGACGACGGCCGAGCAGCGGGAGCTGGAGTACAAGCGCCGGGTGCGCGACCTGGCCAAGGACTACAAGCGGGCGGGCGAGCAGGAGAAGCTGGAGAAGAGCAGCCGCTACTACATGCCCGAGGAAAGCCGTGGCAAGGTACCCACTGCGGGGAGTGAGGGGGAGCTGTGGGAAGGTACCCAACACGGGGGGGGGGGCGCTCTCTGAGGGAGAGCATGGCAGGGGAGCACTCTGGGGGAGCTGTGGCAAGGTACCTGCTGTGGGGCTGGGGAATTGGTAAGGCCGGAGGTGGGGGTCTTCCTGGTAGTACCCTGCCTAGGGGCCAGTGAAGCATGTGATCTGCAGGGGGTAGCCCCGTAGAAAGTTGGGGCAGGTCTCCTTGCCCAGGGGCTGGGGAGATGGAAGGAGGGGGACAGCGGGGGCGTGGGAGTCCCTGCGGCAGGAGACGGGAGCGTGACCCACTTGAGAACGCCCGCTGGGGGTGAAGGAAGGGGGTTAGGACCCGGCAGGGTGACGGGTCCATGCCCTATGAGCGTTCCCTGGGGTGGTCCCCTTGTTGGGAGGAAGGAGGGTTGGCATTAGGAGCATGGCTGGCTGGGCCAGCGTCATACCGGGGTGGGGAACATCCCCCTTGGGGCTGGTTGTACTGAACTGTGGGGGGATCTCCCGGGGAAGGGCCAGTTTTGGGCTGGCGAAAGGGGCAGGATTGTGGTGGGGACTCAAATCTGGACCCCCTGCAGCTTGGGCTGTGACCCCTCCTGCCCTGCCGTCTCCCCTGCTCCAGTCTGGGGGTGACCCCTGAAGGCTGACCTGCAGCCCACGCGCAGCCGGGGTTGATGTCAGACTTTTCCCAGAGCTGGGCTCTCCCTGGCCCTGCCCCCGCGGCGTCCCCTGTGCCGTGACTCAACCCCCACCCCTCCCCCGGCAGAAGATCCCCGACCGCTACGAGGAGCCGGTGGCGGACGAGCGCGCCACGCCGCGGGACGAGCAGCGGCGCTGGGAGGAGGATCACATTGGGGCGGCTGCCCTGCGCTTCGGGGCCCGCGACGCCGGCCAGCGCCACCCTGGCAAGGACTACGAGTTTGTGCTGGAGGAGGACGAGATGATCCACTTCGTCAGCGCTGTGCATATGCAGGGCACGGCCCAGGGCAAGGTGAGAAATGGGGGCTGGGTCCTTCCCCTGTAGGGGGCGCCAGCTCTGATCTGGCCCTAGGGCAGGGGCTTGGCTGGCTCGGGGGGTGGGGAATGGGATATGAGGCCTTTCCCCTGTAGGGGTCGCTGGCTCCAATTCGGCCCCACGCTGGGGGCCTGCGGAATGGGACCTGGGGCCCTTTCCCTCTAGGGGGCATCAGCTCTGATCCAGCCCAGCTGGGGGGATTGGCTGGCTTGGGGGTGGGGCATAGGATGTAACAAGTCACCAGGTCTCAGCCCAGCCCCCAGCAGGGCAGCCGTCCCATTCCCAAACCCCTTCCCTCCACCCATTTTCCGAGCAAGGGAGGCTGAGAGCTGAACAGGCCGTGGTGCTGAGCTCCCCTCTGCCCCCTAGAGGGGGATCCCTGCTGGGGCAGCGCTGAAGAGGCCCACGGGTAGGGGACGCTGTATGGGGTGAGCAAAAAGGGAACAGTCTCCATTGGGTGAAATGATGGCCTTCCCAGCCCCCTCTCTCACCCCAACCTGCGTCTCCTGGTCCTCTCTGGCACCGGGAGGACTGAGAACTCTATGAGATTGACTCCCGTCTGGAGATCCAGCGGCTGTCCCCCCGGCCCAGGTGGAGGGACGGGTGGCTGAGCCGATGGTGTCCCATCCCCCTGCTCAGGAGGAGAAGTCGGAGCTGTCAGAGGCGGCGCGGAGGAAGCTGTCCATGCAGGAGGTGCGGCGCAGCCTGCCCGTCTACCCCTACCGCCAAGACCTGCTGGCGGCCATCGCCGAGCACCAGATCCTCATCATCGAGGGGGAGACGGGCTCCGGAAAGACCACGCAGATCCCCCAGTACCTGTACGAGGAGGTAACGGCGTGGCAGGACAGGGGCTGGGAGGGGAGGGGGGACTCTTCTCTCCTAGTTAGTGCTGACCCCAATGTTAGGGGGCGCTGTGCTGCAGGGAGCAGGCTGGGAGGCTCAGTAGGGGGTGCTGTTTCCCCACGATCAGTGCTGGCTGCAATGCAGTGGGGTGGCACTAGGTGGCATTGTGCCACAGGGAGTGGGGTGGGAGGTCCAGCAGGGGGTGTTCTCCCCTCACATTCAGTGCTGACCCCAGCTGCACCCCTCCCCAGAGGTGGCTGCATCTCCGCACTGGGCAAGCGATCCCTGTGCAGCGTGACGGTGAGGCTGTTATCAGGCTGCCCCACCCCAGAAAAAGCTGCATTTCTGCTCTGGCAGCTGCTCCCGGGGAATTTCCATCCGGTCCCTGGACCGTCTCGTTTCCTTTGTTAGGGCTACACGGAGAAGGGGATGAAGATTGGCTGCACCCAACCCAGACGAGTGGCGGCCATGAGCGTCGCGGCCAGAGTCTCTCAGGAAATGGGAGTTAAGCTTGGTAACGAGGTATGTGACTGGTGGGTTGGTTATCCCCTTCCCCGCTTGCCTGAGCCAGAAGCAGCCCCCTTAGAAAGGACAGGCCCCATGTCCTTTCTCCCACCCCCTTGGCTAGCCAGTCCCCTTGCCCTGGGGCTGGATCAGAGCCAGTGCCCCCTAGATGGGAAAGGTCCCATGTCCCATTCCTCACTCCTCTGAGCCAACTAGTCCCCCTGCCCTCAGACCAGCTGGGAGCTAATGCCCCATGGAGGGAAAAGGCCCTTGTCGCTTTCCTTGTGACTACAATTAACTGGGTCCATTCCTGTGACCCCCTCCCACACCCGGCCAACAGGTATCCCCTCCACCCCCACCCACCAGAGATGTGGGAGGTCTCCTTGTTTCTCTTCGGCTCCCCCATGTGGTCAAAGCCGGGCCTCCACTGGAGTTGACTGCAGGCAGAAGCAGCTCACTGTAAAACAGTGCCCCGAGCGGGACCGTGGAGCGCTCTCATTGGCCGACGGGTGCCAGCCACGCTGCTTTTGTATTGGCCGGTGGTTTAGCGGTAGCTCGGGCTAATCCCTCCCGCCTGGCAGGTGGGCTACAGCATCCGCTTTGAGGACTGCACGTCGGAGCGCACACTGCTCAAGTACATGACGGACGGCATGCTGCTGCGGGAGTTCCTGACCGAGCCCGACCTCTCCAGCTACAGGTGAGCCTCGCTGGGGGGTGGCACGGGACAGGGCTGGGACACTCTCCCCCTGCAGTCAGTACTGGCACCAATACCCCAATGTGGCTCTAGGGGGTGTCGTGCTGCAGGGGGCGGGGCTGGGACGCTCTCCCCTGGCAGTTAGTACTGGCACCAATACCCGATTGTGGCTTTAGGGGGCGCTGTGCTGCAGGGAGCAGGGCCGTTCCTGATGCACTCACACACACACACCCTCTCCCCCTCGCGCAGCGTGATCATCATAGACGAGGCCCATGAGCGCACCCTCCACACCGACATCCTGTTCGGCCTGATCAAGGACATCGCCCGGTTCCGCCCGGCGCTCAAGGTGCTGATCGCCAGCGCCACCCTGGACACCGAGCGCTTCTCCACCTTCTTCGACGATGCACCCATCTTCCGCATCCCCGGGCGCCGCTTCCCTGTGGACATCTTCTACACCAAGGTCTGGGGGGGGCAGAATGGGGGGCAGCATGGCGTAATCGCTGGCCGCGGGAAGGTGGGGGGTGGGGCGTTTTGGCAGGATCGTTGTGGGTGGAGGGGTTCTGGGGAAGAATAGAGAAGATTATGGCCAGGAGGGGGAGGTATGGTGGGGAGGGGAAGCATGACCTAGCGGGGAGGCGTGGCCAGGAGGGGGCAGTGTGGGGGGGACCCAGGAGGAGGGGTGGTGTGGGGAGAGTATTTTTTCGGTGGGAGGAGGGGAAGCATGACCCAAGGGAAGGCATGGAGGGACTGTTAAGGGGGTTCCGGGGGGTGGGGAGGAGAAGGTGTGGCTAGGATGGGGCAGCATGACCAGGAGGAGGTGGGTCGAAACATGACGTGGCCAGCAGGGGGCGACATGGAGAGATCTGGGAGAGCAGGGTGTGGGGCATACATGAGACAGGCAGCCAGGGGGCCGAGCAAGTCCAAGAGGAGGGCTCCAGGGGCCGGTTGGAGGGGGGACAGGGTGGGGCCTGGGGATCAGCGTCTAACGTTGAGGGAGGGGGGCGAGGAAGGCTCCAGTCACGCCGTGGGGCAGGGAGTGGCAGGAGCTGAGCTCTGACCCCAGTCTGACCCCTCTCTAGGCCCCCGAGGCCGATTACCTGGAGGCCTGCGTGGTGTCGGTGCTGCAGATCCACGTCACCCAGGCGCCCGGCGACATCCTGGTCTTCCTCACCGGCCAGGTAAGTGCCTGACCCCGCCCCCTACAGGGCCTGGCCCCACCCCCTGCAGTGTCTGACCCTCACCCCACCTTTGGCTCCGCCCCCTGCAGGAGGAGATCGAGGCCTGCTGCGAGATGCTGCAGGAACGCTGCCGCCGCCTGGGCTCCAAGATCCCCGAGCTGCTGGTGCTGCCCATCTATGCCAACCTGCCCTCCGACATGCAGGCCAAGATCTTCGAGCCCACCCCGCCCGGGGCCCGGAAGGTGAGGGGCGGGGTGGGGAGGGGCTTCAAGCTCCAGGGGTGGGGCTTGGGGGTGTAGGGATGCAGGGGAGGTGCTTACACCTCTGGGGCGGGACTTCGGGGGGATAGATGGGCGTGGCCTGTGGGGAGGGGTTTGAGGTGGAGGGAGGGGCTGTGAGCTCTGGGGCATGGCTTCAGGAGTAGCTGATTTAGTGAGCTGGGAGCATGGCTTTTGGGGTAGATGGGCTTGTGGGAGGAGCTTAGAGGTCTGGGGGTGTGGTTTTGTGGGTAGATTGCTTAGAGGATGGGATTTAGCTCTCTGGGGGCGTGACTTCAAGGATAGCTGGGTTTATGGGAGGGGCTTAGTGCTTTGTGGGCATGGCTACATGGGGTAGATGGCTGAGTGGGCGGGGGCTTACAGCTCCGGAGGTGTGGCTTCAGGGGTAGGTGGCTGGGGAAGGGATGGGATGAAAGAGAAGTTTGTGTGTGTGGTTGGGGCAGCAAGGGAGGAGCTTTTGAGGGGGCGGGACTATGAAGAGGAGGAGCTGTGGAGGGGGCAGTGCTTAGGTGCATACACTCCTCCCCCACAGTCCCTGCTCAGCAGCTGTGACTGACTGAGGCCCAGGGGACCAGCCTGTCCACCCCAGGCCACTGCACAGGGGACCCCAGGGTGTCTCCTGTGGGCCAGGGCTGGCTGACTCCTTCCCCTCCACCAGCTGATGAGGTGTCTCCCCACCCCTCGCAGGTCGTCGTGGCGACTAACATCGCAGAGACCTCGCTGACTATTGATGGGATCATCTACGTCATCGACCCGGGGTTCTGCAAGCAAAAGAGCTACAACGCCCGCACCGGCATGGAGTCCCTGATCGTCACACCCTGCTCCCGGGTATGGGACCCACCGCCCTCGGGGTACAGCGCCCGCCCCGACCCCCTGCCCCCCAACCACCCCCCTTGGGGTACAGCGCCCACCCCAGCCTGGAGTCCCTGATTGTCACACCCTGCTCCTGGGTATGGGACCCCCCCCACCCCCCTACCACCGCCCTCAGGGTACAGCGCCTGCCCCAACCCCCTGCCCCCCAACCACTCTCCTTGGGGTACAGCACCCGCCCGGCCTGGAGTCCCTGATTGTCACACCCTGCTCCCAGGTATGGGACCCCCCTGCCCCGCTAACCGTGCCTGCCCCGGCCCCCCCCCCCCCCCCCACCGCCCTCGGGGTACAGCGCCTATCCCGGCCTGGAGTCCCTGATCGTCATACCCTGCTCCCGGGTACGGGGACTTCTCCACAGCCCCAACACCCGCTCCAGATACAAGACATCCCCCTCTCCTCCCCATTTCCCATGTTATGACGATAGGGCCCGGCTGAGCCCCAGGTTACAGGGTTTCACGTGGGGTCAGAGGGTCCCGTATCTGCCCGCACATGCCTTCATCTCACACCCGTCTCCCCCTCCCCAGGCCTCCGCCAACCAGCGGGCCGGGCGTGCCGGGCGCGTGGCTGCTGGGAAATGCTTCCGCCTCTACACTGCCTGGGCCTACAAGAACGAGATGGAGGAAACCACGGTGCCGGAGATCCAGAGGACCAACCTGGGCAACGTGGTGCTGCTGCTCAAGAGTCTGGGTGCGGAGGGGGCTTGCCCGGGAGGGGTGGGGGGGGGTGGAGCTTGCCCGGGGAGGGAGGGGGAGGTCCCAGTGGGGTGCAGCCTAGCTCCACTGCCTGACCCCAAGGAGGATAAAAATCACATTTGTTTTAATCAGCTCAGTTTTATTTAAATGAACTACTGGTTGATTTTCAAAAATCACCTATTTAACATTACATGTGCAAGGCTGACAACCTGGGTTAAGGCCTCAGCGTCCTCTCATCTGCTGCTTTGATGAATGTATATTATGTTACTAGCCAAGCAGCACACACTGGTTGAATTGTTAAAGTACGTCACACCACTGCATTCATGGCAGTCACTGGCTAAGCACCTGAGGGTGCTGAAGTGCTAAGCCAGCTGTAACCTCTTCTACAGGGGCAGAGAGAATATTGCCATTATTTCACTTTAACAAATTGGTTAGTTCTAAGTGCAAATCACGTTTAAATAAACGTTTATTTTTTATGGCTCCAGCCCCTTTCAGTCAGCTTTACAACTTTACAATGCTGGTTTTTAGGCCAAAATTCAATTCCAATTTCCATCCCAAAATGCCGCTTGACACACATCACGGGTAAACAGTTCATCAACCAGAGACCCATCCTTCGCCATTTTCTAACATCATAAACAATGTAAAAATGAAGAATCCCAATGGAAGCGAAGCTTCTAATTGCTTAGATAAAAGTGTATCCATCTACTGTGTCCTGGCTAGCAAAAAGAAGCGCCCGGTTACTGCGAAGGCTAGCTGGAGATGCAAACTGGCATGTTCTAACAGTTCTCAACCAGTGAGGATCAATCTGGCTTTAGGCAAATAACTACAAAGTACCAATGCAAAACAAGAGGCAGAGCGGTGATTTCAATCGAGGTTTCCTGCTTGCTGATTTAAATCCCGCCACCTTGCCTGCCCCCTCTCTCTCGCAGGCATCAACGACCTCATCCACTTTGACTTCATGGACCCGCCGCCCCATGAGACCCTGGTGCTGGCCCTTGAGCAGCTGTATGCCCTGGGCGCGCTCAACCACCTTGGGGAGCTCACCAAGGTAAGGGGGAGGTCCTCCCGTGGCAAAAGTAGGGAGTCTCTGTGCTGCTAGGGGTACCTTTGCTTGTTGGGACCCAGGACTCCCCTGCTGGGTCACCCCCATGCTCCAGGGCAGGATCTGAGCCTCATGCCTGGGGGTCAGGAAGGAATCTTCACACACACTCATCCTTCTGTGGGATAACGCTGACCAGTGAGTCGTAGCATGGGGAGGACTTTGCTGTCTTGGGGAGAGACGGGCAGAGCTAGGGTGACCAGCAGACGGGATAGCGGGCTAGATGGGCCCAAGGAGTGATCACAGGTGGGGGAACGAGTCTCTAACGACGTCTCTCTCTCCCAGCTGGGCCGGAAGATGGCAGAGCTGCCCGTGGACCCCATGCTGTCCAAGATGATCCTAGCCTCGGAGCAGTGAGTCCCCCTTTCCTCTTCAAAAGCTCTAGTGCCCCCATCCCCGGCTCCTCTCTCATCTCCACCCAGGCTCAGCTGCTGGGCTGCAGCCCGCCCCGGGCTCACCAGCTGCCTTCGCCCCTGAAGGGTCACGTTTCCCAAGCCCCGTTCTGGTCAGCGCTCCGGGGGCGGGCTTCCCCGCTCTCTAACGCTGCCTCCCCCCGGGGCTCCGCAGGTACAAGTGCTCAGAGCAGATCCTCTCCATTGCGGCCATGCTGTCTGTCAACAACTCCATCTTCTACCGGCCCAAGGACAAGGTGGTGCACGCTGACAACGCCCGCATGAACTTCTTCCTGCCCGGCGGGGACCACCTGGTGTTGCTCAACGTCTACACCCAGGTGAGGGGGCAGGGAAGGGACACGGGGCCTTCCCCTCCCCACCCGAGGGTGGGGGGCGGTGCCCACTCTGATCCATCCTAAGGTGGGGGGACTGGGTGGTCAGGGATGGGATACAGCCCCTTTCCCCCTAGGTGGGACCAACTCCCCTCCAGCCCCATGGTCCAGGGGACTGGCTGGGACAGGGGGTAGGGAATGGGGGACACTGGGTGTGCTTGCTCCAATCCAGCCCCAGGATGGAGGGGAATGTGATATTCCCCCCCCCGTGGGGGCACTGGCTCCAATCCAGCCCCTGCCCTGGGTTACAGTACACAGTCTCCGAGTTGCCCTAGCCAGCTAGGTAAAGCCTGCGGGGAGCCCAGGCTCACAGCTGGCTCTGACCCCTGCCCCACCCACAGTGGGTGGAGAGCGCTTTCTCCATGCAGTGGTGCTACGAGAACTTCATCCAGTTCCGCTCCATGAGGCGGGCGCGGGACGTGCGGGAGCAGCTGGAGGGGCTGATGGAGCGCATTGAGGTGGACCTCACCTCCAGCGAGGGAGACTACGTTCCCATCCGCAAGGTAACCCCCGCCCCCACCGCCCTGCCCCACCCCCCACCTTCCTGCCCCTCGCTGACCCGCCCTGCTCTCCCTCCCAGGCCATCACCGCTGGCTTCTTCTACCACACGGCCCGCCTGACCCGCACCGGCTACAAGACCGTCAAGCACCAGCAGACGGTCTTCGTCCACCCCAACAGCTGCCTCTTTGAGGAGCAGCCCCGCTGGCTCATCTACCACGAGCTGGTCTTCACCACCAAAGAGTTCATGAGACAGGTACGCCCCCCGGCGGCAGCGGGACATGCTGGGACTCCCGTCTCCGGGGCAGGAGCCTTGAGGGGGGGTAGCCCAAAGCATTGTGGGATGCTTCCTCACACGCAGCCTAGGCCTAGAGGGGAGGGGCTTATAGCCCTGGTACAATGGTGCCAAGGAGAGACCCTGGGCAGCAGGGCTTGGGTACAGCTTACTCCGGCTGGGAAGCCAGCCCTGTACTTAGTAGTGCTGCACTGCACCCTCCAGCCACCAGAAGGCCCCCTTCCTGTTCTGTCCTCCCTGCGAAGGGGTAGCCCCTGCTGTGGAACCTCTGATCCGTGTTAACCCCTTCCACTTCCTGCTGGGGGGTGGTGATAGACTTCATTAGCATAAAAGGGGTGGAGCTTTTAGCCCCAGATTTATTTAAAGGGCTAGTCCTGGCATTTTGGACCACTGCCCAGCTCCCTCTTGTTGTACCCTCGTCCACTAGGAGGTGCTGCCCCAAAGGGGGCACTTGCTGACCCCTTGTCTCCCTCCTGCAGGTCATAGAGATCGACAGCACGTGGCTGCTGGAGGTGGCCCCTCATTACTACAAGGCGAAGGAGCTGGAGGACGCCTCTGCTAAGAAGCTGCCCAAGAAAGTGGGCAAGACACGGGAGGAGCTGGGCTAGAGGCCAAAGCCAGCCCCTCAGGACTGTGTTATTTTGGGGGAGGCTACCCCTTTTCTATGGACTCTGTACAGCTGTATAGCGTGTTCTGGCCAAGGAGGGCAGCAGAAACAAAGCGATTTTTAAATTAAGCCAGACCTGGTCTCCTCCCCTCCTCAGGCTAACGGCTTCAGAGCCGGGCCACCCTTGGGAGACCATCTGGCTCCCTGGTGTGGGTGTAAGTTCAAGGGCAAGGGGACTTCCACCTTTTAATAGACACCCTCCCTGGGCTGCCCTGTCACCCGTGACAGCTGAGCCCTGTGCTTGGCCTTGAGTCTCCTGCTGCCTCATTGCCCCACTGGTGGGTTCTCTCTCCCCATGGCCCTGGAATTCACCAGAGGGCAGCTGCTGTCAGTGCCCTGGGACTGCTTGGAGTTGGCTGCTGCCTAGGTCGTGGCCTCATCGCGGCTGGGGGTTGTTCTCTGCAGGGGTTTGAGCTTGTTTGTAATCGCTCAGCGTGGGGGTGGGAATCAGGACTCCTGGGCTCTGAGGGGGGTGGGGTCAAGGGGTTACAGCAGCACCAACACAGCTGTAAGGCACCTGGCAGGGGGTTGCCAGGAAGGAGTGAGTGCTCTCAGCAGTCAACCCTTTTCTCCCACCCATGTACGGCTGGGAAGGGAGGACTGAGCTGGGAGCAGCTAGGGAAGACCCCACCAGGGGAGGAACAGTCCTAGGGGCTAGGAAGTTGCCTCATCTCTGGGGCCAGCAGGGAGCATTGCTTTGTACTGGGATTAAACAGGCCCCAGTGCTGCCTCCTCCCTCCTCCCCCCCCCAGGGCCGAGGCACTTCCTCTGCCATAAGCCCTCCCTACATGTTGAATTCCAGCTCCCCCGTGCACCAGTGAGATGCTGGTGTCCCACAGCTTCCCTATGCCTCCAACACAGCTGGTCTCTCCAGGCCTAGACGCCCCCCAGCTCCCTGCCGTCCCAGAGCCACTGGCCCCAGCCCAGCCATTTCTCCACACGGCTTTATTATGTACAGTTAAGTTACAAGTGGTTCTTTACAGTGCTGGGCAGGGAGGGGGCAGGGCACAGACCATGCAGCGGAGCCGGCGGACCAGGCTTTGTGCGTTGAGGCGACATCAGCTCACAAGAGTCACAACATCCGGGGCTGGCTCAGCTGTCCCTGTAGCCCACTGGTGCCCCCTGCTGTTTGCCAGCCAGGGCAGATAAGAGCAGCTGCAGAGAGGGTCTGTGCTCCAACAGGCCCAGGCCAACCAGAGCGGCCACCAGCAGCTTCTTCGTCTTGACCACAGGTGGCGGGGACGGCATCAGCTACATGGAGGGGAGAGGGGCAGGCGTTAAACGCTGGGGCAGCTGCTTTCACGGATCATCTGCCAGGACCCCACACAGTAGTGCCCTGGCTCCACTCCAGCAGAGGTACGGCCCGCCCCAGCACTCACCTTGTCTAGCCGGTGACAGCGGATCAGCCCTCTGGAGTCCAAGAAGAAAGTGGAATAGGCGTCATAGGTCCTGGAAGGGGAGTATAATAAAGGACAGTCAAATCTAGTGTAAGATTTATTGGGGAGGTTTTGGGCCTGGTGGGGGGGGGAGCACTGCTAGCCCCCCAGGCAGGTGTCTCTAAGGCAGCTGTTCTCAAACTTTTGTGATCATGCCCCCCCCCCCCCCTTGAGTCTTTCCCCCTCCACCACACAAATACATATACTGATACATGCAGCGACACTTCACTTGAATCAGTTTCAGCTTCTTTATCACTTGAGGGTTTCGTATCTGTTGCACAACAGTCCGTTGCAATAAGAGCAAGCGCAAACCTGCGATTGTGGCCTGTGCTGACAAACGTGCACGCCGCCTTGTAGCAAACAAGTTAACGTACAGATGGCAGTGACTTCGTATGATGCTCTGCAAGCTGAACAGAAATCTGGCAGAAGGCACAGCGCCAGCTGAGGGCCTGATATTCTGGAGCAGTGGTTCTCAACCTATTCACCACTATGGGCCGCATCCAATACTACTCGTATGGCCCTGAGCATGTCGCGTAGGCCACGGCTTTGTGGGCCGCAACTTGAGAACCACTGAAATGGCTTTGCTAGTTATTCACTGCTGTGAGTAAAATATGTGCAGTAAGGCTTTTTTCCCCCCTATAGCTCTTCCCCTCCTCCCAGAAGGGCCCGCCCCCCAGTTTGAGAACCTCTGCTCTAAGGGCCATGGGGGGGAAGGATGCTGGGACTTACTCCAGGGGAATACCAAATCTTAGGGCTTCAAGCAGCTCAAAGGCAGTGGCTCTGGGAGGCAGAGAAAACCCCCCCCCACACTGGGAGCAGCTGGGGAAGACCCCATTGGGGGAGGAGCAGTCCTAGGGGCTAGGAAGTTCCCCCATCTCTGAGGTCAGCAGGGGCATTGCTTTGTGCTGAGGTTAAACAGTCCCTAGCCCTGGCTCAGGGAGGTCACAGCCCTGGAAAGCCCAGCAGGGAAGGAAAAAGGGCAACTCCCGGGAGTGGCTACACAGCTCATCAGAGGAATGAGACAGGAGCAGCGAACATCTGTACAACACGGTGAGGGAGGGTGGGTGCGGGGTGCCAGGCCGGGCTCTCACCTGTACAGCTCTCTCTTGTCCCTCTTGTAGAAGCGCAGCAAGAGGACGTGGAAGGGGACCCCTGTGATGCGCCAGCGGGCCTGGACGCTCCAGTTCTCGGGGTGCTGCGTCAGCTTCAGCACCTCCAGCCGCATGTTGACGAAGTAGCTCCAGGCCACGAGGCGGCACAGGGTCAGCGCCAGCTGGTACATGGCTCGGCCCCTGGCGGCGGGGAAGGGCAGGACAGCCCTAAGGCTAGGGCCTCCAGATTGAGGGGATCCCAATGTGGCACCCACCCCCGGGCCAGGTGAAGAATGGGCCGGTCCAAACCCTCCCAGCCCCTGGGGGAAGAATGGGCCTGTCCCACCTGCTCCCAGGATGAGAGTGGGATAGGCCCACCCCTTCTGAGAGGGGCATGGTCATCTCCCCCCACCCCAACAACCCTCGCCAATGGGAGGAATTGAGTCAATCCTCCCTCCCAAGGGAAAGTGGGCCGGTCCCACCACTCCCCCAGGGCAAGAATAGTGGCACAGCCCCTAAGCTCCACCCCCCACCATGGGAAGAGTGGGCTGATCCCACCTGCCACCCCCCAAAAGACAAGTGGCTTGGTCCACTGCCCCCACCCCACCCCACCCCTGGCTTGGCACCGACCGAGTCCTCAGGTGCAGGATCTCGTTGACGAACTCCACGTCCTGAGAGTAGATCCCGTAGTCAGGTATCTTCCGGAAGAAATTCGGCAGCTGCAGGAGGACGAGGGGGAGAGCAAAGGCTCAGTGAGGGAAGAGGGGCCACGGAAAGGTGGGAGCCGGGTTCAAGTCCCGGCTCAGCCACTGACTCATTGTGCCGTTGAGCAAGACATGAATCTCTGGGCATCCGTTCCCCGGAACATGAGGAGAATAATCCTCCCTTTGTCATTGTACAGTGTGAGCTCTTCAATGCAGGGCCTATCCCTCCCTGTGCCTCTGCGCAGCATCCGGCACAACAGGCCCTGAACTCAGCGGGGGCAGGGACTGTCTCGCGCTGTGTGTCTGTGCAGCGCCCGGCACAACGGCACTGCACAGGTGGCCCTCTAGGTATTACTGTGATACAAGTGATCATGCCATGCTCGCACCCTGGCAGGAGCCCCTCACTCAGCAAGATACCCCCTGCTGGCTGGTTCAGGGGCTGCACTGACAGTTAAGATCCCTCAATGGCACATGGGGCCTGTGTATAAGAAAGCCACCCTCTCCACTGGCCCTAGCTGACCCCCTCATTAGCAGCCTCAGCAGACAGGCCAGGGATGGTGTGCGCTCTCCTCTGCCCTCTACAGGGCATGTGTTGAAGTGCAGGGCTGAAGCAGATTGGCAGGGGATGCTGCATGCGGGGTATGCCCTGCCCCATTGCCCGTTCTGCCCCAACAATGGATTCCCTTTACCCCCAGGAGGGAAGGGTGGAGTACAAGGCTCCCATCAGCTCCTCATTCAGGCTGAGCTCAGAGGCCCCTTGCAACTGTGTGACCCCTCAAAGCCGCCGGTAGGTCGCTATGGAGAGCCCAGAGGGCAGGAAGGCTCGGCTGTGTAAGGAGGAACAGAAATAAGAGCTGCCCTACAGGCCTGGGGCTGGCAGACGCTAGCAGGAAAAGTGTTCAGCAGAGATGGGATCCAGGCAGGGAAGAGAATCCGGGCAGCGGGCATGGGGAAACGAGGGATGGAGAAGACAGGCATACAGCCAGGGGAGAAGGGGGAATGAGGGGTCGAGAATCCAGCCAGCCCACCCAAGGGAAAGGCAGGGGACCCAGGCATCCGGGCCGTGGCGTACCTCATGCTGCAGCTTCTCGTACATGACAGCCAGGTGCTTCTCCATGTTGGGGTCGTGGTTCCCAGGTGAGCCAGAGGTGGCACTGGTGGCTGTACCGGCAGTGGCCTGGAAGGGCATCCAGCAGGGCTTGCCGTAAAACAGGCTGTACAGAGAGTCCAGGGAGGCGCTGTCCAGGCCGGTGCCCTCACGCACGGTGATGTCGTCCTCCCGCTGCCCATCCACTGTGGTGACAGAGGCCTCCATGCCCTCCAGAGGGGAGAGGGCAGCGAGCTGGCGGGGGCACCCCTGCTCCAGACCCTGCAGCAGCTCATGCAGGCTCAGCTTCTGCTCCAATGAACTCGGGAAGGTACCACGCACCAGGCTGGCCCCTGGAGGGGGCAACAGGACAGTCCTGGCAGCTTCCACCTGCTGCTCTACCAGTGACAAGTGGAACTTCAGGGCCATGGGTGGGCCCAGTGCCTGGGGGGCCTTCTCCCAGCAGGAGGCCAGGTCCTGGAAGGGAGAAGCAATTAGAGGGACTGACACCACTCAGAGATTCTGCTGGGGTCCTTACAAGGGAAAGGCCCCATCTCCCAGTGCCCCCCGACCTGCGGGCAGATTGGAGCCAGCACCCCCTAGAGGGGAAAGGCTCCATATCCCATTTCCCCGCCCCTAAGATAGCCAATCCCCTACAGAACAATCTCACGTGCACCCCTGATGAACCCTCCCCAAAATCCTGGGGTGGGGTTGACACATAATCAGGCGGAAAGAGTGAAAAGATTTATACCTTTAGCTCTCTCTAGAGCTGATCCTAATCTACATAGGCATGGATTTGCACAGCCCTGCTCCCCACATTCCCAGCCAAACCACAGACCTTACCCCTCAACGTCACTACCACTGCCCCTCCACTCCTGTGGTCTTATGCCCCTCCACATTCACCCTACAGTCCCAGACCCTGCACCCGCCACAGGCCCCAGCCCTGCATCCCCCAATGTTTGCAGTCCTCTGCACCCCCAGGCCCCAACCATGCATTCTGCATCCCTCACCACATGCAACGCCTGACCTCAGCCTTACACCCTGCCCTCCACCCAGGTCCCAGCTTCTGCACTCCCCAACCTCTGCATCCCTCAGCCCATTCACGCACCCCAGACCCTGCACCTCTCCAAGACCATGCAACCCCCCCAGTCCTCTACAGCCCCTCAGACCAAGCACCCTCTAAACCCCCAGGTTCTGCACCCCTCCAGCCCCCAACTTACGCATTCTGCAGTCCCCTGCACTACCAGTTTCCAGTCATGCGTCCTGTATCCCACAGCCCATGCACATCCCCCAGACCCAGCGCCCAGCCCATGCACCCTCCATAGACCCTGCCCCAGGACTCCGCCTAGGACATCCTGCCCTGTGCCCCCTCCTCACCCCAGCATAGCAGCCCCGCCCCTGGCCCCGCCCCTCTGTCTTTGGCCCCGCCCCCTGACCTCGACCCGTCCCTGGCCCCGCCCCGTCCGTCACTCACTTGCTGCCGCGCCCGGTAGCAGCAGCGCGGGGACTCGCCCGGTCCCCACCGGGCCCCGCCCCAGCGGCAGCGCGGCCCCCACCAGCGGGCGGCGGGGCCCAGGAGCCCGGCCACGGTCCGGCTCCGCTGGTACATGACAGACACGCGGGGCGGCCCCGGCTGCTCGCTCGCTCCGCTCAGCCGGCGAGACCACTGCGCACGCGCCGCCGCCACCAACGGGCGCGGCGCACAGGCGCACTGAAAAGCCCGAGCGTCCGGGAAGGCGCCATGCGCACGCGTCGCCCCTCCCACCCAGCGGTCTGTCGGCACTACGCACGCGCCGGTGGGAGGAGAGCCATTCTTCCTCGCGCCGGGAAGGTGACCGTTCGGCGACCAGAGAGCGCATGCGCACTCGGGGGGGGCTATTAAAAAAATAAAAGCGGTTGGCCGTCCCGCTGGCGCCTGCGCAGATCAGCACATGCGCACTAAGGAAGCTGGGCGTCCAAAAGGTTTGCGCGTCCGCACTGACACCTCCCTGGCGCAAGAGAGGAGGAAAGTGCGGGCTTGTACGCATGCGCATTAGAGAAAGTGTTCACAGGGCCTCAGCTAGGAGGAGGGGCTTAAACCACGGAGGGGCGAAGCTTGCCCATAATAGGGGAGGGGACATATTGATGGGAGGGGCTTAACTCGCTCAGGGGGCGGGGCCACATTGGGGGGCGGGGCTTAGCCCATACAGGGGAGGAGCTTAACTCGTGATGGGCGAGACTTCATTGGAGGGAGAAGGAGGAGCCTCAATTGGCTGCTGCTGCAGATCTGATTCCATCCTTCCCCCAGGTCTCCCTGTGGGTGGCATGGGACTTGAATCCCATCCATGTGTGGTCCCCCTCCCTGCCGCCTCCCTCCCTGAGGAGGGGCCCCCTCTGGGACCAAGACTCCCACTCATCATTATAATAATTAATGTATTCTTCATATATTGTGGTGTCCTCCTGGGTTTCCTTTCATAACCCATGCCCTGCCTGTGCCAGGCGCTGTACAAACACATGGCCTCAAACCCCCACCAAGGAGGAGGATTAAAATAATTGCAGGATGTGGCCCTAACAGTTGCTTCTTTCTGTCTGCAGACCACAGACAGAACCCCCAGCACCACAGCTCACGCTCCTATCCCTCCACCCTGCCGTCCTCCCCCTCAACTCCCCGCAGAGCCATGGGAACAGCCAAGTGCCTTCTGTGTTGTGACAGCTGCATATATCAGACTGATCACCATCATCTTGCACTCCCCGTCCCAGCCCCCCAGACTGGCTGTTGCATCGTAGACTTGGATTGTGAGCTCTTTGGGGCAGGGGCCGTCTTTCCATCATGTGCTTGTGCAACCTGGCCTGATGGGGTGACACCACAATACAATTAATAAACAATAATAACACTGGACTTGGCAAACACACACACACAAGGTCTCAGGCCCTCCAGCATGGAGCATCAGGGACACACACACACGCCATATGACATGTGTGACAAAGTGGGGGATTTGCTTGAGTTTTGCATGAATACTGTGTGGATCTCAGTTTCCCTGTGTGCTGTGTAACGAGGTGGTGGGAGAGGGAGTTTGTTGTTACAGAGGACCAGGTGTGACCTCGCCTAGCAGTCGAGACCCTGGACAACTGCCTGGAGATGGGAGACCCTAGCGACTGGTGACCAGGAGGCCCACCCCAGCTTGGCAGTCAGCCATTTCTGGCCAGTGGGAGGACAAAGGGCTGAGGAGAGAGGACCCCGGTGCTTGATCCACCGGTTCCAGCCAGTGGGGAACAAATGATGGAAGAGAGGAGGCCCAGGCGAGCTGGTTATCTGGGACCAAAGACAAAGGACAGGGGAGGAGCTGTTGGGGGAGATGATATAGGATGATGGTCTGAAACGAGGAGGCTTCCGGGCTGCAGAGAGAGCAGCCAAGCCACCTGGATGCAGGAGAGACCTAGATGTACTGTGCTGAGGGAGGTTAGGCCTGAGGCTCTGAGAGTTTTCTATGCTGTGTTCAGACGCTCAATAAACCCTCCTGTTTTATGCTGGCTGAGAGTCACGGCAGGCTAGATATCGGGGTTGCATTATTCCTTCTGGGTGTGGAGGCCCCAGGGGTCCAGAGCAAGTGGACTCCCTGAGGGGGCACACGGCAAGAGACAGGCGTGCTGAAGGCTCGGAGAGACGTGGTTCCAGGAGGCGGAGGGGCTTACGGCTTAACGCCCAAGATAGAGTGGACTCCCGAGAAGGACTGTCACACTGTAGGGGCTTCCTCCCAGGGACCGTACGCAGCCGAGAAAGAGCACGAGTCCTGTGAGTCCGTGACAATGTGTTTTTTTTTAAAAACGAGCTGATTTCTGACATGAAATTCTTTTTTTAATGGCACGCTTGCCCGTAAATCATGGCTTCATCCGATAATACAGATATCTATTAAAATACCAAATACCTGAAAATGACCAAAATAGTTAGCGAGAAACCTAAAAAATGCACAAAATCCCAGTCCTCTAAAAAAGTGCTCCTTGGCACAGAACGCCACCCGACCCGTGCTGAAGAAATCCATCGATACCATCTTCTAACTCAAATCATGTGTCAAGTGCCTGTTCAAAGCCACTCTTGAAGACTCTGCCAGGACTTTTGCCAGATCCCATTCTCAGGATCCTGCCGTAATTGCTTTAAGCAAACCGTTATGATGCTGCAAGCAAGTGAGCACATGCTTAATGAAGTCAATGGGTGCTTGTGCTTAAGGTTAATAACAAGATCTCGCTCTCATCATGGGGGAGCTGCAGATCCATCTGTTCGCTGGTTTGTTTATTTCATTCTCTTTAAAAGGCCTGACACCCTGCCGCTCTTAAAACCATCGTACAAGTGCAGAGGCCAGAACCGGCAGCATGGGAAATGTAAAACCCCCGTAGCACCAACTAACCAGGATATGCAAACAATCGATTGGGGCTTGCCCTTTCCCATACTGGGATCCCACTCCTTTCTGCCTGGACTCCCCAGCACCATGGAAAGGGGCAGTGGCTCCCTGCTAACTGGTATGGGTCACAGCCCCGATCTTGAGTACCTTCCATTGACCCCACCCCCTGCATCTCTGGCTCCACCCCTCTCCATTGATGTTAACTCTAATGCCCCAGCAAGGAGCAGCCAGGGAGTGGGGGCCTGGGAGGCGGGGCATTGAGAGGCTTAGAGGAGAGAGAGATGGAGAAAGAGATGAATGATGGTGTCTAGATGAGGGATGAAAGACAGAGAGCAGGGAGGCAGGGGGATCTCCTCCCCACAGATGTCCCGCCCCCATAGGAATGTATCTAGGGTAGGGCAGTTGGGTGTTCTGCTATGGCCCATGGCAGCATTTGACCCAGAACTAGTTGGAAAATGAGGGGGTGGGGGAGAGGGGCGGTTCTCCGTGAAAACATTCAATCTTTCAGCAAAAATTCAAATAGGAAACATTTAGTCTGAAAAGTGAAATATTTCGATTTAAACAAGCTGTTACAGTGCCTCATGGGAGTTGTAGTTCGGGTGTCTTCAGGCCAGGCTCCCTGGTTGGACTACATCTCCCATGATACACCAGTCTCTCAGGGAAGAGAGGCAGATGCAACATGGGAGTTGCAGTTCAGAAGGGTTATTCTGCTGTAGGCTGGGCCTCCACTGTAGATATATCCGATGATGTACCATGAGTAAAGCTATGTTTTGGTCATGGGTATTTTTAGTAAAAGTCATGGACAGGTCACGGGTAGTAAACAAAAATACATGGCCCGTGGCCTGTCCATGACTTGTACTATATGCCCCTAACTAAAACTTGGGCCAGGGTACCACGGGTGCTCCGGGGGCCAGGGCGGCCGGAGGTGCTGGAGGGATGGCCTGGGACCCCCACAGGTGCTGGGGGTGGCAGTGCACGGCCTGGGACCCCCGCTGGTGCTGGGTGGGGTTGGAGGGACTGGCAGGCTCCCTACCCGGCTCCGTGCAGCTCCCCGGAAGCAGCCGGCATGTCCCTGCATCTCCTAGAGGGAGGGAAGGCTAGGGGGGCTCCGTGCACTGCCCCCGCCACGAGATCTGGCTCTGCAGCTCCCATTGGCCAGGAACCGCAGCCAGTGGGAGCTGCGGAGGTGGTGCCTGCAAGCAAGGGCAGCGCACAGAGCCCCCTGGCCCCTCCACCTAGGAGACACAGGGACATGAGACCCCCTCCCACACCCAAAAGGTTCGGGCAGCCCCTGAGTCAGCTGCACCGGCTGCTGCAAAAGTAATGGAATCTGTGACCTCCGTGACCGTGACAGACATGCAGACTTAACTGTGAGCTCTTTGAGAGGGGAGGCGGTTGCATCATGGGAGCCCCTGGTCATGCTGCATAATGGGAATCGTAGTTCAGGTGTCTCATGCCCCCAAATTCTTCCCTAGGCTGGGCTTCCTAGAGGGACTACATCTCCCATGATTCACCACAGTCTCTTGGTGAGGAGAGGCAGATGCATCATGGGAGACATAGTCCAGCCAGGGAGCCTGGCCCATAGTCAACCATGGGGACAGGAGTAAACTGAACTACAACTCCCATGAGGCTCTGCGGCGGCCTTGCAGAATTGAAATATTTTCGTTTTTTTGAGGTGTGGGGGAGGGAATGGAAATTCCCCACAAGGAGCAGTTGCTTTTCACGGAACAATTCCATCTCATCGAAAACCCAATTTCCCATCCAAACACGGGTTTAGAGAGAACGTATCCCACTGCCCAGCTCCCTGATGTCTCCAGCTCTGCGCCCTCCGTGCAGTGACCCCTCCCTGGCTCCTCTCTCCCTGCCAACTACCCCCAGTGCTAACGAGAGTGAAAACACCGCGGGGGGAGGACACTGGTGCCTGGTCTTGGGGCCTCCTTTTCTCTCCCCAAAACCTCATGTGACAGCCCCTCCCAAACTTTCCAGACCAAAGCCACCAGGGGCTGGGATGGACCAGGTGGAATTTCAGGGGAATCCTTCCAGCCAGTAGACAATCAAGCTTATATTGGGATACCAAGCAACATGGGCCCATTGGTCCCGGCAGGGAGGAGGCAGGATACCAGGCTAGATGGGCCCATTGGTCTGTCTGGTGCAATAGAGAGGAGCCAGGATACCCGACTAGATGGGCCTGTCGGCCTGGGGCTCTGCTGGCTTAGTGCTAGCTGCCCCCCTGCTCACCAGGGCCTGGTGTTGCGATATTCCTGCTTGTAGCGGATCCATTGGGCGTCCCGTGACACTCCCGCTACTGTCCAAGACAGCTGCTTCCCCCATGGCACTCTGGCTCGGTCGTACCACCTGCTGTCGAGCCGTGGAGGGAGGCAGTCCACAGGATCTCCTTGGCCCGAGGGCTTTGACTCCGAGGCCTTCCGGATGCCTGGGTCTTTAGTCCTGTCCGTCAGGGCCGGCTCGGTGGGAGGGGAGGTGCCCTCAGAGTGACGGACCGTCCCACCTGGCTGGGGTAGGAGGGCTGGATGTGATGGGTCCTGGCTGGTGATTATTGTGCTGTCCAACCTGACAGAGAGAGAGGGAGGCACCAGTCAGTGTCCCCTCGAGTACTGCTAGAGAGTGTGTGTGTGTGGGGGTGACGTGGGAAGCACAGGCCAAGGGCGGTGGATCAGGGGGAGGGGAGGGCTCCCAGCAACGAGGGAGGCGGGCCGTGTAAGGAACAAAAGTCAGAGGAGGAGGGATCACGGAGGAGTCCCAGAAGTTGGGAATGCTGGTGGCATGGGGAACACAGGGAGGGATCCTAGCAGAGGGGAGGGAGGCGGTGTGGGGAACGCGGGTTGGAGGCGGGTCATGGAGGGGTCCCAGAAGCAGGGGGATAGCATGGGGAGAGCAGGTTGTGGAGTTGGGGGTGTCCTGGAGGGGTCCCAGAGGCGGGCAGCGGAAGCAGGAATCTTACCGGCCTTCTGAGTCCTGGAGTCTCCTTAGTGGCTCTCGGCTGCTCTCTGGGTCAACGAGGAAAATGGGGAGTGAGCAGCAATTCTTGTAACTTCCCTGATAGTCGCTCCCAATCCCCCCACCTCCTACCCTAGCCGCCTCGGGACTGCAGGGAGTGGGGTCAGTAGCTGTGCTGGCCCCAATGTCCCAGTGTGCCCCTAGGGGGCGCTGTGCTGCAGGGAGCAGGGAGGACGTGGGGGGCTCAGTACACCTGGCAGTCAGTGCTGACCCCAATGCTCAGTGCAGCAGGGTGTGGGCTCAGTAAGAGACCAGTGAAGATTTGGCAGCACTCCGGCAGGCTCCAGGGGGCTGGGACAGGACCCCCTGAACTACCAGGCTCCGGGGGCAGCTGCAGCCTGTGTGCTGGGCTTCGAGGTGGGTGGCTCAGAGCAGCGAGATGCCCACCTGCCAGGATGCCAAGGGTCGATCCCAGTTCGGACACCCCCCCCCGCCCACAGTAAGAGGTGGAAACCCCGTCCCGGTTCAGGGTGGCATCCTGCACCTGCCCCACTCACCCGCTCTCCTCTCAGCGCCGCCGGCCACCCCCTCAGGCAACGGGGCAGGGTTCCCGTAGCGGCTGTAGGAACTCCGCTGAGCCACCAGGCCGTCCTGCCCCACAACGCTCCTCCTGGAGGAGAGAGGGGAGGAGACGGAGGGGGGGTGATGAGGAGGAGGTGGAAGGTGAGGGACAGGGAGATGCCAGGCTGGGAGGGGGGGAGGACAGACATGGCATGGAGTCTCATGGGATGGGAGCACAGACAATGTGATGGAATGGAATTAAGGTGGGGGGCTCAGCAGGGGGCGCTCTCCCCTCCCAGGCGGTACTGACCCCATGGCCCGCACCGTGCTGAAGGGAACGGGGTGGCAGCTCAGCCTGGGGCGCTCCTCCTTGGTACTCAGTGCTGATGCCCTTGTTCCTGACAACCCTCGTGATCTTGAAAGTCCTGCTTTGCACAGGGCCCTGTCCGAATCCCAACTCCGACACCTGCATTTCACCTCCCTGCCTTTCCCCCTACAAGATCCACTGACCCACTTCACTTCCTGTCCTAAGTGGCTGCGCAGAATCCCTGTGCAGCTGTTTCCCAGCTGCCCCACCCCAGAGGTGGCTGCATTTCAGCAAAGGTGGAAATCACTCTGGGATCCTTGGAGGTGGAAGATGGTAGCCATGTTAGGGATCAGTCTACTGGCCTGAGAGGATCCCAGCTGACACAAAGCAGCGAAGGCAGCGCCTGGCAAAGCCATCCTGGATTATACTCCAGACCTGGGCAGCACCAAGGGCCCTTGGCTGGTCCTGTGCAGTCCTCCAGGAGGGGTTCAATCAAACTGCTGCATTTAGCTTATTATTCAGGGCACCCAGCAGCTGGTGAACGGGGCTGGCTAGGCAACCACTAGTGGTTCTGTACCCCCAGACAGACCCGCCCCCACCCCTAGCAATGTGCTGCATACCTGCAGGGATCGACGAGAGTCAATCCACTGATCCCACTCCCCTCCCAGAGCCAGGGATAGAACCCAGGAGTCTCAGCTCTCAGCCCCCCTGCTCTAACCACTAGACCCCACTCCCCTCCCAGAGCCGGGGCTAGAACCCAGGAGTCCTGACTCCGAGCCCCCTTGCTCTAACCCATTAGACCTCACTTCCCCCCCAGAGCCAGGGATAGAACCCTGCCAGCCCCCCCCACTCTAACCACTAGACCCCACTCCCCTCCTGACAGCACAGCCCCAAAAGATGGTTCCAGAGCCGAGACGGGCAGAGCAGTGCAGCTGCCATCGGCCCCTGTGGTGCAACAATAAACGACAAAAAGGCGTCCGTGGAAGGTTTTGAATAATAAAAAAATCTCCAAACTTTATTGAAATGTAAACAAAAGCTCATGTTCCCGCGTTGAATGTTAACGACCGAAGGCAGCTCAGAGCCCTGGGTGGCTGGGAGGGGACAAACGGGGCCAGAGATCAGAGAGACACCGTCAACCCAGTGAGCTAGCGATGCGCTGGAAGGCTGGTGGACAAGGCCCTGGGCTGGGAACCAGGAGCTCTGGGCTCAGTTCCTAGCTCTGCCAATGTGCGGGTGTGACCTTTGGCAAGTCCTGGAGGTGCAGCTCCTCCCAGGCATCTAAGCGCGTAACAGCTAGTGAGTTCAATGGGCATTGTGAAGGAGTGGGGACTTTCTGTAGTATTTGTATGGAGGCCTGTGTGTGCCTCAGTTTCCCCTGCATGTGGCACTGGTACCCAGTGGAGGAACAGATTTAAGTTTGCTCTCAGAGTAGGCTAAGAGACATAGGTGGGGGTCCCCTCCCTGCCTGGGTGGAACCAAGAGCCCTTAAGGAACTGGTGGAAACTGACCCAGATTAACAAGGGGGCCAGTGAGGGAGGACTGAGCTCCAGGGCTTCATGGATTTCCCCGCCTCTCTGCCAGGAAGCTGAGCAAAAAGCCCAGAACAAACGAGCGAGAGGTGGGGGAGGAGTACTGGCTTCCGGAGGAAGCTGGGAGCGGAGGAAGGAGGTCGGCTTGAGAGAGACAGAGCCTGACCATGGAGTTCACTGTGCTTGAACTTCTTTCCTCCACGCTGACCTAAGAACCTCCAGCTGCCATGTGCTGGGTGACTAACCAAATGGTTACCCTGTTTGAAAAAGGCTGCCGCTGTCACGGTATTGATGGGGAGCACCGAGTACGGGGAAACTGAGGCACGTATATGTCTTATATAACTACTATAGAACATTCCCACTTCATCACAGGTATCTACATACCGTTGAGGATCTAGGCATGAATTTCTCTGGCCTCAGGTTCCCCATCTGTAAAATGGGGAGAACAATCCTTCCTTTATCTGCCTGGTCTGACTGTCAGTTCTTTGAGGCAGGGCACAACGGGGCCCTGATCTCAGCTGGGGCAGGGACTGTCTCTCGCTGTGTGTCTGTGCAGCGCCCGGCACAATGGGGCCCTGATCTCAGCTGGTCCTCCTCCAGGTTCTAATATAATTTAAAAATAAGTGCACCAGATTCGGGTCGGGGAGGATTTAGAACCAAAGTTTTCCAGTGTTAATAATTATTAACTAATTAACACTTTCATTAAGCCTCATGACATCCGTGGGAGATGGGGCCCTAATTTTATCCTCATTTACAGATGGGGAAACTGAGGCACAGAGAGGGGAAAGGACTTGCCCAGTTTCACATTGTAAGTCTGTGAAGAGACTCAGGGATCTCTACTCCCAGCCTTCCTGCTTTAACCCACTAGGCCCCTCCGCTCCCAGAACTGAGGATAGAACCGAGGAGTCCTGGCTCTCAAGCCCCCCTACTCTAATCCACTAGACTCTTCTGCCTACGAATAGCTGTGATGCCTTCAGGGGAACTGGGGCAAAAGCAACTGAGAAGTCATTAACAGTGGTTCCCTTTGGGGGCATCTGGCTACTGGCCACGTCCTCCATAGATCCCTACCATGGATCTGTCAGCTGAAGGGACCCCTCGAAGGGATCTGGCAGTAGACAGTGGATCCCTCTTGAGGCTCTAGCCATTGGCAATTTGTAGACAACTTTTTTAGGAGGCATTTGTAATGGAGCCATATGGCAACCCAGCCAACCAGGAAGCTGGGGGCGGGCTCTATTTGTTGGATTTAGCAATTGGCAACATGTAGCGGATCGCCTTTGGAGGACGCAGGAGCCTGTTGGTCTTGGGTGTTGCTAAGGTGGGACCTGCAGCAGATCCCTTTTAGATCCACCAGTTAAGAAACATAACCAGTAATTGGTGATCAGCAGTAGATCCTTTAAATTCAGCAAGCATGAGCCACAAGGGGCACCTTGCTCTAGACTCCACCCACATTGGATCTCACTTAGATCCACCGAAAAACGTAAGGGGAACCTATTTCTGATTATGAGGTTAGCATTTGGTGATCCCTTTTAGATCCAGTCACTCAGAAAAATAAAGGGATCCCTTTCTCAAGTCAGCAAATTAGTGGATCGCTTTTAGATCCACCCACTAAGGAACACACATGGATTCTATCCTTAAGTAAGCCATTGGTGATCTGCAAGGGGACCTGGTTCTAGAGTGGATTGAGGAGACCTAGTTTGAGTCCCCTGGCAAGCTAGAGTGGATCCCACTTAGATCCCAAGACAAACAAGGGGGTCCTATTTCTGAGTCTGCGGTTGCCAATTTTCAGTGGATCCTTCGCTTTAAATCCACCTACAGACAAACACAAGGGGGAGGATCTGATCTGGCACCAAGCAGCAGATCCCATTTTGAGATCCGGCACGGGAGGAACGATCAGAACCAGATTTCCCACTGTAAACCTCTGAGAGTTTTGGATCCAAAGTACAACATATGCATATTTAAAAAAAAGGGGGCGGGGGAGAGCTACTGTGCTAACGGGACCGGATCCCTCTTCGGAGGGTGTTTTAGGATCATTCCATAGAAAAACAAGCAGCCCAGGAAAAACACCCACTGAGCCCCGGAAATAACCCGGCGTCTGCGCCAGCCCCCCCAAGCGTATAAAAAAGGGCTGGGGAGGCGCAAGAGGGCTGAACCCCCCCCTTGCCGAGATCTCAAGACACAAATGGACGACCAAGCCGGGACGGGGGTGGGGGACACAGCGGCGACGTCAATGGCTGGTGTTTTCCGAGCGGGTGAGGGAGCTGGGATGGGGAGGATGGGGCAGAGAGAAAGACAGAGAGAAGACAGGTTAGATCCCAGGCAGGCTGGGGAAAATGTGACCTAAGGAAGATCCCTTCCCCCCCACCCAAAAAGAGATGGCTAGTGACTTCCGGTTCTTATCCCGCCTGCGTCGCCAGATGAGCTGAGCTACTGTGCGGTTCTGGAGGTGCAGTGGGAATGACTAGAGGCGCCAGGCGTTGGTTCTGCTGGGCCAAATTCAACCGCGCTGGAAAAAGTGGGAATAACCCCCCCAACCGGCTGGAAAGCAGGGGGCAAGCGGCAAAGCTGGGTGACTAGCCCAGAGCTGAAACTGGCTGGCAGTGATGTCAAGTGAGAGCAGCTCAGAGCACGGCTTGTGCTGATCCAGACCTGGGCATGCAACGCCTGAGTGTGCAAAAGTTAGTGCAGCTTGCATGGATCCAGCCGTGGGTGCAAACCGTGAGCGTACAAAACCAGTGGGGGTTGCACTGAGCTGGCCCCGGCCATGCAAAGGGTGAACCCGCAAAATCAGTGCAGTCCACATGGATCCAACACGCTGAGCAGGCAAAGTGCGAGTGTGCAAAATCAGAGTAGTTCACATGGACCCAACACTATTATGTGCAACACAAGCATGCAAAAGCAGCATAGCTGATGCAGATCCAACCTGGCGTGCAAAGCACAAATGTGGAAAAGCGGTGTGGCTCACACTGGTCCAACATGCTGGTGTGCAAAGGGTGAGTGTGCAAAACTACTTGGTTTGCACAGATCCAACATCTGCGTGTGCAAAATCAATGCATCTCGCACACATCCAGCATCTGAATGTGCAACAGGTGAGCATGCAAAATCAGTGAGGTATGCAGAGATCCAACATGTGTGTGTACAAACAGTGAGCGTGTAAAAACAATGCAGCTCACACAAATCCAACATCTGAGCTGCAAAGGGTGAGCAAGCAAAATCAGAGCACTTGGCATGGATGCAACATGGTGGTGTGCAACATGAGTGTGCAAAATCAGCGCAGCTGACACGGATCCAATCTGGCATGCAAAATCAGTGTGGCTTGCACAGATCCCACACCACAGCGTGCAACACGAGTGTAACTTGTGCTGACGCAGCACTCGGCGTGAACATGCAAAAGAAGGTCTCCTTGCACCGATCCAGCACTCATACAAAACTAGTGTGACAGAGACCCACCCAGGACTCAGTGGGAACATGCAAAACTAGTGCACCTTGCACTGATGTGGGAGTCGCCGTGAATGGGAAAGCCAGTGCAGCTGGCACCAATCTAGCACTCGATGCAGACGTGCGAAAGCAGGGGAAACAGCACCAGTTCGACACCTGGCCAGTGTAAATCGAGGGCAATCTGCACTGACTTGGTATCAGAGCGAACACGCAATGCTAGTGGGTGGGGATCCGGGCCTCAGCGGGAGCGTGTACAGCCCAGAGAAGGGGATAAGTTTGACATGGGCATGCAAACCAAGGGCTGGCAGTGTGTGCAAAATAAGGCCAACTCCCAAGACAGCACTTGGGGTGGGTGTGCAAGACGTGCAGGATCAGGATAAGCGTGCAAAGCGGGTGGTCCAGCCAGGACTCGCCAAATGACGCGACTGCTGCCTCCACCTCCCTGGTGCTGAGCGACTCCCCCACATTCACAGCCCCACTGAGTCTGGCCCAGAGCAGGGAGGCCCCACATCCAGTCTGCAGCTGCCCCCTCCGGGTAACTGGGGGAGGGGACAGAGCTGAGCAGCTGTGGGTTAGCGCAGTTCAAAACACAGGGCCGGGAGAATGAGGAGGAGGGTCACTGTCCCCCTTACTGCCCCTCCCCTATGGTTCTTGGCTGAGTCAGAAGATGCCACCCTGCACCCACATCCCCCAAATTGCCAGGACAAGATGTCAACCAGCAGCCCAGATCCAAGATCTGTAGGATCAGAGTTCTAGATTCTCAAGATCTCATGGGATTGGATGCCGTCCAAAAGCCCAGCGACCCAGATCTCCAGAACCGGGCACCACCTGGCAGCTCAGATCCCAAATCCCCGAGAGCAGGCGCTGACAAGCAGCCAAGAGCCCCGCTAATGGAAGCCACCCATAATTGGATGCCGCCCCTCTCTCTGCGACCAGACGCCACCCAGATCTGAACGACCCAACACTGCCCAGCGGCCTAGATCCCTGTGACCAGGCGCTGCCCAGCAGGATGCCCTCCATAAAAGGGCCCACGCTCCTAGGTACAAGGCCAGCTGGGTCCATCAGGGTTAGAGCAGCAACATCCCCCGCCCCGTACCTGGTTCTCCGCCTCTGGGCGGCCGGCTCGCCCTGCTCGCCGTTGAGCAGGTGGTGGGCAGCCGCGTGTGGGGGGCAGAGGCGCAGGTTCCGCAGCAGCTCCTGCTCGTTGAGGAAGGGCTTGAGGCAGGTGCGAACCGGCGAGTTCCCCAGGCTGCTGGAGCGGTTCAGCGAATGCGACTGGTTGAAGGGCCAGGGTGGCTCCACCTCCTCCTTCAGGACTGAAGGGAGATGCCCAGGATCAGACCCTCTGGCCCTGCTTCATACCCCCCCACCCCTCTTCCTAACCCAGATACAGCCTGGGGGCCCTCGGGATCCTGGATTAACGAAGTGGGAGGGGGTGAACCTTGCAGAGTCATAGAGTTCTGGGGCCTCCTGTTGCTAGAGAGGCCCAGGACATGTGACATAAGGGCATGTTAAGAAAGAGGGGCCCAGGTTGTTCTCCAGCTCTCAGCCCCTCTTGTCTAGAGATGGCCCAGTGGTGAGGGTGCTTGTCTGGGCCTCGGCAGACCCAGGATCTATTCCCGGCTCTGCCCCAGGCTCCCTGAATGACCTTGGGAAAGTCACTTAGCCTCCCTGTGTGCCTCAGTTTCCCCATTTGCAGAAGGCAGATAATAGCAGGGCCCTGCTTCCCAGGGCTACTGTGAGGTGCTCAGATCCTATGGTGATGGAGGCCAGATAAGATCGATAGAACGTAACACAGACAGTCCAGTCCATCTGCCCCTGCCGTGTGGTGGTAGCCATGGGATGAACCCCTCCAGCTAGCAGTGGGGAGGGGGGTGTCTAGTCTGTCCTCTCTGCAAAGTGGGGGGCAGGGATCTGCCCTCCCCCATCAGGGGGGAAGGTGGGCTCCCCCCCAACAGCTGTGAGAGCGGCTCCTGGAGAGGGCAGTGTGGTTGATGGCTGATTGGTGGGTGAAGTGGGATCATTGTGCATGGCAGTAAAGAACCCTCCGGGGTATGCGCTGGGTGACGGAGGCAAAGGGGGAAGCAGAAGGGGAGGGGAGAGTGCAGGAGCTGGGCTGGGGGCAGAAGGGAAAGGGGAATCATTCTAGGCCCCCGCCATTCCAGTCAAAGCAAACGGGGGAAGGGAGGGACATACTGAAAACCAGACGTACCAGCAGCCTCATTTCGGGGGGCCCCCTGTCACGGCCCTGCTGAGTCCAGGCGCCCCTGTGTGGTGACACTAGGCAGTGCAGGCTGGGTTAGTCAGGCTAGGGGCCCACAGGGTCCAGCAGCCTCAAACCCCCCTTTGATGTTCATTACAGCCACGTGCTGCCTCTTCTCAGCCACTAGGGGCGCCACACCAAACCTCCTGGGATTGTTTGGGAACAGAGGGGCACATCCTAGGTGGGGATACTCCTGAGCCAGCCAGTCCCCCATCCACAAGCTGGATCACAGCCAGCGCCCCCTATCCCATTCCCCACCCCTTGAGCCAACCAGACTGCTCCGCCCCTCCCCCCGGGGCTGGATCAGAGTGGGCACCCCCTAAGAGAGGAATGGCCCTGTATCTCATTTCCCACCCCCTTTAGCCAGCCAGTCCCCCATCCACAGGCTGGATCAGAGCCAGCGCCCCCTAGAGGGGAAAGGCCCCATGTCCCATTCCCTGCCCCCCACCCTGGGCTGGCGCATCGGGTCTCTTACACTCTCGGTCTGTTAGAGAGTAGGGTTTTATCTCCTCCTCAGCACGTTTTGAAGGCAACTTCCTCACCGGAGCTGCAAGGAGAGGGTGAGAAAGGTCAGTCCAGAAAGGCGGAGGCCAGAAGAGGTAACTCCCACGTCCCAGAGCTGGAGGTTTCAAACCCATTCTGGGCTCACCAGACGGCTCAAGAGCCAGCCGAGGCCTCCGCTGGCAGCCTTGGCTTTCCCGCGGAGTACTCCAAACCAGGCCGTGATCACTCCTGGCCTAACTTTGATTGCCAGCTCTTTGGGGCAGGGCCCATCGCTTTGGTTGGGTCAGTGCAGCGCCAAGCACAATGGAGTCCTGGGCTGTGCCTGGGCTAGTAAGCGCTACCACAACAAACGCACCCCGGGGTCCTGGCCAAATCTCACCATGGCTGATTGCATTGTACTGCCTCTCTAAGCACCACACCCTGAGGGTTTCCTTTCCTTTCCAAAACGTGCACTGTTGCTGTTCGCCGTTAAATGGATGCTGCGCCCCACCCGAGGTGGCTGCATCTCAGCACTAGCTCACTGATCCCTGTGCCGTGTCACTGTGCGTCTGTTCTCCAACGACCCCAGCCCAGAGGTGGCTGCATTTCATCCCTGGATGAGCGATCCCGGTGCAGCATCACTGTGCAGCTGTTCCCTCCCTGCCCCACCCCAGAGGCGGTTGCATCTCAGCATCTGACGAGCAATCCCTGTGCGGTGCTAATGTGCGGCTGTTACCCAGCTGCCCCACCATGGAAGAAAGGGGCTGCCCTACAAAGCAGCGTGTAGGGCACCCACGCACCCCTGAATGGGATGCGGCCTCAAGGGGCCTTAGCATTTCTGCCAGGAGGGATCCAATTCGAGCCGAATTGGCTGAGCAGAAGGAACATCCGTCGCTATTATATCTGCATTCCCCTAGCACTCAGTCACCGCTCAGGACCACGCTGTGCTGGGAGCCGTCCAAACCCAGAACACAGAGACGCTCCCTGTTCTCAGAGACGCTCGGGCCAACTTTTCCAAGAGCAGCCTCTGACTGTAGCCTACCTTGCAGGTTTGGGCCCCTACCACCTAGCGTCCACTTAATAGAGTCTAAGGGCAGAAGGGACACTTGTAATCTGAGCTCCTAGATAAGCCAGGCCACAGAACGGCTTTGGATTGATCCCTGGTTGAACCAGAGCAGATCTTTTAGGCCGGGGGGGAAAAAAGACCCATTTTTGATTTTAAAATTTCCGGTGATGGAGAATCCAGCTAGGCCAGCAGTTAATGCCCTTCACTAGTAAAAATGTACCTGTCTCAATCTTCCAGCCATTGGATCTTGTTAGACCTCTGTCTGCTAGAGCAGCGTTTCTCAAACTGGGGGTCCCAACCCAAAAGGGGGTCTCAAGGATATTGTAGGGCAGTCACGAGATCACACAAATTATAGGGTTACCATACATCTGGGTTTTCCCAGATATGACTTCCTTTTTGGTCCTCTGACCTCCGTCTGGGTGGATTTTTGAAATACGAACAAATGTCCGTAATTTTCTCTTGCTCGTCCTTTTCCCTTGTCTTCAAAGCTGGGCGCCCAGCCATCCGCTGTTGTTCTCCGGCCGCCCAGTTATGAAGGCAGCACTGCCATCAGCAGCAGCGCAGACATAAGGGTGGCATTACCATACCATGCCACCCTGACTTCTGCGCTGCTACACGGTGGCAGTGCCGGCTTCAGAGCTGGGTGGCCAGAAAGTGGCTGCCGCTGGCCGGGCACTCAGCTCTGAAGGCAGCGCCGCCATCAGCAGCAGCGCAGAAGTAAGGGGGGCATAGTACAGTTACTAAGCTCTGTAGGGATTTGCACTGATGTTGCACAAGCGATGTCTGGTACCAAGAGTGAGGGGGGTCAGCACAGCCTGAAATATTTTCAATGGGGGGCCCAGCAAAATAAGTTTGAGAACCCCTGTGCTAGACTGAAGAGCCCCCTACTATCAGTTTTCTCTTCCCCCTGCAGGTACCGCTAGACAGTGATCAAATACGGTGACCAGATGTCCCAAGATTAGGGGCTTTGTCTTAAATAGGCAACTCTACCCGCCGCCCCCTGAAAAAAAAAGTGCCCCGATTTTTCACGCTTGCCATCTGGTCAACCTAGGATCAAGTCAACCCTTCACCTTCTCTGTGCCCAGCTAAACTGAGTTGCCCGAGGATCCACACTTCCCACTGTCTACGAGTGGCATTGTGGGTGATCAGCACCTCTGAGAGCCAGGCCAGAGGTGTCTGGAGTCGGGCAGCCCATGACCGAAGGGCTGGAAATGGTAGCCCGTGGGTGTTTCCGGTGGGAGATGGCAGCTGTCCCGAGCTCCCCACTTGGTGCGGGTGGGAGACAAAGGACTCTCTTTGTTCCAGCGGGGTGGGGTTTTGAAAACACAAGGGAATGGAAATCGCGTGACTGGGATAAAATCGGCTAGATACAGACGCTGATTCAATCCGTCTGTGCAAGTCCCCGGCTCGGAACGTCGCGTCCCCTCCCCGCAAAGCAGGGCGAACTGCAGGGCTCGATCCCGCATGCTGCCTTTCAATGACAGCTTTCAACCCCGGCACAGGATGGATTTGGGCGGCAGGGCGTGGTGTGGTTGAGTTGCCTCAAGGGGGCGACAGACTGCTGCTGCATTGGCCAGCCTGCTCCCGATGCTGCTATAGGTTAGGACTCAGAGCATGGTACTGGGTGAATGATGGGATAGTGGAAGTCTCGACCTCCATGCCCCTGTGTGGCACTAGGGGGCACTGTGCTGCAGGGAGCTGGGTGGGGGCTCAGTAGGGAGTGCTGTGCTGACTCCAATGCCCCAGAGCAGCAGTAGGGGGCGCTGTGCTGCAGGGAGCTGGGTGGGGGCTCAGTAGGGAGTGCTGTGCTGACTCCAATGCCCCAGAGCAGCAGTAGGGGGCACTGTGCTGCAGGGAGCAGGGTGGGGGCTCAGTAGGGGGCACTCTCCCCTCAGTAAGTGCTGACCCATAGGGGGCAGTGTTCTTTCAAAGTGCTGATCACTCACATTCAAGCTGTACTCACTCTTCATTCATCTCCTCCTAGTCCCACTTCCACTAGCTTCCCTACACCTTTAGGAAAAATTCTTCTTCACTTCCTGTCCCAAACAGCTGCTAGTCACTGTATTCATCACATCTGGCCCTATGCTCTGGTAGGACTATTAAACAGCTGCTACGTCCCACCCTCAAGGCAGGTCAGTGGTAGGTGAGCGATCCTTGTGTCACTGCACGACTGTTATCCAATTGCCCCACCCCAGAGGTGGTGGCATTTCAGTGCTGGTTAAGCCATCTCTGGGTGGCACTGTTGCATGGCTGTTAATCAGCTGCCCCACCCCAGAAGTGGCTGCATTTCAGTACTAGGCTGAGGATCTCTGTGAAATCTTGCTGCCTGGTTGTTAAGGAGCTGCCGCAGCCCACCCCAGATGTAGCTGCGTTACAGCTGTGGTTGCAATAATGCTTGCATTAGGTGACAGCCTATCATTCTGCACAGAGGTGAATGCGCTATGTAGACAGCAACGAGCTGTAATGTGCCACTTGCTCTGCACACGGAGGTGCTGAAGCGGCGGCAGGGAAGCTGGCAGGATGGGGTCAGATCAGCCAAGGTTCGAGGGGTCTTCACAGGACAGAGGAGCAGAGGGGGCGTCTGTGTGGGGCTCAGGGCTAGATGCAGGGGAGGAGACACTCAGGGGGCGGTACGCGTTCCGTACTGCATTGATGCTGCTTAGAGAAAACGCCACGCCCAGGGCGACGGTAGGCCTGGCAGCATGGGGGCCAGGAACCTCAGGCAGGGAGGATCTAGGCATGCTAAGAATGCTCAAGCTCTCTAGGCGAGACAGGCCCAAGCAGGGGGGGAAACAGAGCGAGGTTAAGTTCCAGAGGCATTCGGTAACGCTGCCCCCCGCCCCTCCACCGCAGCTCTGGGATGATCAGCAGCGGGAGGAGGAGACGAAGGCAGCACAAAGGGTTAAATCCCACTGCCTCCGGGTGATATGAATGAAGTCAGCATGAGCCTGTGGAACTCACAGACACGGTAGAGAGCTGAGGCCTGGAGTTTAACAGGATTCAAACAGGCAGGGTTGCCTAAGGGTTAGTGCAGTGGACCGGGACACAGGACACCTGGGTTCTATACCCAGCACTGCCACCTGGCCTGCTGGGTGAGTCACTTCACTGCTCTGTGCCTCAGTTTCCCATTCTGCCCTTTGTCCGGGTGAGAAGCAGGATACAGCCGAGGTCTTGTTCCTTCCCACCAAGCCTAGCCCTAGCTCCCTCAGGGGGACTATAACTCCCAGAATGCACCTGGCCTTAAAGGGGCCACACCGCAATTTTTGTTTGCCTTTTGATCGTCACCCAGGCTAGCTGGCCGGGAAGGGGGTGAAGAGCACCTCCCACATTGGCTTCAGGCCTGAAACCCCACAGGGCAGTGGAGAGACAGGACCCACCAGGCAGAAAGCAGGACTGAGTGGTGCTGTTATGGCTCCCATTGGGGGATTTGCTGCCCCCTAGGGGCTGCCACTTGCCCTCCAGATTTGTGGGCTTAGCCCCTGGTCTAAACCCCAGACCTCTGGGGTAGCCCTGCCTACGCAATGGGGTAGCAGGACCAACGCTGACCCCTTGGGGACAGGCTAGGTTTTGCAGCTGCCATCAAAGCAGCCCCCAGCTGGCGCCGGTCTGTGCAGGGTACGGGCTGCATGGCGGGGAAGCGCTCCATGCTGATGGAGGAGGCCCACCCACGGCCAGGCCACTCACCATGCTGGTCGGCAAAGAAGCCCTCGAAGATCACAAAGTTGTTCACCTGGGAGAAGCGAAGGCCATGGACAGTGAGAAACTCCTGCCTCTGATGCCTCCTGCCCCCATTCCCCTGCCCGGCGCCAGCCCCCAACACCCCAGCGCCAGCCACCTTCCCCAGCCCCGCCAACCTTGCCCGCTGCCAGCCCAAACCCCACCCCACCGCCAGCCCCTCCCCTAACTCCCTGCCAACCACACTGCACCCCAGCACCAGTCCCCGCTCCTCTCTCCTCTGCCCCCTTTCTCCCCAGTGCCAGCCTCCCCCGCCCCCATTCCTCTAGCACCCCCCCCCCGGATACCCTCATACACCTGCCCTTCACCAGCCTCCTCCTTGCCCTGCCCAGTCATACTCAGGCCCCTGCTGCTCCAGGAGGACAAAGGTGGCCTGAAGCCACATCCAAGCCCAGGAGCGGGGGACCTGAGAATCAGACCTGAGAATCTGACCCTCCAATGGGGCAAGAGCCTTCTCCGCTGCAGCTCCCCGGCATGGCTGGCAGCTGAGAAAGCAGCTGCTCCTAATAAATCACTCAGTACATGCCCCCCGCCATCCCCTGGGCACAATGGGGTGTGTCCATCCCCCACCCCCCCCGGAGGATGATGGGAGGAGCCGGAGGGCGCGACTCACCTGGGGGATGGTCCCCTGCAGGTTGTAGTGCTTGCGGAGGAAGCAGAGGAGTTTCTCCGAGGGGCGGTCCACGGCCAGCTGGTGGGGCTGCACTCGCTCGCGCTGACAGCCAGACGGACGGAGAGGAGATGCAGCCGGGGATTAGTCAAGGCCACACGGTCAAGATTAAACACACCCACGGTGCAAGCAACATCTTCAGCTAAGGGACTGGCTGGCTCAGAGGGTGGGGAATGAGTAGGGCCCTACCAAATTCATGGCCATGAAAAACACGTCACGGACTGTGAAATCTGGTCTCCCCCCGTGAAATCTGGTCTTTTGCATCCTGTACTATACAGATTTCACGGGGGAGGCTGGTGTTTCCCAAATCGCAGGTCCTGACCCAAAAGGGAATTGCAGGGGGGTTGCAAAGTTATTTTAGGGGGGGGTCACAGTATTTCCACCCTTACTTCAGCGCCGCCTTCAGAACTGGGCAGCCAGAGAATGGCAGAATGTGGCCGGAGAGTGGCAGTTGCTGACTGAGGGCCCAGCTCTGACCCAGAAGTAAAGGTAGCAATACCATACCATGCCGTCCTTACTGCTGCTGCAGGCGGTGGCTCTGCCTTCAGAGCTGGGCTCCCGGCCAGCAGCTGCTGCTCTCTGGCTGCCCAGCTCTGAAGGCAGTGTTGCCGCCAGCAGCAGCGGAGAAGTAAGGTTAGCAGTACTGCAACCCCCACTACAATAACCTTGTGACCGGACCCCCCCACCCCCCAATCATTTTGGGTCAGGACCCCTACAATTACAGCACCGTGAAATTTCAGATTTAAATATCTGAAATCATGAAATTTACGATTTTTAAAATCCTATGACCGTGAAATTGACCAAAATGGACCGTGAATTTGGTAGGTCCCTAGGAATGGGACACAGGGCTTTCCCCCTCTAGGAGGCACCAATTCCACTCCAGCACCAGGTCAGTAGCTGCTTAAAGTTGTTCCCATCTGTTGGCCCACATGTGAAAGCAGTTGGTGAGCCCCAACCCAGTTCCCAGTCATAACCACCACCTCTAACTGGCCACTTCCCAGCAGCTTCAGGCCTGGTCACAGACTCCGGATACCAGACCGACCAGTGGTCTGGGATCCAGGCTCAGATGGAACAATGGGGTCCCCCAAAGATGCGGGAATACAGGCCCAGATGAATCAATGGGGTCCCCCATCGTGAGTCAGGATCCAGACACCCCAAGGGGAGAACAGGCGGTTTGAACTCCCCAGAATAAGCGACTGAATCAATTGGCTGTGGACAATATTACTGTGTTTCAATATATGTCAAGGATGGTCTTTCATGAAAGCTTGTAGTGTCCTGAACTTGGTGGCCATGAGGAGATCTATGTACAGGCTCTGGTGACGACGGTATGCATGTGTGTATGTTCAGGACATTGTAACTGTAATCAGGACGCAACTACGGCATCGCCTCCCAACAGGGGGGTGAAGCAATCAGGCAGGGAGGAGCACCGGGCATTGGCCAGCCCAGGGAAAGATCACGGGGGACCACTGAAGTTAATGGAAAGACACCGAAACTGACAAGAAAATCCCAGTCTTGGAAAACTAGGGGAGGAGGGAGTTTCCAGCACTCTGTGTAACCATGAATTCCCACCGTCAGAGAGGGGGGAAAAACCCCACAAAGCCTGTCCAAAGGGAAGAAGGCTTGAGGAAGTGAAGGCTATCCAGGGCTGGCATCTAAGCAGGGCGCTGTCTGTGGCGCACTAGGACAGGGGGCATGCTGGGAAACCGTTCAGGTAACTGGCATTAGGAGAGGGAATTTGGCTAATAGAGAAGCGTGAAGCCTGAGACGGCGTCTTTATTTTCCGCGGAGCTCGTCTGCGTTGGCTTTCCCTCACTATTTCCCATTTGGCTCTGCGATTTCTCTATTCAATCAACTTTTTCCTTTATTTCTCCCCCAAGCCGGTCTCTAGGGTGCAGCCTGTGCGACAAAGGGAACTGATAACTGGGGGCAGATTTCACCCCTTTGGGGAGGGGGGCAACCAGAGGGGAAAGGTCCAAGTGTGGGGTAATTCAGAATTCAGGGAGACAGGTTTGGGGGGGACTTGGGTCACCCTGCAAGGAGTAACTAGGTAGGTGGAAGCCAGGGTGAGACCTTTGTGCCTGGAATCAGAGCTCTGAGCCATTGCACAGAACACGACAGCACCCGAATTTACAAGGCAGGTGGTGCCAGACCCCTTTCTGGTCTGGGTGATCCCCAAACCCTCCCACCCGGTGTGGCAGGGAGGCGGGAAAGGGGTGAGAGGGACCCTCCCAGACAGAGCAATTCCCTTGGGCCCTGGCTCTCACCTGCAGCATGCACTGGAACAGCTCCTTGCCGTAGCCGTGCCTCTGCAGCGACTCGTGGATATAGAAGTCCAGCACGCACAGCGGCTCCACCTCGTTGTGAACCCCATGGCGATCCTGGGGGGGAGGGGGAAGAGAGAATATGCAGGTACTGCTGAATAACCAGGGGGGCCCCAGAATAGGTGACCTGCCCTGAAAGGTCAGAGAACTCAGGAGTCCTGGCTCCCGGATACCCCCTAACCCATTAGAACCTACTCCCCTCCCAGAGTCAGGGATAGAACCCAGGAGTCCTGACTCCGAGCCCCCACCCCGCCCTGGTTCTAACCCACCAGACCCCACTCCCCTCCCAGAGCCAGGGATAGAACCCAGGAGTCCTGATTAAAGCTGGGTGCAGGGCCCAATTCAAAGTGCGGGGCCTGATTTGAATACCCGGCGGCAGTCCGGGGCTTCGGCAGCACTTCGGCGCCCGGGGGTCCACTCCGGGTCTTCCGTGGCACCGAAGGACCCTCCGCTGCCGAAATGTCACCAAAGACCTCCGGAGCGGTCCCCCCCGCTGCCGAAATGCCGCCAAAGACCCCCGGAGTGGGCCGCCGCCAGGTGAGGAAAAAAAAAAAAAAATTAAAAAGGTGCCTAAAGCGCAGGGCCCTGGCGCGGGGCCTGATTCCGGGGAATCGGGGGAATCGGCCGAAAGCCGGCCCTGGCTGGGTGAACCTTTTCCAACAGAGGGTTTTCCCCTGATACTGAAATAGATCTAAGTAACAAGGATCACAATGGAACACAAAAGGCCAGTTAGACAGCACAGCACTGGGGCCAGCACGGACTGTAAGGGGACAGCGCCCCCTACTGAGCCATCCACCCCGCTCCCTGCAGCACGGCGCCCCCTAGTGTCACACTAGGGCATTGGGTTAGTGCTGACTGAGGGGGAGAGCGCCCCCTATTGGGTCTCTAGTTCAGAGCTGCATTACAGCAACTCACCAGCAGGAAGAGCTTCTTGTAGCCGACCTTGAGGAAGCCGATTATGGCCCCTTTCCCCGCTCTGCAATGGGGGAGGAAAAGAGGGGACATTAGCGACGGCACCAAGTTGGGAGAGAGGAGACACACACTGATGGGATGCCGAGATTGTCCTGTCTGTGCATGAAGTTCCTCTAGTCTCTATGGTACTAGCTGCATAGGGACAGAGGAGCCAGGGACAGGTGAGCTAGGGTCCCATTTACTCCTCCAATATCTATGGTATGGTGAATGTAGAGGGGGGAGGGAATGAGGACCTGTGAAACTCACTGCTGCAGGACATTACCCTGTCAAAGAGCTGAATGAGGCATGCAGGGGAGCAGACATTGGTGTAGACATATCCAATTCTCAGGCTTCAGGACAGGGGTTGATGCCCACCTGAGGAAGGGGGTGGGTGTCAAGAAGGAATCTCTCATCATCTGAGAGTACTGCCCAGTAGAGTGCATTGGGGGAAGTTTGTAACTTTCTCAGAAGTACCCAGCACTGGCTACTGTGAGGGGCAGAACCAAAGGGTTCATTGTGCTGATCAGGATACTGGGCTAAATGGGCCCATGGGTCTGATGCAGAAAGGCAAGGCTAGATGGGCCCATTGGTCTGATCCAGGGAGGCGGGACACTGGGCTAGATTGTGCCAATGGTCTCATCTGGGGAGGCAGGATACCAGGCTAGATGGGCCCATAGGTCTGATCTGGGGAGGCCAGCTAATAAGCCAGAATGGCCCACTGGTCTGATGCAGAATGACGTGCCCTTCTCCACAGGGACGGCTCGGGAACCAAACCCGGGTCGCAGGGGGACTCACGTCTTCACTTCATTGTCCTTCAGGATGTAGAGAACGTGGTGGTTTGTCTGCATCCGTGAAGCGCTGGTGATTGGGACCGGCAGGTTCTGGGCCTAGAAACAGATTTGGGGTGAGCTGGGGCACAGGGCAAAGCTGTGCTGGGGAGGAGAACTACCACAGCTCAGCCCTGGATCAGAGCCAGTGCCTCCTGGCCCCCTAAGCCAGCCTGTACCCTGCCCTGGGGCCACGTCGGAGTCAGCGCCCCCTAGAGGCCTTCATCTTCAAATAACAGGAGAGGAATAAACAAGGGGCGGGGTAAACAAGGGTGGGAGAGCTCACATCTGGCTGATCCTGGTATCCCTATTTCCCCCCACCCCAGAGTCTGATCCCATCCCACCTCCCATTAACCCCTCGGTTTCCAAACCCTGCCTTACCTTGGCCGAGGCCTTGCCCATCTCGTCTATGATGGTCATGAGCTGCTGCTGCAGATCCACCCTGGGCAGAGGAGGCCAGAGAGCAAAGGAGTTAGGACTCGCTGGAGTCCGACCTACCCATAGAAGGAGGTGCTGTGCCCAACCTTTGCTGAGGGAAAGGGGTCTGAGCCCTAAATGCCACAGGGGGAGGGGAGACTGCAGGAGGTCAGTCTGTGTCTGAGATGCATTCACATGGAAAAACATCAGCAGGACAATACCCTATTGTTCTCCAGCTACCAGTCCCCTCTGCTTAACCACTCCCCCTACTCCCCTCCCAGAGCTGGAATAGAACCCAGGAGCCCTGGCTCCCAGCCCCCTCATGAACCCACTGGACCCCACCCCCCTCCCAGATCTGGGGGTAGAACCCAGGGGGCCATAATGCCCTGGCCACCTGCTCTATCCACCAGCCCACCCCCTCAGTCCTTTAACATAAAATCCCCATGTAAGCCACAATGGAAGGGCCTCGGGGGATCATGAGGGACTCTCACAACAACATTGTACAGTACTCTGGCACAATCCAGTAGGCAGCGCAGACATGAAGCAGCAGCAGAGCGGAAAGATTTAATCGGCTGTATGTTGGTGACAGCCTCCCAGCTCCCAGCCCCACCACTGCAAAAACTGTCTACCAGCGTCTGAAGGGAGGAGGATTCTTTAGGGGATGTCGAGCTAGGAGGGATTGGTGGGGGAGCTCTCCAACTGGGTGTCAGGGCCCATCCCCTAGCGCTGTCTGGGCAGATCTTTGAGCCTATGCAAGTCTCTCTCCAAGGGAGGAGGGTGGAGTCTGAGCACTGGAAAATTTTTTACCTCTGTCTGGACAAAGGCCTGGGGAATAGGATGTAGGGATCAACGCTGCCCAGCCCATCTGGGGCTGGAGTTGATGGGATCCAACAAAGTTTTGCCTTCTGCTGAATTCTGTTCCTCCTTCCCCCGCCATTTACAACTAAACACCAAGATCTGTTCTAGCCCATTAGACCCCACTCCCCTCCCAGAGCCAGGGATAGAACCCAGGAATCCTGACCTCCAGCCCCCTCCCCAACCACTAGACTTCACTCCCCACCCAGAGCCGGGGATAAAACCCAGCAGTCCTGATCCCCAGGCTCCCTGCTCTAACCACTAGACCCAACTCCCCCGCCCCCCCAGCTGGAGCTAGAACCCAGGAGTCCTCCCCCCAGCCCCACCCCTCGCTCTAACCCACTAGACCCCACTCCCCTTCTTGAGCTGGGAATGGAACCCAGGAGTGCCCCACACACCCCAATCTCCAGCCTATGTTTCTCAGTCCTTCACTGGGAGGGGCCAGGCTCTTCCGTAGCCAGGGCTACATCACTCCAGGGACACCGTGGCATGGATACATGGCACTGCTGTGCAGATACGTGGCCGCCTGGAGATGCAAGGCCCGTGGCTCACTGGTGGAACTGTGGGTTGTAGGGTACAATATGTGGGGCTCTGGCCCTTCCTCTACCTCCGCCCCATAGTTGAGAAGTCAGCAAAACACTCCAGAGGCCATTTAAACAAGTGACTTCATGAGGAAGTGGTGGCAATTACCCAGCATGCTCCACAGGCAAGGGGTGGCAGATTATTCCCAGCACAGGTGGTGGAATTTACCCAGCATGCCCCTTTTACCCAGCTGCACCAAGGTCCAATCACATGAGCAGCTATTACCCATCATTCCCCAGGACAAGGGTGCCTAATACCCATCATATCTGGGGGCAAGGATGAGGGGTAGCTATTACCCATCACGCCCCAGGGCAGAGAATAGCTATTACCCATCATCCTGGAGTCTGGGTGATATCCAGAAATAACTTTGCCTCCTATAGCCCCAAAACACCACTGTGGAAGGCTCCAGAGGAAGCAAATGGGGGGAAATGCCAATGATCCTAAAGGACCCAGGCTCTCCAAAACAACTCCCTCCTGGTGCCGCCCTCGACTGGATGCTCTGGGGTGCTCTAAATCCAGCGAAAGCCACCCTGGCAAAGCCTGGGGACAGGCTGACCATGGGGAAGCTGAGGACTGACCCCAATTGTGCATCTGGAGAGCGCTGAGGCAAACCCTCACCTGCTGCCTGGTGCAGGGCCCCCATGTACATCCCTACTGTGGTGCCATTAGTCGGGATAAGTGACAACACCACGTCCTGGCTGCAGTTTTGGGGCAGTGGTGACAGGCATCTCCTTCCCACCACACACTGGGGAAGGAGCACCCTGGGACATGGGTGATGGGCACCCATTACCTATGGGATTCTTCCACTACCGATCATGCCCTGAGGCAGGAGACACCCCTCCAATACCCATTGTGCCCTGGGGCAGGAGTGATGGGCATCCATTACCCATGGCGCTCTGGGGCAGGGGTGATGGGCACGTTACCCATTGTGCTCTGAGGCAGGGTCCCCCCTTACCCAAGGTGCCCTAGGGCAGGGGTGATGGGCACATGTTACCCATGGTGCTTTGGGGCAGGGTCGTCCCCCCCATTACCCATGG
>NW_020665103.1:395308-438163 GCF_002925995.2 Terrapene triunguis
ATCCTCCTAATAAACAAGTCCTTCTGCTCCCTGAAGCTGCCTAACCTACGATAGGGACCCCCAGGATTGCCCCCCTCAGTCTGCCTTCCCCCTCACTCCATAGAACTCCCCCCCAATCTGGTCCCCCCATTATACAAGACCCCCCAAGACAATGGCTCTCCCATCATAGGGGACCCCAAGGACTATCCCCTACCATAAGCACCTCCCCCAACCTGCCACCTCCCCATAAGGACCCCCTTACAGTCTAGTCCCCCAATATTGGAGAGCCACTTATAACAGTCTGACATCCCCTCAAATGATAAGACACCCTTAGTCTGGATCTCCCAGTGGAAGGGCCCCCTCAGTCTGTCTCCCCCATAATAAGACTGGTCCCTCAGTAACAGACCCCCCCACCCTGGTCTGTTTCATCCAAAGGTGTAGTATAGAGGTGACCCATCCAATGCTGGGGGACACCTCCACCTCCGGGCTTGTCCCCAGTCACCAGGATGAGGGAAGAATATCCCACCCCCCACAATTAAAGAGGGGGACACCTCCAGTCAACCAGGGTGGTTCGGGAAGGGGAAGAGGCAATTGTGGGGACCTCCCCTCCCTCCCACAGATGGATTCCCCCACTTCACGGTAGGCTGCAGTGGCCAGGGCACGGGGAGTATCATGGCAACACCATAGCCCCCATCCCTAAAGAGAGCATACCCCCACATCAGGCTGCAAGAGGGAGCTCAGTACCACAGAATGGAAGCCTCTATAGGCCCCCCCACCACCACCAAAAAAGGCTTGTCTGACCCACTCCTATTTTATATTACGGCCAACACTGTGGTATCTGGGAGCCCAGCTACCTGGGGTTTATGGGGCATCTGGCATGGAAAGGGGGAACCCTGAGAGAAGGGGTTCCCTAGCCCACTGAGGGGGTCTGCAGGCTGGGGAATTGATATTGGGGTTCAATTCCCAACTCTGATACGGACTCCCTGGGCAAGCCCTTGTACCTCTATAAGCCTCAGGTTCCCTATCTGTAAAATGGGGGTGAGCCTTCCTCTACCTCTTCTGTTCAGCTTGCAAAAGCTTTCAGGCAGGGACTGTCTCTCGCTGTGTGTCTCTGCAGCGCCCAGCCCAATGGGCCCCTGATCTCAGTTGGGGATAGGTGCCCTGTAGGCAGGCTCACAGGCAGGCGGGTGCGTTGTGCGTCTGATCAAGTGGGTCCATTGTGAGTGAGTTGCATGTCTGCAATTGTCCAAGTGTGGTTGTTCTGGTGTGTTCCTGGGACTGGGTGGGCTGCATTGTAGGTTGGTCAGGGAGTAGACATGCTATCTGCTATGTCACCAGCTGAGCTGAGATTTCCCCTACGGCCTGTCACTGCTCTGCTCCCCTTCCCCCCACAAGCCTTCATCTGCCAGAACTGTTCCAGCTTCCTGCTGCTAGCATGGGGCATCTGGGGAAGAGATGGTGAGAGCACAGGATCAGAGTGTCCCCTGGCCAACATGGGCCCCAGCTGGCTCTCCTGGAAGAGCCTGACCATACATCTCAGAGATGTTTGAAAATAGGTTTAAGCTGGGGCCAGATTGGAGCTGGCACCCCCTAGAGGTGAAAGGCCCCGTGTCCCATTCCCCACCCCCATAGCCAGCCAGTTCCTCTGGGGGTGGATGGGAGCTTGTGCCCACTAAAGGGGAAAGGCCCCATGTCCCATTCCCAATCCAGCTCAGCATTCCCAGCACAGGGTGAATAACCACAGGGAGTCACTGCCGGCAGCTTCCAGTTTATTCCCCACTGAAGGCTTGGACAAGTCATGGCCGGGAGCTGGGCAGCTCCAGCGCTATCCCTGCAGGGGTTGGGACTAGGGCCGGCTCGTCAGGTGAGGCTGAAGGCCCGAGCTCCCCCAGGAGCGGTCCATCCCCCATGCCCCAGGACACTCCATCCAGTCCTGCCCTGGGCCCTCATGCCGGGCCAGTCTCCTCCTTCAGATAGTCCTTGTATATCCTGCGGATCCTGGCAATGTCCTTTTCGGGCGGCTGCTGCCACTCGTACCAGGGGTACCAGGGTGCCTGGCTCTGCAGGGAGGGGGCGGGGGGCGTCTTGGCCACAGCCTGGTGCTGGTTGGTGTAGTCCTCTCCCTGCAGTGTCACCAAGGGGATGCGGTAGCTCAAGAGCCCTGCGGGGGGGGCGGGGGAGGGAGGAAAGGCAGCTGGTGAGCAAGACAGGGGTCAATCCCCATCCACAGCCCCACTCCCCACAGCCGAGCTCTGCCGGTGCCCCTCAATCCCAACCCGCAGCCCCCTGCTATTCCCACTCGGTCATATCCAGCTCCCTACTCACCATGGTCACGAGCTTGGTCAATCGCCTGGGTCAAGCGTTTATGCTGCTTCATGCAGACGCCTGCAGCGGAAGGAGAGGGTAGCGTGTCTCAGAGGATGAAGAAACTGTGGGGTTTGGGGAGCTGATTCTGGGACAGATTGATCCTGAGGCTCCTTTTCCGTTTCTAAAAGGGACAGGCAGGGCCCCAGGGGACAAAGAGGGTTTCCCAGGTTGGGGCTGGGCTGGATGGGGCATCTCCATCTCCCTGGGAAACAGGCTGCACGGGGCGATGCTGCCCCATGGGGCGATGGGACCAGGTGGGAAATGTCACCTCCTTGGTCAGTTTCATCCTTCTCTCCCCCTGCCCCCAACAATCCCCCTCCCACCCACCTCCTGGCATCCCCCCCACACAGACTATCCCCTGGCCTCTTGGGCTAGTCTCCCTCACCTCTGCACTACCCCAGCCTTCACACTGCCTCTGCTTCCTCTCCCTTGGGGTCCCCCCCAGATCCAGGCAGATGGCTCCCCGCCCACCCCTTTGGTCTAACTGGGAAAGTGGTTCCCTGTGGCAGACTCCAAGCCCACCTGGGCAGAGGGGGGGCAATGTACCTGTGCGTGTGGGATGGAAGGTGACACCCGTGTGGGAGCAGACAAACTGCTCCAGGAGCTTCACGTTCTGTGGGGGGAGAGAGGCAGAGATGGAGCCGTGAGCAGCAGGAGCAGGGACAGGTGGGAAAGGGGCTGGCACCGCAGAGAGGATGCCAGGCTGCTGGGGGACACCAGGTTCTCCAAAGAGCCCGGGGGGGAGGGAGGAGAGGGGGGACCATACAGGCAGGGCCAGCCTGAGGGAACAAGTGGGGATCAGAGTCAGGGCAGAGGGAATCATACAGCCAGGGAAGGCCTTATGAAGAGGGTTACAGAGCGGCGGTAGAGGGTCATACAGCTGTGCCCAGGGAGCCCAGACCACATGTGTGTTTTCTCTCCAGGTCGAGGGGTGGGGGGGGTCACAGGCCCGGTCGGGGGGTGGGGAGTGGCCAGAAGGGCCTGAGTTGGATTCAGCCCCTTACCCTGTAGTCCACATGGAGTTTCTGGTCTCGGCAGATGGGGCAGGGGTTCCCCACAATCGTCTTTCCTCTCTGGGGAACCAAACAAGACTGTCAGAGCTGAGCCGCCTCTCCACCCTGCTCACACCCCAGCCAGCAGTGGTCCCCATGTACCACAAAGCAGGGCCCACGGTGAGCCAGACCCATGGGCCCATCTAGCCCGGTATCCCGTCTCTGGCAGCCGTTAGCACCAGGTGAAGGTGCAAACAACCCCTAGAGGTCAGATGTGGAATAGCCTGTCTCCATAGAATGGCCTTCCTGACCTTCCTCATGCCCGGAAGCATCTGTCCCCTGCTATCATAATTATCCCAAGCTCTTCCCGAGGGCTTTACATCTGGAGATCGCGAAGCACTTGGCTGTCTTTAGCCCCATTTTATACATGAGGAAACTGAGGCAGAAAAGGGCAGCGACTTGTCCATGGTCACCCAGCAGAGGCAGGCACAGCAGCCCCTCTCCAGGGGCTGGGTATCCTCACCAGCTGTGCTCTCAAATTCCATTAGACTCTTCTCCCGCCTCCCCTGTCCTGGTCCCTTTCCGACACTCGCTGGGGATGATTCCGACCCCTGTGGACCAGCTGCTAGCGGATCTAAGTTCTCTGGGTCCTGCTGACCTTCAAACTCCTCCTTGTTTGGTGTCACCTGCCATTTACCTTCCCATGCCTCTCATCAAACCACCCCTTTCTGATCTGCTGTGGATCTCACCAAGGCTAGCAAGACCATTGGTCTTTTCACTCTCCTCCCACTTCTATATCCCCACCCCCTGCTCTAACCATTAGAGACCCTACTCCCCGCCCAGAACCCAGGAGTCCTGACTCCCAGGCCCTCTGCTCTAACCACTAGATCAGTGGTCCCCAAACTTTTTCTGTCGCCCCCGCCTTACCTGTAATGGAACCTGTCAGCCACCTGTCCGCAAGGGAATTGTGGGGCTGTGGCTGAGAGTGGAGCCCAAGCTGCAGCTAGGGGCGGGGCTGGAACAGAGCTGGATGGCGCTTTCTCTTCACCCTTCCCCCCACTGTGGGGGATGACCTTGCCCCTTCCCCCTCCTCCCCGAAGGTTCCTCCGTGCCCCCCAGGGGGGGTGCACCCCACAGTTTCAGGATCACTGCACTAGATCCACACTTTCTTCCTGGATCGCAGACAAAACCCAGGAGTCGACTCCCAGCCCCCTTGCTCTAATCATTAGACCCCACTCCCCTCCCAGAGCAAGGGATAGAACTCAGGAGTCCTGGCTCCCAGCCCCCCTGCTCTAACCACCAGACTAAGGACCTCTTTCTTTGCTGGCATCTCTCCGACCGGCCTTGCTGAGGACAGCTCACGCCATAGGGTGGGGTCTGGGTGTCCACTGGCTCCCCCATGTGTCTCCTGGAGCCTGGGCAGCTGACAGGTGTGCCAGTCATTGGCCCCAAACCCTGCCCATGCTGAGGGGCAGGGCAAGGTGTGGGGCTGTACTCACTATGCAGGTCTTGCGGGTCTTCTGAGGGGGGATGGGTCCCTTGTGGTTACGCCGATAGCCGAACCAGACAGGCTTGTCGCCGTATCTCTCGATGTACTCTGCGAGGGGGGAGGGGAGAGTTAGCCATTCCCAAGTGGGGTTCACACCGAGGATCCTAGAGAACATGAGGGAGTGCAGCCTCTGTTGCATCAGACCCCCCGTACGGATGGGGAAACTGAGTCACAGTGGGAGGAGGATGGCCAATGTTCATACTGAGAGTCTGGTCCAGAGATGGAAACCCAGGTGTCCTGACTCCCAGCCCACCCCGGTCTAATCCACTAGACTCTCCTTCCCTCCCAGGGCAGGGGATAGACCCCAAGAATCCTGGATCCCAGGTTCGCTTCCCACCCCACTCTAGCCCCTAGACCACTTCCAGGAATCCTGAGCCCCTCACAAGGTCGCCCTCGGTGCTGCCAGCCTGTGAAGCAGCAGGTCCAAGGCCTAGCACCAACCCCTTCGCAGCTCCTGGCCAGATACCTTCTGTCTCTAGATACTCCCAGGGTTTCTCCTTAAAGCACGATTCGGTGTCAAAGGCGACTGGCTCTGCTGACGCGACTGGGTCCGTCTCTGTGCTGAACACCCGGAGCAGCGGGCGCTGGAGCCGCAGGAGCGAGGCAGCAGGAGCAGCCTGAGAAAGGCCAAGTCAGGAAAGGAGAGAAAGGATCAGACCACCCCAATGAGTGGCTGTCTCTACCGCGCCTAGGATATTAGATAAGGATCAATGAAATGCAGCCACCTCTGGGGTGGGGCAGCTAGGGAACAGCAGCAACACAGCAACATGGCACGGGGGGGAGAGGGAGTTAACTCACCCATCACAGAAATGCAGCCACCTCTGGGGTGGGGCAGCTGGGGAATAGCCACACAGCAACACCGCATACGGGAGGGGAGAATCACTCACCCATCACTGAAAACTGCACCGATTGGGCTTTGCGGGCACAATGGTTTGCCCCAGTGCTCTTGCCTGAATTCTTCCCTCCACTCTGCAGTGGTTCATTGCTGTGCTTCACCCAGAGAAGGCTGCATTTCAGCGGAGCCCAATGCCATTCTGTGATGAAACAGCAGGGCTAGTGCATGTGAAAGAGTTTATCCTTGGGGTTGGAAGATGCTAGCATGATCTTTTTAGCAAGCAACTTTAACGATATTTTTTGCATTTAATTTCCTGACTACTTTTAAGGAAAAAACAAACAAACACAGAGTAAGGACAAATGGATCTGCTGTCTGCAGCTGCCCTGTCCCAAGTGCTGAACACTGCATGGAAACAGCAGCAGAAAACTGTGTCTAAGGTGGGTGGCCCAGTGGGCTCGTGCCTCAAAGCCGAAATAGCCTGCAGGCTCCCACAATGACAGGGCGCTGAGATCCCACGTGACACAGCGATGCCGCGCAATGGAGTAACACCACGCCAGGGGAACCTCATATCCCGCTGCAATCCCGATCTGGTGAGGCCCAGCAATCAAGTTGGCAGGCTGGCTCAGCCCCGGATAACCGTGTTGTGTTATGTTGACGTGCATGACCACAGCACTGCAGGGCGATGTCATGGCAGGGGGACTCTGGGAAGACCAATAATGTCACGTCTCTCCCTGACCCACCCTTGTGGAGTCACAGCAGGACAACGCCACATCACATCATGTTGTCCAATGCCACATCACATCATGTTGTCCAATGCCACACAGCTCCAAGACAGCATGATACCCAAAATGTCACACTGCCACCCCTTAGCATGATGACCTTACAGCACAGCAGCCATGATGTCACGCCGCCACCTCGTGGCACGATATCCTAACAGCACAGCAGCCATGATGTCACACTGCCTTGCTCCTGGCATGATGACCTCATAGCACAACAGCCATGATGTCACACTGCCCCCACCCCCAGGGTGTGATGACCTCATGGCACTGCACTCATGATGCCACGCTGCCCCCTCATGGCATGATGACATCATAGCTAGTGATTTTGGTGCAGGGCAGCTCTGACATCACACTCCACCCACCCTGGCACAATGATATCACAGTGGACATTTCCGGTACAGCATAATGACGTCACCCCACAAAGTGATACATGCAATGACATCACAGCACACGGCCCCGGCCAGCCCCCTTAGCCCCGCTCCTCACCTGGGCCCAGAAGAGCCTCGGGAGCAGAGCCAGCCCAGGCAGGCTACCCGCGGCCCTTCGCAGGAACATGGTGCCCCTGGAAGCCGCCATCTTGCGGTACGGTGATCTGTGCGCATGCGTGGTGACTAACAAATCAAAGCTGTCTTGGCAGCAGCCATCTAGTTCCACGTGACCACCACGTTGGTGCGGTCACGCCTTCGCTTGTTAGTTTATTTTTTTTTAACGCCACACCTGACTCGATAACTCGTTACCGCGTGGGCTCGTCCGTTAGAAAGAAATGTTGCAAAGATTAATAGGTTTCGTTTGAAAAGGGCGGGATGATCACTGCGCATGCGCTGACCCACTGTGTTGGCGCACCTGCGCACAGCTCGGAGCGGAATAAAAACTGCGCCACAAGCCGAAGACAATACCGGGCGTTGGCCGCGCATGCGCACAACCTTCAGGACGACAGCTAAGGGGAATTAGCCGACCGAACCCCCGCGCATGCGCGGTATAGAGAGTCTCGTGACACTTCCGCAAGGGCGTTGCCTGCCAGCCAAACCGGTCACCCCGCCTTTCCCCTTCGCGCACGCGCGCTGGGGCCCCTTCCTAACTGCGTCACAACCGTCGCCGATTTTAAAATTGATTTTCGAGCTTGGATCCCGCTCGCCCATCGAGAGGGGACCCCGGCGGTGTGTTTCGTTAGCGGTTTTAAATCGGTTCTCGAGTAACCGGCCGTTGGGTAAGAGGGAGGAGGGGGAGCGGAGAGGACGGAAGCTTTGTTCTCGTGCCGCAGCGCGGGCCGCAGGGGGGCGGGGCCGGAGGAGGGCGGGGCCGCATATAAAAAGCGCCACTCGCGCGGTGTGCGGCCATTCTGGGGTCTGGTTAGAGGTGAGTACTGAGCTCTTAGGAGCGCTAGGCTGGGGTACAGGGTGGGGGCGGGGGGAGGAGTGGTTTGGGGGGCTGCTATTAGCCCTTCTGAATGACCTTGATCATTAATAACTTCTGCTGCTAATTAACCCCCTGGGTCTGAGGCAGGGAACTGGGGCTTTTAATTGAAACTGGGCTTCATTTGAACCACGAAACTCCCAAGGGTGGTTCCCCGATAATCCCCATTTTCGTTCCCAGACCCACCCATCCACCCCCATTGATCCCACAGATTTGCAAAAATTCATAACAGGCCAGATCGCAGCGGTTTAAAAGAAAATCTGAAAAATTACGTTTTTGCCAAATTCTGTATTTTTGTGGTTAAAAATTGGGGGGGGGTACCTTTTGTGTCTAAAAATGCTCATTGCGGTGTTTTTTTTCCTTCTCTTCTGTTCTAGGTTGGTTTGGTCTTGAGACTGGCGTCGAATTTGCTACGAGAAAGAGAAAAATCCCCCCCCACTTGGTCCTTGGAAGACACAAAAAAGCAGCCACCATATTTTCGACCGTCCTTGGGAAGCCGTTTAAATTCTTTGTGACCTGAAGGAAACTGCCACTTAAACATACCAAAAGACCAAACAAAAAAATAATTCGCAACAACCTGTCCTGATCCTTTTTTTTTAAATCTAGCAACTTTTTGCATCTCTTTATCTCGACAAACCACCAAAAATCCCCAAAAAGTTGCTGTATTTTTTTTTAAAGCCATGACCAAAAACAAATCAATTATTTTTTTTCTTTAAAATACACCACTTTAATCAAACAAAAAATTAACAAACCTTGAAGCGCTGTCGACGAGAAAAATTATTGGATAGTAAGTGTCGAATTTTCAACCAACTGACCAAAAAAAAAAAATTCCTCCTCTGTACCAAAAAGAATTAACGCCAGGAAGAAACCAAAAATGTGTATATAATTGAGAGGAAAGTAGGCTTTGTTTCAAGATGGTTAACCCTTAAAAGTCAGGCATTTTGCAAAATATGAATGCATATTTATAAGGAGTATGATGGTCTCTTAGACAAATCCATCATCTCCACGAATATGAAGGGTTAATGAGCTCCCACACAAAAGATGGCGGTGTCTGAGCCATAAAGTATCGCTTCTTTGTGTGGGAGACGAGGAAAATGAGCAATCTGTACATAAAGATTGCAGGGTAAGGCTACAAGTGGCAAGGGAAGCAAGGAATATCTATGGCATTAGACAATGATGGGTTGGTTTAAAAAAATAGTTAACCTTACAGTGATATGTCAAATCCATTTCTATATTTTTAAATTCAATGTAATTGTTAGGTTTTTTGGTGTGATTTTATTTTTTTTAGAACCCGGAGTACCACTTTTAATGTATTTGCATATATATGTAGTAGCTGGGGAGAAAGAGCAATCTTTAAGAATTGGGTGGCAATCTAGAAATAAAGATTGCAAGAGTTGGTTTTTAAAAAAAAACAAACTTTAAAATTTTGTTAAAATTCAGTAACTTATTTTTTAAAAGATCAACATGAAAATTGATAACATTTAGACTCCAATTATAACGAAATCTAATGTGCTTTTAAAAATGTGATTCTCGCTTTCTATTTTCCCCTCCCTACTAAAGATGGCGAAGCTGTTTTGTCTCCTTGTCTTTGTTCCTGGCAAGCAGCATTTTTTTTTTTTTTGTTTTTTTATTTTTTTTTCCCCCCCCCCCCCCTTTTTTTTTTCCCCCCCCCATTTTTGGGGGGGGAAAAATTTTCCCCCCCCCCCCCATGGTGATGGGGAGATTCTGTAGTGAATCTTCGGCTCACATTAACAAGAATTGGATTCCCCTTTTGTATTTTTAATAGGTGTAGCATTGTAGGATTGAGATTATAGGATACAAAGAGGGGTGTGTGTGTGTGTGTGTGTATATATATATTTGGTGGGGGCTGTATTGTTATATGAATTCCCTCTTAATAGATACTGAAGCCTTTTTGTTTGTGTTTTTTTTTCCCCTCCCTTCTCCCTTGTGCTTCTAAAATGGCGTCTGCCTCATTTTGTCTCTTCCTGTACAAAAGCGAGAACCCATGGGCAGGGAGGTGATGTAACCAGCTCTGAGCAAACTCCTCCCACCAACTGGCTTGCGTTTGGAGGCATGGGATGGAGGGAATGAGATGCGGGCGGGGGGGGGGAGAAGGAGGGGAATGCACCGAGCGCGCGTCCCCCCCCCTTCCCCTGTCTAAACTGTTCTAACCAAATTCCACTCCTGGCTGTTTCATCTACAGGAATTCTCTAGGTACAAGTTAATATACGAGTACAAAGTATGATCCTAAGTCCACCAGGTTTCTTTCTTTTTATAGGTTTCAACATAACCCCTGAGTTTGGACCTCCGCTCTCTTGTCTGTCTTATCTGGCTGTATTTGTAACTTACCTTGGTTTCTATCCAGCTTCCATGCTCAGTAAAGCAGACGGTCTGCTTTGTCTCCCTCCTACTTTGGGATTTCACTGGTGCCTTGTTTTAGACTTTCCGAAGGGAAGTGGGGGAGCATTCCTTTTGATCAGTTAATGTAATCTGATTTGTTATAACAGATGTGAAATGCTATCACTGGACTCCAAAGGTGCTGTACATAACCCACAAATCTGTTGTCAAGGATATTCTGGGGGTGGGAGGGGTGCGTGCATTTTCTCCAGCCACCCCCCCCCCCAAATGTCTTGTTGGGCAGGGGAAAGGTAAAAAGTCTTGTATTCAATTAATTTGCCACATTCCACAGTGCCATAGTTCCTGTACAATGTACTAGGAAAAGAAGTGATCATTAGGAAAAAAGGGAAGCCCTCATCAAAGGGAGGGGAACAGCCACAATTCACGGGTAAGCAAACCTTTCTGGTATTAATTACATTTCACAACCTTCATTTCTGTTCCAGACCACTTTGCTTATTTCTTTTTGATTCTTCTTCCATTGTCAACTCCGCGCAGTGACAGCGACTGATGCATGCAGAGGCTGTAAGGATATTTTGAGTCTTGATTTAAGAGCTTGCCAATCTGTTAAGACAACTACAAATTTAATTTTTTGAGACTTTGCATTAGAGAGATCTGGTTTCTTTTACTAGAGCCAACCCATTGGATCTGCATGAGCGTCCGATAGCTTTTAACCAAGGAGAGGCTGCTTTTGTGACTGAGATTTTTTTTTTTTAACTGCTGGATTTTTTTTCTGGACTGTTTCTAACATGAAATGGGACTTCACAAGGCAGATTTTTCATACCCAGCAGGTGAAATACCTGCTGCAGTGTCCAGTGGTAGCATTTCATGCAATGTAAAGCGATTCAGCATTTTAGTCTCATGGGGACAACAATATACAGCCTGTAGTGGCCTGATCTTGAAGCATTGAGCTGCAATCCTGTTGAAGTCATTAAGAGTTGTTCTGGGTGCTAAGTTTCTCTCGGCTTGGGTCTTAGCTGCTGTATGTATAGTGCAGGTAGGATGAGGTAAGTTGTATGCAAGCAGCAAATTTAGCAAAGGCCTTGTAGAGATTGTGCCAGATGGGTGGGTCTGCTTAAGACTGGCACGCTGGGACCATTCGCTGTGTTGCAGTTGCGTGCACTTCTAAATTTCCAAGCGCACAGAAGACTAATGAAGGTGAAATACGCTAAATAAGGAAAATAACAAAAGATCCAGCCAGAGAGGTTGATGAAAGCAGCAATGGCTCTTGCAGCCTCTTAATAGGAAAAGAAAATCTATTTAATTTTTTGAGAAAAACATTCAATGAGAGGAAAACTTTTTTTTTTTAACCAAACACTAGGAAATAGACCAGAATCCATTCAGACATTTAAATGGACAAAATCAACTAAGTGAGGGTAAATGTGGGTGAACACACAGTGGGGACTGTCAGTCAGGTAATAGGCCTGCTAAAACTTTCTCTTGCCAGAAGCCTAAATGATTTCCAAACTAGATGTTTATTCTATGCAGCCAGTGATCTTTATCTAAAGAGAGATCAATAAGGGTTTGGCTAAAGATGGCTTTTAAAAGTATTTTAATACCACACTTTTAAAAAAAATCCCAATACATGAAGCTTTTGTACCTTAGTAGCTCTTGACAGGTGTTAAGAGCACCTGATGTTTACTGAAAAAGGAGTGCAGCTTCTGCTAACAGGAATTTTGTTCTAGAAGTCATCTGCTCCTGCTGTCTTTCTTCCCTCACCTTCCTGAAGTTGTTATCTCATGGTCTCACTCATGTGGGTGAAGATATGAGATGGGGTTGGAGAAGTAAGATGCTGAGATGCTAAAGGGACAAAGATACTGTGCCAAAAGCTGAACGCTTTGCTGTAGCCTAGTAACCTTGACAGTCACTGGCAGGTTCTCTGTCATTTGAAGCCTCAGTTATGCTGAGACCATATGTGGACAACATATTGTAAAGATAACTTCTGACTTGAGGTAGCTTGGCCTCTTGGTGAAACTCCGTTTAGTGTTTAGACCCCCAGGGAAAATAATTCAGGTGTGAGGAAATCAATAGGTCTCTGAATACATGGGGGTCCAAATCTTTAAATTTAAATATCTGGCTGAATTTAGTCTTGTTTTAACTCTGCTGTAGTCACTTCAGTGACTATTTTGTCCTTTCAAAGTACTGTGTTTTTTTAGAAACAAACTAATCCTAGTTTCCTTGCCATAGGTGGAAGGGGAGGATTATCCTGTTAGCGCACAACGCTGGGAGTCAGGACTCCTGGTCTGTGTCTGGATTTGGGAAAGAGTGTAGATAGTGCCAGAGGATTTGGTGCTTGGGGCTCATGGGTCGTGTGTCTCTTTTGATGGGAGTGTTGTAGTTAGGAAAAGGGGCGGGGGGTCTTTGGGAGTCCGGACTCCTGGATTCTAACGCTCTGGCACTGAAATGGAGACATAAGCAGATAAAGAAAAAGCCACTAGCTCATTTCCCCCTTCCCCATCACTACTGGGGACTGAAGTGCGAAAACACTGTGAGGCTTACTTGGTTGTTGCTAGAGTGCTTTGAGAGCCTCAGCCAGAAGGTGTTAGAGAAGGGTTATTCCATCAGGATGGTTTTAATCATGATTTAACGAACAGCTGTTTTTGTAACGTTACAGTAACTGGCAGTCCTCAGTCACTCCCAGTGTTAGGGATTAGAATACCAAGTCTTAAAAATCCTTTGTGATATATATTAATAGGATTATAGGATATGAAGGTGTCTGTCTTCATTGGAATAAAATCCTGATTTCTATCTCTAAACTGTAAGTACAAAACAACTCTCCCTGTGGTCTCCAGTCATATGGGATCTAACTTCTCAGCTGTACTGGAACACTACTTGTGGAGGGGTTTAAATCCTAATAGATCAGTAGCTGTGCTTTGCTTGTGGTATGTCATCTGTCCTCTGTATCTTTCTATCCCATCCAGACCCTCAAGGCTCTCTCTCTGTGCCATGTCCATAGCTGCTTGTAGCCCCTCTGGATATGCTTACTTCAGTAAATCCCATCACCCATAGCATTCAGAAATTGACCCAGTCTGTGCAGGATTCCTTTGTCTTTGGAGGCGGGAGCACACAGCTGTCTTTCTCTTAAATTGGCACAGCCGTGTAGTTTTGATGCTCTACGTCAATACTGACTGGCTAGATCTTGGCAGTGGATAAATATAAGTTGCTCTGAAGAGTCCCTGTTGTATGACCCACTGCTTAAAATCCGCTCCCTGTGTCCTCCTTGGCTTATTATTGCCCATAGGTGCTCTCATTAGCACTGGGAGAAATTAACTAGATCCCTTACAAAGGGGTGAACAACAATTTCAAATCTAACTGGATTAAAAACTTTTCCATCTTTTTCACTCTAGGCTCTCAAGAGATGGAGTTTAAAATACAAGGCTGAAATCGTAACATCTAAAAATGCCTTTATCTGTGTTTAACTTCAGCTCAAACCCAAAGGATATTTTGAAATCTGTCATGGGAAAAAGTTTGGTTACTTCTCTATTTCTCACAAAGGAGCAAGCTAGTTCATATTTTGTTTCTATTCAATTTCACTTCTGGTTCTCTGCCCTTAAAGCTGCGATGTTTGGGTTGCAAATTGGTGGTTGTTGAATTTTGCTGAACTTGTAAATTTTAGTCTGCTTAAAAAATGTCTTTGTTCTTGTATCCTTTTAAGTGATAGTGAACCAGTTCAATGATTCATGTTCTAGGATAACTTTTTTTGGCTAAAGTGTGTACCTAATGCTGCTCTTCCCCTTACCAGCTTGACCTGTAATGATTTTTTTCAGAAGGAAGTAATCTATTGACACTCATACATTGACTGTACCTTGTAAATGATGATGCTATTTGTGTATTTACAGAAACTGCCTTTAATGTTGGGTAGAAATATGTAAGAATATTGCTTAAAAGTTCACATCACTGGAAGCGTTTCTTGCACCATATAAACTGTAGGCCTGATGTTCAGACTCACTGACTTCAGTTGGGATCCTAGATAGTCAGGATTTCTGAACATCCATATTAGGATTTGGCGATGGAAGTTGATATTTATCACACACTCTGTTCTGCAAATACCACAAATTGGTTTCTGCCCTGCTTCAGGACTAGTTCAGCAAATGTTGTCAATGCTTTATTGTTTAACCAGGATTAGAATTAATGCTTGGGAGACTTAAGCCACTCACAGTTGAATCACTACTTTTTTGGTTAAATTCAGAGTGCAGCTCTACTCAGAAGCAACTCTGTAAAAGGCATTGTGTGGCTTTTTGTCCCTAAATTCTAGATCCTGTTTAGTCAACTGGCAAATAAAAATGGCTTTCTGCCAGCCCTGCAAATTCAGGCTGGGATTCAGTTGTTAAGTTAGGTTCAGTCTTGTTTTCATCAGGAATAGGTTGTAAAAATTAAGTTCTGCCTTCATTTAACCTGATTTCAGTAAGCTTACCCAGATGTGACTGCAGTTACACTGCAACTCATGGGTGAGCCTAAAATAGAATGTGGCTCACTCCCTTAAAGCCTTTTTGGTTCTCTGGGGCTAACAGGGATCAAATGTGTTATTGTTAAAGTTAGCAGATCTGACTAAGATACACACAGGAATCAGAGAAGATGCCTTTAGTCACTTTAAAGAGTAGGGCCATGCCTCAAAGGGTTTTAGACTAGATCACCCATTCCTTTCAGTGGAGGTAAACACCTAACAGACATCCTAGCCAAATTCTTACATGTTCAGTTATATTGTGCTTACCTTTGATTAGCATTGTGTGCCATAAACAGCTACAGTGCACCACCCCAGAGGTGACTGCATTTCAGGAGCTGGAGTGAAGTGACCGAGCTGTAGCTTGTTTTTCTGGGAAGCCTGCTGTCTGAGAGCAATGTTTGTCTTAAGCCTGCTCCTTCCTGTGTCTGGCAGTGGAGTCTAAAGTCAAGCTTGCTTATTTCCATGGCCAACAGCAGGCCAAATTTTCCAACCAAAAATTCCTTAATTGCAGAAAGCCTAATCTATTGCTCAGTGCCCAGAGCATGTGCAGATCTGAGCATTCAAATGCAATGATTAGTGTTACTTTTAAAAATAAGACACTAATGCCAGAGTATGACTAATACCATAGGATCTGTTTGGGGCGATAGGATGAAAATGGTAAATAGGCAACCATTTTCCATTATGTAAATTTCATATGAGGCATTTGTTCTCCATGAAGCAGGGGTATGTTGACCACACAAGTTTTGGTTTCTCTTCAGCCATTGACACTGCTTTCAAATCAAATGCCCCTCTTGGGGAGGAATGGACGGAGACATGCTGCTCGTGATGTGAACTTCTAGGGTGCATGCAAAACAGATAAACTCTGGGCAAAGTCATGAACATTTTATCTGTTTTTCTAAAGCTTTGCCAGGAGTTTCTGCTAAAACTGATGACCTAAGATTGCAATTTCCTCAAGATAACAATAGAAAAACTGTTTTCCTATAAAAGCAACTTAAAACTGCTCTTTAAAGTGTGTTTCTCTTCTGAAGCATATTTCTAAAATGGCATCTTGTCAAATCACAGATAATTCCTTTCTCATCTAGCGCTTTTCATCAGTAGATCTCAAAGTGCTTCACAACATTCATAGTCTCTCAACACTTCTGTGAGGTAGAGCAGTGCTATTATCCCTGTTTTACACATGGAGCGTGAGGCCTAAGGTCACACAGGAAATCTAGTGGAGTGGGGAATTGCACAGAATTGGGAACCTTAGGTTCTAGTGCTCTAACACTGCACCTATGCTCCCATATTAAGATGTGATTGCAGAGCCAGACTTGTTGAGCTCTTGAGACTGAGGACAGAGTCAGACCAGCAGAATCTCTCTAATGGGAGATGCACAAGCGATTTAAAAAAAAACATTGCTTATCTGATCCTGGGTTGGGTTTGTATGGAGCCAGGTAGCAAAAACCTTCCTACATGTATAACCTGACATGCTTGATTTGGGATCATGGACCCACACAATGCCATTTCATAGCAGCTTTTCAGAGTGGAACGCTATTTCCTTTCTATATACCTGAGCTGGTTGACACTGCAATAATCCATGTTCAGAGTTTGTAACTTTGTCATGTTGCTTCAAGCCCCTTCCAGTTGACTGTGGGTCAAGCTATTGGCCCAGAGAGTGGGATCAAACTAGACATGTAGTTGGCTAAAAGTGGACATCAGTCTAAATTAGGCTTAAATGCATAACTGAAACCTTAAATATGCTTTTTGATGTTTTCAGAGGTGAACTCAAAGGTCTTGCTGGGGTTCTCAAACTGGGGGTGGTGACCCCTCAGGAGGTTATGTGCAGGTCGTGAGCTGTCAGCCTCCACCCCCTGCTTCACCTCCAGCATTTATAATAGTGTTAAATGTAAAAAGTGTTTTTAATTTAAAAGTGGGGTCACACTCGGGCCTGCTGTGTGAAAGGGGTCACAGTACAAAAGTTTGAGAACCACTGCTGATGAAGGCTTGAGTTTAGGATAGGGGGTCAGTCGTTTTAGGAGAAAAGATGCCATCTGGTTTGAGGCACAGGACTCCTGGGTTCTAGTTTCATCTCTTGAGCAGGGAGCCTGGGAGTCAGGACTCCTGGGTTCTATTCCTGGCTTGACTACAGACTTCCTGTGTGACCTTGGGTAGATTTTATTTATTTATATATAAAATCTTTATATTTTTGTCTATAAAATGGGAATATTAATTTGGTTCCCTAAAGACACTTTTCTCCCCCACTTTAAGTATATCTAGTTCTTAAAATGCCAGAAACTCCAGGCTTCTGTCCTGGGTGAAGGGACATAAGTACTATAAACAGGTTTAGACTTTCTATTCCAGTGTTAATACCTTATCTATCACTGTGGTAGGAGTGCATATTGAACATTAATTCAAATGTAAGCTGTAGGGACCAATCCTGAAGTAGGAGCCTTCCATCTGACTTCCAGTTTCTAACCACTGGCTTCACTCCACTTGCTTATTGTACACCCCTGTCTAGGTGGAATGCCAAGAAATCTGGAGTTTGGATTTCTCTGGCGCTTAGGGGGATGTCTTGTCAAAGTATGAGATTTATGTTTAAGTTCTTACCAAGCCAGTTAACTCTTAACAAAACCTTTGCAGTTTGCCTTTTAAACAGATGTTCAAGTTATCTTTAAAGAGACTTGAGCTAAACTTGCCATTAATCTTTTTAAAAAAAGCTTTTAGTAAGTTTCCATGAGTGCTATAAATTCCAGTAAGAGCAAGCATCTCTATCTGTACCATAGGCAACCCCAAATGTGTCTAGCTTTAGCAGTGTGCCAAAGTGAAATTGAATAGAAACACGTCTTACTGCTTGAGCTGAGAAATATTGGAAGTAAATAGCAGAAACAGTAAAGAAAAGAGCGCTAGAATTTTTTTAACTTTCTTTTGATTTTAGCCTTGTTCAGGCAGGGAAGGGGTTGGTAACAGGAAATTTCTTTTAAATTGTCTAGAAACTGGTGATCTAATATTTGCTCACAGTTGCCGAGGCTATGGCTGTCTTAGTCTTTCCTCTGGTGTCCTTTAGTCAAGTATTGCACTTATCAGAATAGTTGCATATGCTAATACACAGCTGTTGCAGCCTGTCATCTGTGCATATAAATCTGGTGCATGTGTAGTCTTTATTAATAGAATTTAAAATCTTTGCTGGGAACCCTGAGCAATGGAAGCTCCCACTCTTCTTTACTATGCCCGGTAGTGCCTTGGGGAATTCACATGCTCGCAGACCTTCCTGCAGCCTCAAGGCAACAAAGTGGAATCCTTATTTGTTATCTTGGTCAATTCTGTGTATTCGTCCTTATCCTGCCAATGAAGCAAAGGGATCTCTTATTTGTAGATCTGTCTAGACTTATAACTGTCTTACGTCTGTATGATTCTATCTCCTACTCTCTCGTAATCATAGTGCCTGGTCTTCCAGCATGGAGTACGATCAGGGCATCTGGTGGGATTTCCCTACTGGGATGAAATTGCCATGGCTAAGTTCTCCTGTGTACATAACTCTGTGTTTGATCTCTTGTGTGGCTGGTGACAGGTGTCGGATTGGCAGCCCTGGAGACTGAAGTCCTCTCTTCACCAGCAAAGCATGTCCAAGCCTGGCAGCGGCACTGCGAGCTTTTTTCCCCCTGCCGAAGCGCATTCACCTTGCGTGTGGAGGAGGCCACCTCTGGGGGGTGAGAGGGGAATTCAGTCTCCATGGCCTGTCCCGCTCTCTGCCGAGGGCTGCAGGCACAGAGACTTTTCGGCATGGATGCCTTGCAACTGGACTGACACCCCGTACCCCCCAAACTGATTCCCTCCCCAAGCTACCGAACGACCGTCAGCTGGTAACAACTTTCCATCGCTCCCTACTGTCTAGTTTTGCTCCCACTAAACTCCTCTGCCCAGTAAGTGATGGTGGATCTCTGCAGTTAACTTGGAGAGAGACTTTATTGGGGAGGAGTTCACACCAGACCTTGGAAGAGCTGGCTGTGGTTGGATATTTTTCCCCTCCTGCTCGGAGAAAGGACTTTGCTGAAAAGGCAGCGACGAGGGGATCTCTTCCTTCCATGTTGAATCCAGTCTCGATCAGCCTGCCACAGCCAACAAAGCTCTGGAACTCAGCCATGCTGCCCATCTGTGTGTGTGTGTAAATTCTCCCTCCTCGCGCCAACCCCTCGGCTCCCCTAAGCAAAGCTGCATTGGCAGCCTTACACACAGCCCCGCTTGTTTCAGTGCTGGGTCTCGGTGTCTATGCCTCACGCAGCGTATGTGTAACTTACCAATGGGGAGTATGTTGCCTTAGTGTCACTAGTTACCATCGACACTAATCATTCCTCGCTGTACAACACGGGGACTGTTTACGCCTAGGCAGCTACACTACACTTTCACCCCACCCTCTGAATAAGGGTAACATACAAAGGCAGATCTGTTGTGTTGCTGAAGCAGACCCAGCCAGTGCGTCTCTAAGCAACGTCCCAGCCCTGGTCCTGCTTGTCCACTTCTGTTGTAGTTTAACCTGTATTGTGTTACAAGCTTCCCAGATAGGCAGTAGCGTGAGGGCGCATTAACCTATCCACTGCTCTATACTGCAAGCAGTTTTCATTCCAAGGGGTGAGTGCAGTGTCTCCTAGCGGGAACCCCTCTGTCTTCCCTGGGGTGAGAGTTAAGGGGTGGCTGTTGCCACCATTAAGGAAGGCCGAGTTGCTTAACCTGGGCTGCTGCATCCTAGTCACCTGTAAACTCTGCCATTCCTGTCTGCACCAAAACTCAAAGAAGCCTGTACTAAGGGGAAGAAGTCTCAGTGCTCTGTCACTGCTCAATTAGTCATTTGTTGCTTATGCATGCTCCACCTTTAAGAGGGACAGCAATAGTGTATTTATGCTTCCCCTTGCCCCCCCCCCCCCCCCTCCTCAACTGGGTTGACTGACACAAAATAGCCTGACTTTAAGCCAGAGATTCCTGGTCTCTGCAGTCCTCAAATCCCATTTTCTCTTCTGTAGCGTAGGAGCCTGTGACAGAAATACCACAGTGCCTGAGACTGGGCTCTGGTCCTCATGGTGGGTGTAGGAGGAATGTCTGCCTTGCTTGCTAATCACTTTAAAGGGCCGTGGCCAAGACAATTTCTCCAGCTAGTCTCTTCAAACTGACACTTCTACCTTGCTCCCATGGTGTGGCTGTTCTTGCACTAGGGTCTGAGACAATTTAACTAGCCTGGTCAATTTCACTTTCCCAGTCTGTTTAATTTCTCAGTTCTAGGCAGGGCATGCAATGCCTGGGAGAGGTGTGTGTATATCTATGGGTGAAGGTCTCTCTCTTCAATGAAATTAACAAGATTTATGAAAACACTTAAACAGGACAATTTTTAAAATCAAATTTTGGGTGATAAAGCCTTGCCAATGGCCTTTTAACTCCGCTCAGAGTCTTATCTGAATCTCCCACTAATTGAACTGAATTTTTTGCTGGCACCAATTCATGCACTTAAGACACACTGTTTACTGTTAGGATATCTACCTTAACCCCTTTACATGCCAGGGATTCACACCATCATTGGTCTCATTGGGTCTGAACGACCTAATGGAAACGGTGGTGTGATGTGTAACATTAACGCTCAAAGTCCTGGCAAACAGGATAATTTATCCATGCATGACTTACTTTGCATCATCCTGACTTTGGGGAGAGAGTCATAACTTTGTATCGGCCGTTTGCCAGTTCCCCTTGAACATTGTTTTCCCCACATCCACCCTGAAAGATCTGGTGTAACATACAGAGAAGAGAGCTCTGTCTCAACCTAACCCTTTCCCCTTAATATATTTACTTTTTTCCACCTCTGGCAAACCTAAGAACCAGTTGAACAATAAAGCCAAACAGATTAGATTTCCCCTACCATGGTTGTTGAAACTAATCAGCTTGTTTCAGGGTGCCTTCCGTATCGGGATGCTGTGAAGAATTGCATGAAGGAACAACTTGGCAGAGTGTTTCCCATTGCTTTGCTTTTGTGTCCTCTGCATTTTTTGTGTGGATCTGTTGAATTTTTGCTGTTTAAACATGTGCCTGTAACTTGGTGCATTACATTTCCTAAAAACCAAATAAACTTGTTATTTACAATTTGTAACTTGTGGATGTTGGAAGTGTTATGGAGGCAAATTAATAATAAAAAAAAAAGTTAATCTTTTTTAATGGCATAGCCCAAAATACTTCCTGTTGATTATTTTTATGTCTGGGGTTTTTTTTTTTTTTTTGTTCCAATCCAGGCGCCTCTATTTTAAAAAGAACATTTCTTTAGTAACACAGAAGGTTTACTTCTGCAATGGCTCTTTCTAACAAATGAGATTCCAACACAACCCACTGCCCTCACTCAAGTAGAACCTTTTTTTTTTAGTATGTAGGTAATCAAATTTAGACTGAAACTTACAGCTGCTGATGTATTTTAGGCCCCATTCTCATAAACAACATTGCATCTCAAGTCAATATTAGCGTTGATTATCTCTGTAAACCACTGAATATTACAAGGTTTAGACCCACACCTCTCTTCTGATCAAGGTCTATTTGGGTATAAATTCTTTAGTGTGCAATAACTCCTAAACTAAAAATTAGTCTCAGAAAAACATCAGCATTCTCCTCTGTGGTTTGTCTAAAAGAATATCGACTTGAAAACACTATTGTGTGTGTGTTCACATTTCAATAAATGGTATCTTGCCATAAACTTGTTAGTCTCAAGGTGGTTGAGTGGGAACATGACTAGAAAGCCCTTAGTGAAGATACTCCCTGCTCTGGATTTTCTCCAATTGGCTGTCCCTTTGTCCTGTTTATTTCCTAAAAGCTTGGGGGATACTTGATCATAGAGGAGACAGGTTGGCAAAGAAATAAACCTCGAGTTCAGATCCATCCTGGTTAAGGCCCTAGGTAGATACATAGATATGTGCGTGTGTAACTGTGAGTGTGCGGTTAGGGGAAAGAATTCTAGTTTTCAAATGCTGGGAACTGATGATCTTTGCCAAGTGGGTTCTCTCTTGACTGGTGGCAACAATAGGATAATACTTTGTACTTGTATAGTATCTGTACCCTTCCTGATCACGTTTGGATTCCACTTATCAGTGCAATGATATCTCTGTGCTCTTTGCTGAGAGTAACCCCTTTTTTTTCCTTTCTTTCTTGCCTCAGAACTGTCCATCATGGGCTCTGGACCAATCGATCCTCATGAACTCCTAAAAGGATTAGATTGCTTCCTGGGGAGAGATGGAGAAGTCAAAAATACAGAAGGGGTCACCAAGATTTTCAAGTAAGTCTCCAGTTTAAATGTGTGGTTTGAAGAATTTTTAGCAGGGCAGGACACAATGTAGCAAAACCTCAGTTTCCCAGAGCAGAAGTAAGCAGCTGGTGCTGTGTGAAAATGACCCATCAGAGCAAAGATGTTTGTTTTAAAGTAGCAGCCGTGTTAGTCTGTATCCGCAAAAAGAACAGGAGTACTTGTGGCACCTTAGAGACTAACAAATTTTTTAGAGCATAAGGTTTCGTGGGCCACAAGTAGTCCTGTTCGTTTTAAGTCTTTTCCCTTCCTATTCTTATTTATTTATTAAATGCTGATCTGCTTGTATGATGGCTCGCATTAAAGTTGTTGGGTTTTTTTAAGGCAGTTTAGGGGTTTTAGTCATGCAGAGGCCAGATTCTCAGCTGGTGTGCATCAGAGTAGCTCCACTGGAGTCAATGGAGCTGCCTTGGTTTAAACCACCTGGGGGATCTGGCCCCATTGACTCCAGTGGAACCACAGCTGACTTGCACCAGGTGGGGAGTTGGCCTTGGGTTCCATCATCTTCAATGAAGTTGTGCATCCAAATCCCCTAGGCTGCTTTGGAAACATCAGCCTTGCCTCTCTTGTAACTCCATCCCCTTCTTTCAGAAGTGCATCCAGTCCTCTTCCTAAATGTTATTTGATCCTGGATCTCAGTGGAAGTCCTTTCTGCAGGTTGCTTGAAGGCATTTCAGTGTATTCCAAGCACGCCTAGCAGTCATTCCCAAAGCTCTCCCACAACTGCCTTGTTCTTCAGGGTGTGGACGAGGCATTGGGCAGCTATAACTGCCCTATAAAATATTTAACCCCCCCCCCACCCCCTCAAAAACCCCTCTCCAATTATAGGGAGGTGTGTGACGTTTGCAGAACATTTTAATCTTGGGCTAGATCCTCAGCTGGAGTAAATTAGTGAGGCTCCCGAATTTAATGAGAATCCCATCCACTCTGAGCCAGCTATTGCCCCTGGCTGGGGCTTGATTAGAGCCAGTGCCCGCTGGAGCAGAAAAGCCTCATTCCCATCCCCTCTCAGCCAGTCAGTCCCCCACCAGCGGGGGGCCAGATTGGAGCCAGTGCACCACAGAGGGGAAAGAAGCCATATGCTGTTCCCACATGAGTCCTGTTAATCCTTCTTGGCCCCCAAGCCTACGAAGTCTGATTTCGTGGCAGTTTTTTTGCCATGTGCTCTGATCTCTCTGTACTGCATCAGCTCAGCTTCTCTTTCGTCTCTCCCTTCCTGCTTGCAGTTTAATGAAAGACGCACAGAAAATGGTCAGTCGCTGCATCTACCTGAACATCCTGTTGCAGACCCGGGCGCAAGACATCCTGGCAAAGTAAGAGTCGTGGAGGGTTCCTTACAGAGAGTGGGGCCTGGGAGTCGGGTTATCCCTAGCTCTGGGAGGGAAGTGGGGTCTAGTGGGTTAGAGAAGGGGGAGCTGGGAGTCAGGACTCCTGGGTTCTCTTCCCAGCTCTGCCACTCACTGTATGACCATGGTTGGGTGTCTTTTCCTCTGAGCTGCAAAGTGATTTCTCAGGAAGGTTATGGGGTTTTAGTGACCCATCTCTGGCAGGTGCTTGGAGATCAATCCTGGGCTGTAAGGAGTAGACAGAGACGGTACAAAGTTCGGCTGTAGCCCATGGCGGGGGAAAGGTATGACACCAGCACTGACTGGCTCCACTCTCGTCCCAGGTTCATCCGGGTCGGGGGTTACAAACTTCTCAACACTTGGCTCACCAGCTCCAAGGCATCCAGCAACGTGCCCCTGCTGCAGCAGATCCTGCTCACGCTGCAGCACCTGCCCCTCACTGTGGATCACCTGAAGCAAGTGAGTAAAGCTGCTGGCACCCTCCCTTCGCAGTCAGTGCTGACCCGGTGGCCCAGTGCGGCGCTAGGGGGCTCTGTGCTGCAGGGAACAAGGTGGGGACGCTGTCCCTTGCGGTCAATGCTGACCCTAACTCTCTGTCCCTCTCTGATCTCTTCCAGAACAACACAGCGAAACTGGTGAAGCAGCTTAGCAAGTCGAGCGAGGATGAAGGTAAGAGACCGCCCTGTTGCGTGCATGTGCACCGTGCCTCTCCTCCTGTCTGCTGGAGCTCGGTGCGAGCTGCCCTGCTCTAACCTCTGTCCTCTCTCCCCTTCCAGAGCTCCGCAGACTGGCCTCCATCCTCGTCAGCGACTGGATGGGCGTCATCCGCTCCCAGAGCAGCGCGCAGCCTGCGGGTGAGTCCCGCCCCTGAAACACGCGTAGGAGACCTTGATTGAAATGATGGGGCCCCAGACATCCTAGCCCGGGCCCCTTGGCCCACTAATGGGCACTTCCCCCTCCCCGCAGCATCCTGGGTCTGGCCTCTCTTGCCATGGGATCCCTGCCACTCTACTGCTCAGTGGCTCCTCCCATAATACACTTCTCGCGTCCAGACGTGGGCAGGCTGCGGGCTATTCCCTGGAGCCTGAGGGTGGAGGAGCTGTTGTGGTGGCATCTTCCTTTGGGATTTGAACCCCCCAGGAGCCTAACCCTCTCCTCCCCTTCCCTGCAGAGCGAGACAAGAAAAAGCGGAAGGAGGAGAGTAAGGGCAAAGCACCTGTCCAGGAGAAGCCTCAGGAGGCCAAGGCAGAAGCCAAGGCTGAGGAGATGCCGGAGAAGAAGAAAGAGAAACCAAAATCGCCACGCACCACGGCGCCCAGCCACGCCAAGTTCCGCTCCACTGGTGGGTACTGGGAGGAGCATCTCTCTACTCCCAGGGGGAGTAATCGGCCTAATCGAGGGCAGCAAACTAAGAGGCCTTGGGTGGGATTCTGTATGGCTGTTCCCCAGTTGTCGCACCCCAGAGTTGGCATTTCTGTATTTCTCCACTGGGTGACCGATCCCAGCATAAACATCCTTTGGGATCCTTGCAGATGAGGTACTATGGAAATGTGTGGGGCTTATCCCCTTGCTGTATTCTGCTAACCTGAGCTCCGCTTTGCTGTAGGGTTGGAATTGGAGACTCCCTCACTGGTTCCTCTAAAGAAGAACCCCAACGCTGTAGTGGTGTCTGAAAAATACAACCTGAAGCCGATGCCGATAAAGAGACAGAGGTAGGTCTGAGCATCCCCCCCCTGCTCTGGGGAAAGCGTCCCGACCTTGCGCCTGTGGCTTCCTCTGTCTGCCTCACCTTTACATTCTGTTTCTCAGTCCTGAGAAGCACTCTGTGTGGAACTGGGAGGCAGGGCTCCTGGGTTCTATCCCTGGCTCTTGGGAGGGGAGTGGGGTCTAGTGGTTAGAGCGCTGGGGGCTGGGAGGCAGGACTGAGTGCTGATGGGATTTGCCCGAGGCCCTGTGTGTAGTACGGGCCCAGCATTGGTAACCTTCCCCAAGCCGCCCCTGCTTGCCCCTTCAGCCCCCTGCAAAGCAGCTCTAGGGTTGTGTGTGCTTCCTATGCTCTTCACACCATATCGCAATGTGATCTGGGCTTGCCTGCTCCTTGCTCAGGGCAGCATCTGATCCGTTTCCTGGGCCGTGGCCTCAGCGTCTCAGTACCATGTCTCCTTTTCCCTCTCACAGCACGTCCGCCCCCTCTGGAGACAACCCACCAGTAGAGAAGAAATACAAACCTCTGAACACCACCCCCAACAGCACCAAGGAAATCAAAGTCAAGATCATCCCTGCGCAACGTGAGTACATTGAGGCCCTGGTAGTCAGGATGCCTGGGTTCGGTCCTCAGCAGTGGGCGGAGAGTGGAGTCTAGTTGTTGAGAGTAGCGGGGTTGCAGGGGTGGGGCTGAGAGTCAGGACTCCTGGGTTCTTATCCCTGGCTCTGGGAGGGGAGTGGGGTGTAGCATGGCGGAGGGGCAGGATAACACGTGAAGTTGCAGGTGCTTGGAGCTTTCAGTTTGCGTAACCTCTTTCATTCCCCCCTCTCTGCAGCAATGGAGGGCTTGGGCTTCCTCGATGCCCTTAACTCTGCCCCCATCCCAGGGATCAAGATCAAAAAGAAAAAGAAAGTCTTGTCTCCTACGGCAGCCAAGGTACAAACGCCTCAAGGTGGGGAATGGGGGCTGGTGGGTTAGAGTGGGGGGCTGGGAGGCAGGACCCCTGGGTTCTGATGTCAGCAATGAGAGGGGAGTGCGGTCTGGTGCAGGGGCTGGGAGTTACTGGTTCACTTCCCATTACACTGATCCCACATTTCTCTCTGTGTCCCAGGCGAGCCCGTTTGAAGGGAAGCCAGCCCCAGAAGCGAGCACTGCTAAACCATCCTCACCAGAACCCGCTACTGCATCCGAGCCGATGGAGGTGGATCGGCCCGGTACTCCTGTGCCAGCAGTAGAGGTCCCAGAGCTGATGGAGACCGGTAAGGATGGGGAAGGTGTTGGAGCCAACGGGTTCTATTGTACTAACCCTGGGTGGGTGGTAGGTGTCAGCCCAACATCCTGGCTGTGTTGGATCAGACCTGATGTTGCCACCCAGGAGGCCATAAAACCCATAATGCATGTGGCCGGGTGTGCCATGCCAGCTGGGATACAGCTGCCTTGGGGGGGGGGGGGGGGGGGGGGGGTAGCCCCGTGTCAGCTTCACTGTGGGGCTGGCAGGGCTGTCTTCACCTGGGGGTCCTGGGTTGGGCTCAGGAGGCATTGGCGCTGGTTGTTAGATCCAGGCTCCGTGGGTGGGTGTTTGTCTGATCGCTGAGCCGCTCCGTGTCCCGTCCCCGCAGCCTCGTCCGAGCAGAACTCAGACGCCAAGCCGTCCGAGAGCGCCGCTGACTCCACGCGGCTCACCAAGAAGGGCAAGAAGAAGAAGACAGTGACTTGGCCCGAAGAGAGCAAGCTGCGGGAGTACTTCTACTTCGAGCTGGACGAGACTGAGCGAGGTGAGTACTGGGGTGGGGGCCTTTCTCTCTGGGGTCACCAGCTCCCATCCGGCACTTGGGGTATGGGACATGGGGCCTTTCCCTCTGGGGGTGCCTGCTCTGCTCCAGCACCAGGGGACTATCTGGCTTCTGCAGGTGGGAAAAGGGATACAAGGCCTTTGAACTCCTATTATGGAGTGGGGGTGTCGCACCCTTCCTATCAGCTGGACAGCAGAGGCCTGTCTGTCCCCTGACTAAACCCCTCCCCGTTTCTTCTCCCCCCCCGGCAGTCAACGTGAACAAGATCAAGGACTTTGGCGAGGCAGCCAAGCGGGAGATGCTGAAGGACCGGCACGCCTTCGAGACGGCGCGACGGCTCAGCCACGATGCCATGGAAGAGAAGGTGCCCTGGGTTTACCCCAAGCTCATCGACCTGCCTAGCCCCCTGGTGCAGCCGGGCAGCGGCAGCCGCGAGAAGTTCACCCAGGCCGAGAGGGAGAAGGGCATCCTGCAGGAGATCTTCCTCTCCAAGGAGAGGTGGGTGTGGTCCTGGGGGGCAGGGCGAGGGGTTGGAAGGATACTGGGGGTTCAGGCTGGGGCGCCATTTCCCAGTTGCACAATGTAGGCTCTTTGTCCCCCTCCCCCCCCCAATGGCTGCACTGTGCAACAGCCAGTGTGTTAAATTTAAGGCTGCCTACCTGAATCCAGCATGGCTCTGTCCCTCTCTAGCGGCATATGAGCCGGCTGCTGCTTCTGAGCCTGTTGACCTGGTTGTTTGACTCAGGGAACACAGACCTTGTTTTCAGCTCCAGAGGTCCCAGTAGATGACACCACCAGGGGCCTCTCCAGGTTGCTGGGCACCAGGATGCCCCTCTGACCCTTCTGTCTTTGCTTCCCATGGCTGGTAGATGCTGGGTGGGTGTGTGGACCAGGCCTGTGAGGCCGTGCTGGGAGCTAAGGGGTGGGGGAGTGGGGAGGCATCAGGCTGTGCTGAGAGCCCCATCAATGGGGGGCTACGACCACATGTCTCGGTGCTGATTTGTGACCAGCCTCTCTCCTCTCCGCAGCGTTCCAGACAGTCCCCACGAACCCGACCCGGAGTCTTATGAACCGCTGCCGCCCAAACTCATCCCGCTCGATGAGGTACGTCTGGCTCAGGGCCCCGGGTTCTCCACCCTGCTTTGGGGGACAGAAGGAGGGGGCCTGTTGGGGTAGAGCAGGGGGATTGGTAGTCAGGACTCCTGGGTTCGCTCCTCACTGTGGAAGGGGTCTAGGGGTTAGAGCAGAGGGTTCATTTCCCAGCTCCCTGGGGGCCCCTCCCCGCTCTGTGTGTCTCTGTCTCCCCTGTATAAACAGGGATGGGCTAGAGAAGGGCAAAGGCCCGGGAACCTGAGCGCCCAGCCGCGACCCCCAGCCCCTGAGGCTGGGGCGTCCTCCCTGCCCTCAGCCCATCCTGACTCCAGTGTCTCCTCTGTCCCCTCTCTCAGGAATGCACCATGGACGAGGCCGCCTACCAGGAAGGACTCGACCCGGCCGCCGCCTCGCAGTCTCCCGACGGAGCCGGGGCCTCCAAGCTGCCCCCAGTGCTGGCCAACCTGATGGGGAGCATGGGGGCCGGCAAGAGCCCTCAGGGCCCCAACCCCAGCTCCTCCATGAACGTGCAGGAGATCCTCACCTCCATCATGGTAATTGGAGCTGCTGCGTAGCCTGACTGACCCTATAGGCTCCCCGTAGTGGGAGGGTCCAGCACCAAAAGGGTAAACTCTGCACTGCTCTGTGGGTGGGGCCTCCCTGGCCCATCTTCCCCCAGAGCAGACCATCACTTCCCCCCTGCCACCCCACCACTGCTGGAGCGGACCATTGGCCTGCCTCTAGCTTGGTTGAAGGTCCAGCGTTTTAGCAGGAAGGGGAAACTCGGACAGTGCACCAGCTGAGCAGTAGTTGAGATGGGGGGATGCATGGGAGAGTGGGACTCTTTCTTATCACTCCATTCCCCCAAAGCGGTTGGGTCAAGCCAGCCCCTGGCTCCAGCTAGAGGAGTTAATGGACTAGCACAGCGCCCTAGAGTTAGAGGTCAGAGAGAGCTGAGGGGGTGTAGTGTGTGTGGGGGAGAGGAGGGACACTGTCTAACCCTGCCCCCTGCCCCCCTTCCCTACACAGGGCGGGCCCAACAACCACAAGACGGAGGAGCTAATGAAGCAGCCGGATTACTCGGACAAAATCAAACACTTGCTTGGCAACCTCCAGACACAGCCCCCAGGGCCCTCAGGAGGTAAGAGACCTGTGTGGGGGCACTGACCCTGTTCCCACCTCCCGCTTCTAGGAGAAAATCATGTCCTGCCGGTCGCCTTCTGGCTTCTGTTTCTTTGCCTTGTCTGTCTGTCTCGATGGGGCGCCTGGGACTTAGAACCTACAGCTCTAGGGGCTCTGGCAGGCGGGTAATCCGAAGGACGTGACCTTGCTCTGTTCGAAAGGCTGGGGCCAGGGGATTGCTGGTGCACCCAGCATCCTGATGATATCGTGGGTGTGCGAGTGCATGTCTGTGTGATTTCCTGCTCTGGGGGTTCCAGGAGAGGTGGCCATGTAAACATGTCCTGGGTTAGGATTGGAGGTTGCTGTGAAGGGATGGGAAGTGGATCCCCCTATTCCTCTCTTCCCCCCCGCCCCCATTGTAACCCCATTGGCTGTATTTGACCCCTCTGCTCTCTTGTCTTACAGTGCCCCACGGGCTGCTGGGCCCAGGGCCTCTCGCCAATGGATTCCCACCTGGACCAAAGAACATGCAGCATTTCCCTCCCGGGGGGCCAGGACCTATGCCTGGTAAGCAGGGAGCTACCATCTTCTGGGGGTGGGGCGGGACTGTCAGACCTTCAGCTGGAGTGTGCCAGAGTCAGTAGGGCCTGCTAACCCCAGTGCGGTGCTAGGAGGCGCTGTGCTGCGGGGAGTGGGGTAGAGGCTCAGTAGGGGACACTGCCCTGGCAGTCAGTGCTGGCGCCAATTACCCAGTGCGGTGCTGTGCTGCAGGATGGGGGGCTCAGTAAGGGGCACTGTGTGTCATGGAGCAGGGCGGGCGTTCGGCAGCAGGTGTTTTTCTGCCCTGGGTACTCAGACGTGGGGTCTCTAACCTTTGTGCCTCTCTCTCTCCCTAGGTCCCCATGGTGGCCCTGGGGGTCCCAACATGCCCCCAGGTCCCGGCATGCCTGGCGGGCCCAGGATGATGGGTCCTCCCCCTCCCCAGCGAGGCGAGTTCTGGGATCCCCCTGACGGCGGCATGCGAGGAAACCCCCACGGGGGTATGCGAGGGGGTGGCCCCGGCCCGGGGCCTGGCCCAGGCCCTTTCCACCGGGGGCGAGGCGGAGAGCCCCCCTTCCGGGGGCGAGGAGGAGGTGGGCGCAGTGGCGGCCCCCCCAATGGCAGAGGCGGGCCCCCTAACAACGGCATGGGTGGAGGAGGTGGCCACGGCGGTGGCGGCCACGGCGGAGGTCACGGCGGCCATGGTGGAGGCCACGGCAGGGGCCACGGCGGCCATGGTGGGGGCCACGGAGGCGGCGGCGGCCATGGTGGAGGCCACGGAGGCGGCGGTCATGGCGGTGGCCACGGAGGAGATCACGGCAGAGGCCACCCAGGGGATCATGGCCGGGGTCATGGTGGAGGCCACGGAGGAGGTAATTGCAGGGGGCTTGGCTTGCCCTCTAGGGGGAGCAGAGGGCCATGGCTTTGGAATGGCCCTGCCCCTATGTGGGAGGGGCCTGTGAGTGCTCCCTCCCCTCCCCCGTTTTTATCCAGCAGGTGGCGAGGGCCAATGGGGGAGACCCAGCATGCATTGCACCCATTCGATCCTGCAGGCCCCGCTCCTTGGGGGCGGGGCCCAGAGCGGCAGAGACCACCTATGGGCCTGTGAGAACAAGGGAGACCGTTTCACCTGCAGCATTGCATGCTGGGAGCTGTAGTCTGCTCCTGGTGACGCAAGTGGAGCATTGCATGCTGGGAGCTATAGTCAGTTCCTGGCGGCCCAGTTACAGTGAAGCATTGCATGCTGGGAGCTTTAATCTATGCTCCTGGCAGTCTGGGTTAGGGTGGAGTGTTGCATGCTAGGAGCTGTAGTCTCTCCCCCATCCCCTGCCCTGCTCTGCCACCCCTCTGGCCGTGCCCCGCCGCCGTGGCTGACCTGCGCCCCGTTTTCTCTCACGCAGACATGTCGAGCCGCCCCGTGTGTCGCCACTTCATGTTGAAAGGCAGCTGCAGGTACGAGAACAACTGTGCCTTCTACCATCCCGGAGTGAACGGGCCGCCCCTGCCGTAGCGCCCGGGGCCCTCCCCCCACCCCGCCGACGCCCCGTGAAACCGCCCAACACAGCCGCCCCCGCTTCATGGACTCTGGGGTGCCTGCTGTCGGACTTGGGCTGCATCCACCACTTATGGCTTCTGTGAGGCCTTGTAACGCCCAGGGGAGGGAAGGAGCAACCCCCCCTGACGGCTGCTGCTACTGAGGAACCACTGCGGGGGGAATTCCCCCCGCCACTCCGCTCCCTCCTGTGTCGTTTCAACCTGATGGAGGCGCTGATGGGACCTGACTCCGCGCCCCCCCCTGACTTTTTGCAAGCACAAGAGCCGCCGCCTGCTCTGGGACCTGTGGGCAAGGGGGGCAAAGCGGGTTGTTACCACTGTGTATATCTCTGTGGAACCAGCAAAGGTGTAAAGGGGGGGGTTGCCTGGCTGCCCCATCCAGCTCCGGGCTGTGATCTGTTCGCGCATTTGCCTGCTGCAGACCTACTCTGAAGACATTTTGCCTGGGGAGCCTTGGCCCTGAGGAGCAGCCGGCCACACTGCTCGGCTCCCCCAGAAATACTGCCGCCCTCGGGCACGTGGTCTGGAGACTTCTCCCTCCATCTGGCAGCAGCAGGATACCAATCCTTCGGTTGGGGAGGAAAGAGGTCCCTTAACCACTGCCCCCCACCCACTGAGCAAAGGGGGTGCTTAACTCCACTTCCTCAATGGGGTCATCCCCCCCACGTGCGTGAGAACAAGTGGGATCAGAGCTCCTCCCCTTGCTGTAAATACCCATCCCCACCCCGCCGACTGCGGACACGCGACTCCCCTTGGTGCTAGCGAGTCGTCGGGGGGTGGGGGGGGCGTGAAGCTGTTTTCTGTGAAAACGGACTGACTTTATTGCTGTTGGCATCTGGGGGCTTGGTTTGTTTCCTTTCCATTGTTTTATTTTTTTACGGTCTCTCCCTGAGACATGGACTGTCCTCCCCCCCACCCACCCCCACTGGTGCAGCCTCCCCCTTTTGTTTTGTATATTTTGTACATTAGTAATAAACATGGTGATTAAAAAATGGATCATCTAATTTAACCTTGGTGTCTGTGCTGGTTGTGTGGGGAAGGGGCCATCTCTGCATCTGTACAGCCGACGCCCCGTGAAACACTGTCTGTACAGCGCCTGGCGTGGCAGGGTCAAGGTCTGTGGCTGGAGCCCGTGAGCACTGCTGCAGTACAGAGATAGGTGCCGCTGTGGCTTCTGTCTCTGATCGCTTCATTTCGCCACTGAAATAGGAATGAGCCAAACCCCTGTCAGATGCTCGGGAGACATTTCCTCGTTCCTACAGTCCTGCTGATGGCTGGGACGCAGCAGGGTCCTGGGAGTTGGACTCAGATTCCACTGGCTAGGATCCCTCAATCCACCCTGACTTGGTACAGCGCTTGGAACCCTGGGATACCTACCCAGGGTGCAATGCAAGCAAAACTGGTAAAGTTGCCCAACGCTTCCCTTTACAAGCCCTTGTGTTCAGTTGCTTATAACTTTGCTATACATCATCCATTTGGGCTGAAACTTTCAACACTGCGTGTCTGCCTTGGGTTGAACATTTGGGAGAAATTTCAGCCGTTTCCAAGAATGAGGCTAAGGAAAAGCACCTTATTTTATGCAAGCTAAAAGGTTCTGGTGACCCTGTCTTTGAGAAGTTCTGGGCTCCCCGTGTTTCAGAGCAGGGACTCAAAACTGGGCAAGGGTGTAGCCTGTGTGTCAAGGCTGATGTGCTTTTAGCCATCCCTGGGAAAATTTTGCCTACATTTGGCCACATCATAATCCTTTGAAAAATTGTGCTTTGCACACGCTCAGCGGAGATGCTTTAGATTTTAGCTGCTAAGTTCTCCAAAGATCCTGTGTGCGCGCTCCAGCCTCGGGCTGACCACAGCTTCCCCTGTGATTGCAGCTCTGAGCAGACTACTGGGCTCAGGCCTGGGGGTGGAGAGCAGGCAGCCGCTCTCCTGTGCTCTCAGTGCCCCTCCGCTAGGCCTAGGCAGTGTGGAGGAGAAACCTGCCTGGTTGGGGACGGGCTGAGAACCAGTCTGAAGGAGGAGGGCAGATGGGTCTAGTGGGTGCTTATGTGTGGGGAGGGAGAAAGGGACAGGTAGGCAATGGGGATAGGAATGTGGGTGGAGGGCATGCTGACTGGAGGCCAGGGTGAGGGAAGGAGACCGGGACAATAGAAGAAGGGGCAGAAAGTGTCATGCTGAGGGGTTGCTGGGTAGGTGGGGGTGAGAATATGCAGAGGAGTCTGTGCCCGCTATGACACACTCCCCTACAGGCCCGGAATAGAGCCGAGATCCAGAGGCTCACTATACTATCAGCAACTAGCATCTCCTGGCCTTCTGGTGCGAGGCTATAGAGAGGATGACAACCTACTACTGGTATCAGTTACACTGGTAGCTCAAGTGGCAGAGGGCTGGGTGGGGGACCTAAAAGCTCCAATCTTGCTAGGTGTCAGTATAATGCCACAGGATGGAATTTGTTTTTTCAGTTTGCTTTTTAAAAAGGGGCCCTGTGCAGTAATTGCTGGGGGGAGGGTTGGTGAGCACCTCCTGTTGCATGGGTTGCTCTAAGAAATTGCAGGCTGCAGGGGGGGGGTCAAAGTCTGAGGTTTAATCCCTTCCCTCCTGGGCAGCAAGATTCTGTGTTGCTGCTTCCCCCCAGATGGCTGGAGGCCAGGGTAGAGGGACTGGCAATGAGTGATCAGAACGAGCACCACACCATGCTGGTGGAATAGTGCACCTGATTGGCCCCTGCCAGCCCTTTTATGCCTGCAGAGACGCTTCCACAGGTGCCTTGAGCCACAACAGCTGCTTGTACAATGACCAACAGACTCACGGTCTGATGTCCCCCTTTCCAATCACCTCAGTGATCTGTTTGCCCAGCAACCATCAGTAGGTTTCAGAGTTTTCACAAGTGGACCAGGTAGGACAGCTGTACAGTGCTCAATGAGCCAATCTCCTATACCGACCATTCAACTTGCCAGATGTTAATCCTGAGACCTACTGGTGACAGTGCAACTGGTAAATGGGACTTGATGGGCTGCTACAGGGGCCTGTAATAAACAGGTCTGAGATGAACAGCTCAGCCCCCTCACCTTGTTCACATCAGGGGGTGTTGAGTCTGAAACTGACCAACAATGACTTGGCCATCCTTAACTACCTTGCAGTGAATCATGTTCACTGACAGGGCCTGGATGGGGTCAGGGGGAAAACGGACTGAAAAACAAGGTCACTTCCAGCCTTGACTCATCCTTGCCATATCTAGCACCTAGAGACCCTGCTGCAGTCACCTTCAGCTCTGTTTTCCCCACCCCTGCTGATCCATGGAGCATTTAATAGCTAATGCTGAGCCCCACCCCATGCAGCATCAGCTCAATGGGATGTATTAGAATCAAGGGCCAGCCATGGGACAGCCTGTGCTAAAGGAGAGCAGCTGAAGGAACAGACACGCTCCCAACAGATGCAGGGTAACAGAAGGATGCAACAAGGGAGGGCTGAATCAGCCTGGCAGAGCTGAACATGGGGACTGCGGCTCTGAGGGCACCAGGCTAATGTGCTGGGAGGGGGAAGCAGGTGGGGGACAAGAGGGGTGTCTACACTTGCCCCAGCCTGGGCTCAGCTCCCAGGGACTGGTTCACTTAAGGCCATGGTTCCCAACCAGGGAGACACATGTAGAACTGATGAATGAAATTTTTAATTGTTCACTTTATGAATGTAACTTCATAAGTAAAGTTTTATGAATGAAACAATATTCATTCATAAAACCAGTTACCCTAATAACTGGCTAATTAACAGTTAAGATGCTTGTTAAGAGCCATAGCTGTTCAGTCAGCTGCCTTTGTAAGTTTCACTATCAATCCAATTCCTGCTTAAATCACTGAGACTTGCACTGTTTCAGTATTGTAACTTCTGTTCACTGTTTGCCATCCATTATACTTGTCTATATTGTAACTTCTGTTCGCTGTTTGCCATATTGTAATTCAAACCCCATTTTAAAACGCTTACTCCATTTTGTAAGGGCTTGCTGCAACCTTCATTTTTGCAAACCCTGCTGTAATCTTATTAGTTTAGATGTGTGAATGAGGTATGTATGGATGATGGAATCAACCTCCAGCCCCAGCCTGTCCTGATTAAATAGAGTTCAAACACCAATGGCTGAAGATGCAGACAAGAGCCCTAACAAAGTAAGAAGAATCCACCCTAAAAAGAAAAGGTACAATAGAAGGAAGATCAAAGCCCGGTCCGAGGCTGAAAGTCATGTCTGCAATTGACAGGTGATCAATCACCAAACCCAGAGGCAGCATGACACAGCAAGACCTATAGACTCTGGATTCCAACTAAAGCCTACAAAAAGGATGGGTGAGATGGAAAACTTTGGAGGAGGGTAACATTCTGCTGCCAACATGGAAGGGCATCGGTGCATGCCCCACAGAGACCCAGCTCATCCTTGTGCCCGGCTTTCCTGGCCAGTTAGCCGCCACAAGCTACGAACCCAAGCTGCAAACTCAAGCAGGACTGGTAACTACGCAGCAGCTGCAGAACATCTGATGGATGTGTGTGTGTGTGTGTGTGTGTGTATAGGTATTAGGTATAATGTGTGTGTATAAGGATTAAGATATTAGTTATTGGTCATAAGTCAAATTGTTATAATAAATGTGGCATCTTTATCTTGTCCCCTTTAATAAGATCCTGCTAGTTTTTATTGGTATAACACCTCCCCCTGTGGGTGCACTCAGGTCTTCCATGGAGTACATCAACTCATCTAGATATTGGCCTAGTTTTACAACAGGCTCCATAAGAGCACTAGGCAAGTGAGTACAAACTAAACTTTCATACAACGACTTTATACTGCTCTATCCACTGCACTGTAAGAACAATATATTCCAGTTTAATTTATAATTATATGGTAAAAATATGAGAGCAATTTTTCAGTACTAGTGGCTGTGACACTTGAATCTGATTTTGTGAGCAAGCCATTTTTAAGTGAGATGAAACTTAGGGGTACAGTAGCCTGGAACAGTGGAGAGTCCCTGATTTAGGGAGCAGGATACAGGGGCCTTTCTGCTCTAGCAGGCTGGGCTCTGCTCCAGCCAGTTGAGAATTGGGCCTCTGATTTTACCCTAATCGAGGCCCCTGTAGGCAGCAAGTTCATTAGACTACACCATAGCAACCCTGTGGACTGGAAAAGGTCTGAAAGGGGAGAGCCGGACCCCCAGCTTAGCCCAAAAGCACAGGCCTGGTTAAGAACAACAGCATCAAGCCAGAGCTCCATGACCATATACCAGTATGTCAGAAACAAGGCCGGTGGGCCTAGCCTATACTCCCCCCCCCCCCCATTCCTTTTGGGGATTCTTAAAGAGACTCAAGGGAGAAAAATTGGCTACTGTCTGGCAGCCTCCCCCACCGGCTTCTGGGACCCTGGGCCCACCTTCACCTGAGCAGAGCAGCTCTAAGAGGACCCAAAGGACCCCTCCGCTTGCTGCAGCGAAATCCCAACCCCCACGTGGGACATGACTTAGTCCCCCAACCGATGTGTCTTTTTCCTTCCTCATCAACACTGCTGTGAGCCTGCAGCCAGAGAGGTGGCCTGAACTGCCCATTGCTGGCACAAGTTTGCCAGGTGGTGGAGCTGCTGATCAGCCCCCCACTGGGCCCATGCTGCTGTGGTACCTGAGGTTGCAAGCGAGAGAGAGGTGCGAGTGCCAAAGCCTGCACCCCATTCTACATGGTTCAGCCGTTCCCTCTCTGTGGCAGTAACACAGATGGACCCATCCCAGTCAACCTTTTGCCCCATGTTTGTCATGAGTTGTGGGGACTCAGCCCAGCCTCCAGCAGGGCAGGCACCCCACTCCCAACGCCCCCTCCCCACCAGCCACGTGGGCAGAAATGGCCCCAGCTCCCCTCTGCCCCCTTGAAGGAGTGAGTGGGCCAGACAGACACCCTCTGCTCCCAACCTCGCCGGCCATGATGAATCCCCACCCCCCGCACAATCAAAGCCACCACCAGCCACTTTTTTCCTTCCTTTTTTAATTGAATCCTGTCACACAGAAGCAGAAGGAGGCTCAAACCATCCTCAGAGCAGCTGGTGGGGTGAGAAGAGTCCAGCAATGGGGCACAGTCCCCTCCCCGCCTGGCCCAGAATAGACCATTCCAATACAAACATCCCCCCAGCCCGCCCTTCATATAAATAACCGGTGGCCCTTCCCAGAAAGGAAGTGGGTGGCAAAAAAAAGCACCCCACCTTCACAGGTTTAGCCCCACCCCCAAAGCCACACCCCACCCCATCATTATAGCCACGCCTCCTCCGCTATCCAGCTGCACAAAAGTCCTGCTGCAAAGGGGCAGGCGGGTGAATGGAGAGTCCATCATGGGGGGGGGGGGCGGAGCTTTGGGATGCTCCACTCCTGCCTCACTCGCGGGGCCGGTTGATGATGACCTCGCCCAGGGCCTCCAGCACCTCGCGCTTGTAGTCATCGAAGTCGCCGTCAATCTGCTCGACGCTCTGCTCCTCCACCACCCACAGCTGGCAATTGGTCTCCGTGATCAGCCGGGCATCGTGGCTCACAATGATGACGGCTGCAAGGGGAAGGGGGGGTTATGGGAGCAGGGGGATCCCCTATTCCAAGAGGTGGGAGATACCATCCCGCAGATGGGGGAGATGGGGCATATGTTTGAGGGTATCGCCCAGGAAAATGCATGCTGGGTAGAGTGGTGTCACTCGGTGAGGGGCATTATAGGAAGTGGTTTTTATCCCTAAATAACCAACCTCCTCCCCTCGGAACAGACCAATGGGGCCCATCCAGCCTCGTATTCCCTCCCTTCCCCGCGGAGCAGACCAATGGACCCATCCTGCCCGGAATTCCAGTCCCAGCCCTGGACCAGACCAACAGGCCCTTCTGGCCCAGAATTCCTTCTCCCCACCCTTGGACCAGACCAATGGGCCGTTCCAGCCTGGAATTCCCTCCCCACCAGGGCAATGGGCCCATCCAGCCCGGTCCAAGCGCCCGCTGGCGTCACTCACCCCCTTTGTACTCATTGATGGCGTCAGCCAGGGCGTCGATGGACTCGATGTCCAGGTTATTGGTAGGTTCGTCCTGGGGAAGAGACAATGGGCTGAGATGGCGAAGGGGCAGATCGCAGGAGTCCTGACTCCCAGCACCCCCCGGAACCCACTCCCCTCCCAGAGCCGGGGATAGAACCCAGGAGTCCTGGCTCCCAGCCCCCCACTCTAACCTACGGGGCCTAGTGCTCTCCAGGGCCCTGTCCCACCCCTTGCCCCAGAGACACTCACCAGAATGAGGACGTCGGGCTCCCTGCAGGCCAACTCGGCAAACACCACACGAGCCTTCTGGCCTCCTGGGGGGAAGGGAGAGAGTGGGGCAGGGTGAGGGAAGAGACAGGGGAGCCCTCTCCCCACTTGTCTGCATCATCCCTCACCCCAGACAGCCAAGCCCTTCCCACCTCCAACCTAAGCTGCTGGGTGCCTTCCCCCATCCCGTGCCCCCTACCTCTCCTGGTTGCCCAGACCCTGGCCCTCTCCCCTCCCGCAACATAAGCCCCGGCCTCAACCCCCACCTCCCCTGGGTGCCCCCCCACTTCTCCAGACCCTGCCGCTTACTCTGTATACTCAACCCCAAGTCTTCCCTAGACCCCCCCACCAAGGCCCCCCCAGCCCAGCCCCCTCCCCGAGGCCCCGCCCCCTGTACCGGAGAGCTTGCAGATCTGGATGGTGTGGGCGTGGCTCTCGAGGCCAAAGCGCCCCAGGCACTTGCGGGCGTCCTGGTAGGGCAGGTTGAAGTTGCGCTGCAGGTACTCGGTCGCCGTCTCCTGCATGTTCAGCTGGTCGGCGTATTGCTGGTTAAAGAAGCCGATTTTCTACGGGGAAGAGAGAAAGGGGCAGAGTCACCACCCAAAGCACCACCCCCTTGCTGCTGGTTCCCCCTCCCTGTCGCACCCCGGCTCTGTTGGTGCCCCTCAATTGCATCCTGCAGCCCCCTGCTATCCCAGCCCTGGGTGCCCCCCAGCTCTGCCAGTGCCCCCCAATGCTGACTCGCAGTCCTCTGCAATCCCAGTCATGGGCTCCCCTACCCACACAAACCTCAGCATTTGGGTCCCGTCATTACTTACTAGTCTGTGGTTTTTCCTCATCTCCCCTCTTGTCTGAAAGGAGAAGAGAAAGGGGTTAATGGATACTACTTTCCTCTGCCCTCTAGTGTGTTAACAGCACACAGCAAGCCCTCGCCCAGCACTGAAATGCAGCCACCTCTGGGGTGGGGCAGCTGGGGAAGAGCTGCACAGCAGTTTAGGACAGGAGGGAAAGGGAATCCTGTCCCCAATTGAAGACACACAGAGGCAGAACAGAATTGGACGAGTTTGGGTTGAGTCTGGATTCGGGGGTTTCAGGAAGGGCCCCTTACCGGTGTGAGCTTTCCCGTCAGCAACAGCAGCAGTGTGCTCTTCCCTACGCCGTTCGGCCCCACGATGCAGACTGAGAGGCGGAGAGAGAGCAGCCATCAGTGACTCAACCAGACCAGGAGGGTGGTGGGTTAGCACGGGGGCTCTGCTGGGACTGATTCATTAGCATTGGACTCCTCACTACCCACCCCACGACTGTGTGTGGGAGCTTGTTATTGTAGGGTCTCTCGGGGGTGCTACGAGGGCCGCTTCGTTAACGTCAGATCTCTCGGGATGCTACAGGGTCTGCACGGGCTGGTTTGTTATTGTAAGGTCTCTCAGGCATGCTAATATGTTATTGTAGGGTCTTCTTGGGGTTGCTAAGGGGCTGCACAGGCTGGTTTGTTATTTTAAGATCTCTCAGAGGTGCTAGGGGGGTTGTGCAGACTGACTGTTACTGTAGGGTCTTTCCTGGGGCTGAACAGTCCAATTCATTGTCGTAGGGGTGTTGGGGCTGTGTGCAGGTTTGTTATTGTAGGGTCTCTCAGGAGCGCTGTGGCTGCACCGACTAGTTCATCATCATCGAGTTACTGGGTGAGGTTATTATAGGGTCTTGCCCACAGGTGCAGCCTGTACACCCTGGTTTGTAGCGTCGTTGGGGCTGCAGGCAGAGGGAGTTTTGGGGCTGTGCGCAGGTCAGTTTGTTATTGTAGGGTCTCTCAAACACTGGCCGGTCACTTACTTCTAGACTCCATGTCTATCCCAAAATCCAGACTCTTGAACAGCAGCTGCTGTCCCTCGTAGCCAAACACGACACCTGCAGAGAAGGGGCAGGGAGGAGGGTGAGGGGTGCGAGCGCACAACTGCTGGACAGCGCTCCAGGGGGACCTGCCCATAATGCACCACTCAGCTCTGGGGCCCCTGGGAAACCAGGGTCGGAAAGAAAACTCCTCAGCATCCTGTATCCCCAAAGGATGAAAAGGAAGCGCTCACCCGGTGCTGAAATGCAGCCACCTCTGGGGTGGGGTGGCTGGAGAACAGGTGCACCGCAATGTCACCCAACAGTTTGGGGCAGGAAGTGAAGGGGAATCCGGTGTTCAATTGTGGCCACAGGGTGGGAGACGTCTGGGAAGCAGAATGGATGTGGGTTGGGCGGGGGGGATGGGATTTGGCCAGGACAGCAGGGTTCACGCCCCAGGGGAGTTCTAATAATGCCACAGCGCCCCCTAGTGTCATGCTGGGGCATTGGGGTCAGCCCTGTGACAGGAGAGCACCCCTGCGAAGGCCCCCGACGCTGTGTGGGGACATACCGTGCAGGCCCAGAATCGGGGGGCTGAGCGACGGCGGGTTGGGGAAGGTGAATTTCACCGTGTATTCCCTGGGCCTCTTCAGCAGCTCAGGGGCCTCGTTAGCTTCTTCATCCAGGTTCTTCTTGCGGCATTTCTGCTGCTTTCGTGTCAGGGCCTCCTTGGTTTGCTTCTCCTGGAGACGAACAGAGCGACAGACCAATGAACCCATCCAGCCCGGTATCCCGCCTCCCTCCCTGTCACCCCAGATCAAACCCATGTGCCCATCTAATCCAGCTCATCAGATCAGGAGGCCCATCTAGCTTGGTACCCCCTAGCTCCAGACTCCAAGGAAGTATAATCCACCACACTGTACCTCAAGGGGCAGTACAGCCCCATGGCAAGGAAGGGCTAATTTTCATGTGACACCCAGCTGGGGCTCAGCTGCCACCCCTCAGCGTGAGGGGTGAGCGTTAACCCCATTGTTGATGGGAAAGAGATTCTTAATTCAGTAAAATCCTGCAGCAGTGAGTTCCCTGGGTCATCATGATGGGGCTAAATTCAAGGTAGGAAAGCTGGATTGAAGCCAGTGGCCTCCTAGAGGGGAAAGGCCCCATATCCTATTCCCCAACCTGCAAACCAGCCAGTCCCCACTGCCCTGGGGCTGGATCTCAGGACTGACCGCCTGTTTCGTCGACTTCCCGCCAGCCTTGAGGTCTTTCAGTTTCTTCTCCTGTTTCTCGTACTGTTTGAGCAGCTCTTTCTGCTTCTGCTGGTACATCTTCTTGAAGGTCACTGCAGCAGAGAGGGGGTGAGGGGTTGTAGTTAGGGTGCTGCTCTGGAACCGGGGGAGATCCGGGTTTGACTTCCCACTCAGCCACCAAAGCTCTCTGTGCAGAGACAGGGAAACGCCACTTCCCCTCCCTGCCCCACTTCCTGCCTCGGGGATTGAACCTGGGACCCTCTGGATGTAAACAAAGTGATCTCGACTCCTAGAACTAGAGGATGAGGCCTGTGCAGGAAGCTCACCATTCAGGCTAGTCAAAAATTTCCCATCAAAACTCTGTTTTGGGGGGAAAACGGGGTTTTCAGCCAATGGAAAACTTGGGGTTCTCACATGCCCCTGCGGCACCTGATGGGACTTGTAGTTCAGGCACCTCATGCTCTCATTCTCTGCTCTGGGCTGAGCTCCCTGGCTGGACTACATCTCCCATGAAGTACTATGACACAGGGCTCCCATGATGCAATTTGGCAGCTCAATGGGAGAGATGCATCATGGGAAACAGTTTGGCCAAGGAGCCCAGTCCATAGGGATGAATGGGGGTATGGGGCAACTGAACTACAACTCCCATGATGCACCATAACCCACAAAACGTATCCCTGGAGGGAGACCTAGGGGCAAACCAGCCTCCAGATGGGCTCAGATCTCTGGGTGACCCAACCCCCCCCTTAATCCCCACCCTGGGCAGATCAGTCTCTGCAATTGCCCCAGCTGCTTCCCCGGTCCCCATTCATATAGTTCCACTACCTCCTCTTCCTCCCCCTCACTGTAGTTGCCCTAGCTGCTCCCCCAACTCACTGTAGTTGCCCCGGTAGTAGAAGAGTTTTTGCATGTCCAAGTGGATGATGTCAGTGCAGACATCGTCCAGGAAGCCTTGGTCGTGGGAGACGATGAGGAGAGTTTTCTTCCACGTCTGCAGGTAGCTGGGGAGGTGAACGGGGGACAGACAGAGGAGAATCAGACAGACGGACAGACCCTGATCCGCAGCTAGGAGGGACACCCCAGTCAAGGGGGAGGGGACAGAGCTAGAACACCCAACGTACACCCCACGGAGGGATGTTGGGCAGCCTCACTTAGCCCAGCAATGGGGGGAATCTACAAATGGGGGCTCTCTCCTCTGACACCCCCCCCACACACTGGGCCCCGTGCACCCTCCCTGTCGCCCCACCAGGGGGGAATCCCAGCCAGTCCAAATCCTGGCCCTCTGCTGAGACCCCTGCCCC
>NW_020665103.1:438263-446210 GCF_002925995.2 Terrapene triunguis
CCCCCCCCCCCATCTACCTCTGACAGTCAGAGAGACCCCTCGCCCCACCACAAGGGGCTGAGCAGAATTCCCCCACCCAGAGTCCCAGTTGTGTGGGATTCCTGGGGTCCACCCCCCGTTCAGTCGCTGCTTGCTGAATGGGCTCCCCCCCAGTGGTGGCAGCTGCTGATCCGAGCCAGGGGGCCCCAGCACTGAGGGGAAGGGTTTCTCCAGGGCTGGGCACTCACTTGTTGAGCCAGATGACAGCATTGAGATCCAGGTGGTTGGTGGGTTCGTCCAGCATCAGCAACGTCGGCTCCATGAACAAGGCCCTGAAGGAGACGGGGTGGGTGAGCGGTGCCCCCTAGTGGCTCCTTGCAGGACTGCCCCAGGGCGAAGGGACTGGCCGGATTAGGGGGAGCAGGGAATGGGACACAGGGCCTTTCCCCTTTAGGGGGCCCCGGTTCCAGATTGGATCATTCCCATCTGGGTGTAATGAGCTATCAGGTCTCAGGCCAGCCACGAGCAGACCCAGTGTGTGTGTGGGTGGTGTGTGACACCCCCCCCTTCGCCAACCGATCTACTGCATGGACTCACCCAGGTCAGCACATGTGGGATCCCAGACCCATTATGCTGCCCCCACCCCCGCCAGCCTCACCTGGCCAGAGACACTCTCATGCGCCAGCCGCCTGAGAACTTCTTGGTCTGCCGGTTCTGCATCTCAGGGTTGAAGCCCAGACCGGCCAGGATGCGCCGGGCTTTGGCCTCCGCCGCGGCCGCCCCCGTGGCCCGGAGCTCCTCATACACCTGCGGAGAGGGAGACGGGCGGATTCACCGGGAAGCCTTCGCTTCCTCCTGACGCTAGAGCCTCCTCCTCTACATCCCCTGGCCCCCTCCATTTCCCCCCTCCCCAGACCCCTCAACTGCCCCCATGCTTTACCCCCTTGCCCACTCTCTGCTCCCCCACACTACTACAACCCTCCTTCATCCCCCTGCACGCCTGCCCCCCCTTAGCCCCCCGCCCCCCCCCAGCTATCTCCCTTCCCCCACCACCCAGTACCTTTTCCAACTGCTCAGCCACGCTGTCGTCCCCTTTCTCCAGCAGAGCCTGCAGCCGCTTCTCCTCCTCCAGCAGCTTCAGCCGCTTGGTGTCGGCCTTGAGCACCGCCTGGACTGCGGGGGTCTCATCCGCTATCACCTCTGGGGGTGGGGAGGTAGGGGCGGAAGAGGACTCAGTGAGTGCAAGGTTCCCTGCTCTAACCACTAGCCCCCACTCCCTCCTCCCAGAGGCAGAGAGAGAACCCTGGAGTCCTGGCTCCCAGCCTCCCCTGCTCTAACCACTAGGCCCCACTCCTCTCCCAGAACCGGGGAAAGAACCCAGGAGTCCTGGTTCCCCCCAGCCACCGATTACCTTGCTCACACAGCAGCACGTCAATGTTAGGGGGGATGCTCAGGGCCCGGTTTGCGATGTGCTTCAGCAAGGTGGTTTTGCCCTTCCTACAAAGGGGGAGGGAAAGAAAGGGTGAAGCGGGGAGGGAGGAAGCAAAGGGGAGGCTGCAGCACAGCGCCCCCTAGCGTCACACAGGGGTAGACCTAACCGCGAGGGATCCATCCATGTACCTACCCGTTGGGTCCCACCAGGCCGTACCGGCGCCCGGCCACAATGTACAGGTCCGCATTGACGAAGAGCTCCTTGCCGTGAGCGGAGATGCTGAATTTCTCCAGCTGCAACCGCACAGGAGAGAGATCAGGACAAGATAGTACGACCCTCCCCACTGCCAGATGTGCCAAATGGTATGACCCATCATTGGGGGAGTCATCTCCCCCCAGAAGACCCCTGCCATCTCATGGTATGACCCTCCCTCCACCTAATGGTCCCCATGACCACCTCTTGGTACAATCCATTTCCTCTCCCATTGTGCAACCCCCCCTTCAGATGGCATAACCCACTCCCTGCAATCCCAGATAATATGACCCACTCCCTCTCCCATATAACTATGCCACCTACTCTATATCCTTGCCAGATGGTATAATCCACTCTATGTCCTCCGCCGCCACCACCAATGGCCCCACCATCTCATGGTACAACCTGCCCCCCCTGTCCACTCCTCACACCCCCCATCAGGTGGTGTGATCCACTCCCATCCCCCTCTTACCACATGGTTCAACTCAATCTCCCACCCAACCCCTGCAGCACGGCACAACCCAGACCCACCAATGGAGGGAAAGGAGGGGCTTAACCCCTTCCATACTGTTGCTGGTCCTCCTTGTAGTGGGAAATACCAACTCCATCAACATGGGAGGGGAGAGGGGGATAAGGAGAGGGAATTATGGGACATTAACCCCTTCCACGTGGCTGCTGAAGGGAAGAAAAGGGAAGGCATGACAGCGGGAAACACCAACTGCTGACCATATGGGTGGGTGGGTGTGTGGGTGTGTGTGTGTACACACACACATTCCAAATAACCTCGGGGGTGGGGGAGGCACCTTGATGTCGGAGGCATTCTCCAGCATGGCCTGGCGTGAGGACATCTCCGCCTGAGACACCGAGAAGTCGTTCTCCGCCGCGTTGGCCGCCTTCAGCGTTGCCACCTGCCGCTCGAACTCCAGCTGCGGGAGAGCCTGAGGTGATGCCCCGGCCAAGGGACCCTCTCTTCCCCTCCCCTCCAGCACCCAGCCTGCCTGGGGGCCATCATGCCCAGCTAGATGGGTGCCCCAGTGGGGAGCCTATCGGGCCAGGACTCGCTCTGGGGGTGGGGGACTCCCACAAAATGGATCCACATGAGTTAACAGCCTCTCCTCCCCCCGCAAGCAATTCCTACGATGCTTCAGTACCAACTGGATGGCTGTAAAGGATTCCGGGAACACTGGCATGGGAACAAGAAGTGCGGCTATAGACAGCTGGGAGCCACCCCACTGGAGGGGGGTGATCACCACACACAAGGGGTTGGAGGAGCCTGTTTGGCAGAAGCTCCGCCCCCTCCAGGAAGGATCCTCCCACCCAGAGCTCACCTGCTTCTTGAGCTTCTTTCTCTCTTTCTTGCTGAGATGAGCATAGGGGTCATCGTCCTTCTTCTCCCCCTCGTCCTCCTCATCCTCCTCCGACTGCTGTACCAACCACAGGAGGCCGGTTACCAATAACACCTTCCGCCCAGAGCCAGGGATAGAACCCAAAAGTCCGGGTGCCCAGCATCCCACCCAACCACTAGACCCCACTCCCCTCCTAAAGCCAGGGATAGAACCCAGGAGTCCTGGGTCCCAGTTCCACAGCCTCATCCCCTTCTGATATGCCTCAGCCCTACTTCTGCAGCGATCCCCTTCCAGGGGGCAGAGAGGAGGTCGGCTCCATGGCCGTTCACCCTGGGCCTCTCTGCTGAGGTTGCCCGTGCAGGACTGGGGGCCAGCTGGATGCTGGGAGATGAGCTGGGAACCCACCAAGTTGTCTCACACCTGGGCCAGCCCAATTAATGCGGTTTGGTTTGATCAGAGCAAACCCACCCCCGCCGCCGAGAGGATTGTCTTACGGGCTCGCTGCCTCGCTTGGGCTTCTCTGGCTCCTCCTCATCTTCCTCCAACTCCTCCTCCTCGGACTCCAGAGCAGCAAATTTATTCTGCAGCAGAACAGAAGCCAGCTCATCCAACCACAATGAGCAGGGACCGCTCTCCCAGCGCCAAAATGCAGCCAGCTCTGGGGTGGGGCAGCTGGGTACTGGCCACAGCGATATTGCACAGAGACTCTTTGTGCAGCATAGCGCCCCCTAGCGCCACACTGGGGCATCGGGGCCAGCACTGACTATGAGGGGAGAATGCTCCCTACTGAGCCCGCCACCTGGTCCCTGCAGTACAGCGCCCCCTAGTGTCCACCAGTAGCAGGGAGCCCCCCATGAACACTCACTTGGATTGGTTGATTCTTTTTTCCTTTCGTTTTTTTCCCAGCTTCACCGGATTCCGTCTGTTTATTCACAGTCTGGAAGGAGGATTGCAAAGGAGTTCAGGACACTCAGCTAACCAGTATCCCGCCCCCCTTCCTCCCCGGGACCCCAGATCACCCTAATAGACCCATCCAGCCCGGTATCACACCTCCCTGCCTGGATCAGACGAAAGGGCCCATCTACCCTGGTATGCTGGCCTCCCTTTGCACTGCGCCACATCAGACCGATGGGGTCAATTCCAGAGTATTCATTGGAAGCCAACCCCCATAATGCTAGTTGGGCCATTCTGCCTAATGGGGATAGAACCCAGGAGTCCTGATTCCCAGCCCCTCCTGCTCTAACCACTAGATCCCACTCCCCTCCCAGAGCTGGGGATAGAACCCAGGAATCCTGGCTCCCAGCCCCACGTGCTCTAACCCACTAGACGCCACACGCCCAGTACTCCTCTTGCCCACCTTGCTTGCTTTGCCTTTGGGTTCCTCTTCACTCTCCTCCTCTTCCTCGCTCTGGGCCAGAACAGCAAAGCCTGATCCTCTTCCCTGGGAGCCGTGGGAGAAACAAGAGCATTTAGAGACAGCAGGGTGGGATGAAGTCAATAACCTCAGTTCCTAACACCAGATACACGTTGTTCAGCACAACGCCCCCTAGTGCAGCGCTGGGGCCTTGGGCCAGCATTGGCTGCGAGGGGACAGCGCCCCCTACGGAGCCCCCATCCTGCTCCCTGCAGCACAGCGCCCCCTAGTGCAGCCCTGGGGCACTGGTTTCCATATGCCAATCCCGCTGAATCTTGTAAATGCCAGCTTCGCACCTGCTGCCTCCCTTTGTTCTTCTCGTTTTTCTTGCTTTTCCTCTTTTTATCGTCCTCTTCTTCCTGCTGAGAGCACAGAGCAATTCCTGGCCCGGTGAGACATGGCATCTCTGAGTGTACCTGACCCAGCCCAGCATCCCCGCCCCACTGGCCCGATTAGAACCCTGGCCAGCGGAGCCAAAACCCATAATGCAGCTGGTTGGCTAAGCTATTCTGCCACATGGGACTCCCAGCCACTCCCTCGCTTTAACCCACTGGACCCCAATTCCCTCCAAGAGCTGGGGATAGAACCCAGGAGTCCTGGCTCCCAGCCCCCCCGCCCCACTCTCCTCTCAGAGCTCGGAATAGAACCCAGGCCTCCTGATTCCCAGCCCCCACTGCTCCCCACTCCACTCCCAGAGCTGGGATAGAACCCAGGAGTCTTGGCTCCAATCCATGCCAGACCCAGCCATGACCGTCCCGGTTAAGACCAATGGGAACCACGCAACATGGGGGCAATGGGAGACTGACCTGTTTTCCCTTTGGCTTGTCGTCCTTTGTCAACTTCTTCCCTGGCTGCTTCGCCTCTTTGTCATCAGGTGGGGCCTGCAGGGGGCAACATGTCAGCCCCACAACTTGGCACTGGAAGAGTTACCCCACCACCAGGGGAGGAGCGACCCCCACAGTCTAATCCCCCTGGGCTCCGGCCAAGTCTGGTATGGAACATCTCCAGCACAGAGGGCTCCCGGACCCTCCCTTGGGGGGGAGGGGATGATCCCCCAGGCTGTTGGGAGGGGCTATTCCCCCATTTCCTTGTCCTCCAATAGATCTGGGAATCCAGGAGTTCTGCCTTCCAGCCTCCCTATTCTAACCACTAGCCCTCTCCCCCGCCCCCCCCGGGAGCTAGGAATAGATAGAACCCACAAGTCCTGATTCCCAGCCCTCCCTGCTCTAACCACTAGGCCCCACTCCCCTCAGAGCTGGGGATAGAACCCAGGGGTCCTGACCCCCGCCCCTCCCACCACTGCTCTAACCCACTAGAAGATGTCCCCACTCCCACTCTGTACTAGTTTTTGTCCAAGCAACCTAACCTTGTTAATCTTGTTCTTGTTGGGTTTGGCAGGTCTTGGCGTCTCTTCTTCCTCCTCCTCCTCCTCTTCCTCACTCTGCTCCTGGCTCAGGGCGGCAAACACATTCCCTCCCTAGGGGAAGGTAAAGCCAAGGTCGTTAGCAAAGAGTGGACATTTCCTCTCTCCCCCTCACCAGAGCCACCCCAGAGAAATCCAGGGCAGGATCACCCCCCTACAACCTATTCCTCAAGTAGATGCTCCATCAGGTCCCATCTCAACCGGGGCAGGACTGTCCCCTACAGCCCGTTCCCCAGCGCAGAGCCCTGCGCAGTCCGAGTCTACACAGCAACCCCTAGGGCTCCTTCCAGCCCACCCCCAGTTACAGCCCATTCCCTTGTGTAGGGCCCCTTGCAGCCCAAGTCTAGAGAGCTCTCCTGAGCCCTATGGCTCCTTCCAGCCTAGTCTCACCTTCTTCTTGCCACCTTTGGTGATGGGAATAGTCACTGGAAAGGAAACGAGAGAAGGACTTTAGGGATCGATGGAATGGAGATGCAACTGCTCCCTCCATGGGGAGCTACCCCCATAGAGCTCTTGGTCCTCCAGCACCTTGGGAGATCTGGGATGGGAGGGAGAGGGTTTCCTGGTGGGTTGTCATCCTCTAGCTCCCTGCTGATGCACGTGGGGCTGGGCTCTCCTGGGGTAGGGGCTGGAGCCAAGGGGCTAGTGCAATGGGGCAGGGGCTAGGAAAAGGCAGGCCATGGAGAAGAGAGGCCCGTGCTTCTCATCCCATGGGGCAGGTCTCAGGAGGGATTGGAGAGGGCCCCCCTCTGGGCTCACTGGCAGAATGGCACCGCTTTTTATACCCCAGAGATGGCACCACAGCCGCTGTCTACCTGCCCCCCTGCACCAGGCGTTACCCACCACGTTAACCCCTCACACACCAAAAACAATCACCATATTCCAGGGCGTGGAAGTGTGGCAAGTTGAGCTCCTGCCAGCTGTCCAGATTAATTACTTGGGGGTATGGAACCCAGGAGTCCTGACCTCCAGGTCCCACCCCCACCCTAACAGTTAGCCCTCACTCCCTTACCAGACCTGGGAATGGAACCCAGGAGTCCTGGCCCCCAGCCTCATCCTGTCTCACCTTCCTCATCCTCATCGCTGCCCGGAGCCGACAGCTTCTTCAGCTTCTCGATCAGCTGGTGCTCTTCCTCATCCTCCTCTGCCTCCTTCTTCTTCTTGTCTTTCTTCTTTTCTCGTTTCTTTTTCTGTTGTTGAAGCTGGGGTGGGGGAGACAGATGAGACGTGGGGGGGTCATATCTTCCTTGCACACAGCCCGTGAGAACCTGGGGGGGGCGGGGGGGGGAGCCCTGGTTAAGCAAGGCATCCCTTTCTAGCAGCATAGTTATTGTAGGTCCTACAATAACATCCAGCAGCCCTCCAGGGGAGTTCCTTTAGCTCAGTGGTTCTCAAACTTTTGTACTGGTGACCCCTTTCACATAGCAAGCCTCTGAGTGCGACCCCCCTTATAAATTAAAAACATGTGTTTAAATATTTAACACCATTATAAATCCTGGATGCAAAGCGCGGTTTGGGGTGGAGGCTGACAGCTCACGACCTCTTCATATAATAACCTAGCGACTCCCCACGTAATAACCTCGTGATCCCCTGAGGGGTCCCGACCCCCAGTTTGAGAACCCCTGCTTTAGCTGCTCACCTGTTGCTGCTGCTGCTCCTTCTCTTTAATGACAGCCTGCTGCTCGCTGACTTGTTTTTCTTCCACGGCCAACTCCTCAAAGAACTGGGGAGGGCAGCAGGGATAGATTAGAGCTCTGCTTCCTCCCTCCCCCCCCCCCCCCCCCCCCCAGGAGTCTCCCTGCCCCTAGTGGTGAGGGAAGGGCACTCTAGCTGGTGACCATTCCCCATTTCACTCCCCCCGCCCCCCGGCAATGGGAGATTGCACTGTGCTATGGGAGATCCAGCCACCTTCCTTTGCCTGTCCCCTAGCAGTGAGATCTGAGAGACACAGCTACTCGTCCCCATTTTTAGTACTGACAAACCCCAGCTGAGATCATGGCCAGATGCTGCACAGACACACAGTGAGAGACAGTCCCTGCCCCAGCTGAGATCAGGGCCCCGTTGTGCCGGGCGCTGCACAGACACACAGGGAGAGACAGTC
>NW_020665103.1:446220-447510 GCF_002925995.2 Terrapene triunguis
ACAGTCCCTGCCTCAGCTAAGATCAGGGCCCCGTTGTGCCAAGCGCTGCCCAGACACACAATGAAAGAGAGTCCATGTAACTAGCTATATGGTGGGAGGAGATATTAAGGCACAAAGAGAAGTGATTTAACTCAAGTCACACAGCAGGGCGGGTGTACAACCGAGGTCTCCTGAGTTAAAGCCCAATGCCCTGCCCACTAGGCTCCTGTACCAGAGCTCACACCTCCCCCAGCATGGCCTGGCTCAGTCCCACTTCTTACCGACTTCTTGGTCTTTTTGTCCTTCTTGCCCTTCTTCACCACTTTGTCTGAAACAAGTCAGGAGAGATTAATCCAGGCAGGTGGGAGAGAACCCAGGAGTCCTAGTTCCCAGCCCCTCCGCCCTAATCCATTAGACCCCACTCCGGACGGTGAGCTGGGAATAGAACCCAGGAGTCCTGGCTCCCAGACCTCTCTATCCACAGCCACTCCCTCCACTGCACAGGCCTGGCTGGGTCCCACCTGGGGCAGTTCTCGTGGGTGGATGTGTGGGCAACTCTTGTCCTCCACCCTCACCTTAGTCCAGATCAGCCCTGGCTGAGCCTAGTTCATCCCATTGCTCCCTCCTTCTGAGCCTGGTTCACGTCAAAAGTTTTTTTTCCTCTTACTTAATTGGCCTCTCAGAGTTGGTAAGACAACTCCTACCTTTTCATGCTCTCTGTATGTGTATATATATCTCCTCAATATATGTGCTGAAGTTTCTTCTATGCATCCGAAGAAATGGGCTGTAGCCCACGAAAGCTTATGCTCAAATAAATTTGTTAGTCTCTAAGGTGCCATAAGTACTCCTGTTCTTTTTGCCGATACAGACTAACACGGCTGCTACTCCGAAACCAATGGTTCACCCTAGTGTCTCACCTGGTTCAGACCCAACCCCCCTCCCCCCAAATAATCCAGTTTCGGTTCCAGCCCAGCCCCTCCCCATCTAGCCCAGCCCCAGGACTCCTCCTCCCGCCAGTCTCTTCCCCATTAACCTCCTTTCCTCTTCCCCCACTTTAGGCAGCTTAGGGTCCAGCCCCTTCTCCCCCTGCTTCGGCCCAATTCAGTCCCTCAGCTTTTATTCCACTCCAGCCCAGCCCATCCCTCCTTGGCCAGGTTCTAACCCCCCCCCCCGCTCCCCACCACAGTCCCATCCAGTACTGTCCCCGCCCCCCCAGACCAGTCCTACCCAGTACTTCCGCCCTCGGCACTCCCCCCACCCCAGTCCCCCCCGGTTCTCTGTGCCCCTCCCCTCCCCAGCCCGGTCCAACCA
>NW_020665103.1:447520-458091 GCF_002925995.2 Terrapene triunguis
CCCCAATCCCACCCGGCCCTGTGTACCCCCCATGGACCAGTCCCCCCACCCCAGGCCCGGTCCCCCCCAGGTCCAGTCCGGGCTGCTCACCTGCGGCCTCCCCAACCTTCTGCTCCCCATCCCCGATCCACTCTTCCTGCGGCGGCCGCGGCGGCTGCTTCCCCCCCTTCGGCATGGCCGGTCACCGCGCCCAGCGCTCACATGCAGTCCCGGCCAGCAGCTGGGAAACCTCACCACTGCGCCTGCGCGGGGCGGCCCTGCCTGACCATCGAGTGCCGGAAGCGCCCAGCCCAGAGTGGCTTCCGCGGCACCATGAGAGCCGCGGAGCAGTAGAGACGCACTGTTGTGTGGCTAGATAAGCCCCTTAACGTGGTTCAGTCCTCCATGGAAGCGGGGGCTGCTGATTGGGGGCAGAGAGTCCCCTTCTCCAAGCCAGGCCCAGCCTGGGGGGTCCCTCCCTGTCCTGCCAAACACAGGGGGAAGCTCATAGGGCAGGCGGCACCCCAAGGCCCCATCGCACGACTGTTGCACCACAGCAAATGCCGCCATGCTACCCCCATCTGTTCCCCGCACTGGGAGCTGGGAGCCAGGGCTCCTGGGTTCTGTCCCCAGCTCTGGGAGGGGGAGGGGGAGGGGGAGGGTGGGGGGCTGGGAGCCAAGACTCCTGTCCTTGCTGTGCTGTCTGCGGGTGCTAGGTCGGGCCAGGTGATTTAGTGGGAGGAACCACGAAAGCGCAGCCGGGGAGCAAGCACTAGGGGGGCAACAGGGACAGGAGTGAGGGTCAAAGGTTGAACATCAGGGATCTGGAGGAGGGATGCCAAGCAGAGAACCGCCGACAGCGCCCGCCACTCCTTAAAGGCGTCTAAAGAGACAGTGGATGCTGCCCAGAGGAACTCCATCCCAGGGAGGCCACATGCCCAGGCAGGCCTCTTTTTAAGAGGTTCGTCCCTCATCCAGTATGGGGACTGCGGTGTCAGCTGGGGGAATGTGATTCCACCCCCTCTGGCTCTTAAAGAGCATGCCACCCTCCCCCCATGTGGCGTGACCTCGCAGGCACTGTCATGCCAGCAGGAATGGGACAGCATGCTCCTAAAAATGGTCCGTTCTGCCACCCAGTGTGGCATGACCTCGCATGTGCCATCATGCTGGCGGGGCTGGGATGATCCTGGGAATAGAATCCATGAATCCTGGTCAAACATATGAAGTATCCTACCCTCTCTTCACAAAACTAACTGGTTGAAACATGAGACAAGGTAACATACGGTAGTATTTGACCAACTTCTGTTGGTGAAAAATGGTCTGATTTGGACATTAAATGTTCCCAGAGCCCCAAAGAAACTGATGTGCTATCCAGCTACCTCAGAATCAGGGTAGACAAATCTACTTAGGTTATAGTTATCATCTATCAATTAACAAGAGAAAAACGTATACATAATGTAAGGTTTGACATGTCCAGTGGGTTCGGAGGGGGTGGCGAGGGGCTGGGAATCAGGACTCCTGGGTTCTGTCCCAGTTCTGGGAGGGCAGTGAGGTTTAGTGTGTTAGAGCATGGAGACTAGGAGTCAGGTGCCAGGACTCCTGGGTTCCATCTCTAATCCACTCTCCCTCTTGTTCTCTTATCTTGAGTAGTTCAGCCCAGTTGCTCCCATACACCTAGACTGAAAGATTTATCATTGTCTCCATGTTTCCTCCTCCTGAGCCTAAATGGGAAGGGATGGGATGGTTGAAATCCCTCCCCCTTTCAAAATGGTTCAACCCAGTCCTAGCACACCCACCCCCAGCAACAGAATGGTTCATCCACATCTCTGCCCAGTCAATAATTCCGCCCAGTGCACCCACCTTTAACAAAAATGGTAGAGCCCAGTGTTTCCCCTCTCATGGTACAACCCAGTCTCACTGCCCCCAGATCTGAATGGTTTAGCCCAGCCTCCTGCCACTCTGATATCCCCCAGCTAAATGGTTTATCCCAGACTAGTCTGTTCTTAATAGTTCCTCTCCCTTCTCATTCTGCCTCCCCATATCTTTTAATGGTTTATTCTGCCTCCCCGCTCTATTGGGATCTATATGGTTTCTTCTCTCCCCCATTCAGTGGTTTCTCCCAGTTGCCGAGTGGGTTATTCCTTCCCTCAGCAGCTGCTCCCAAATTTCACACACACACACCCGGCTCTCGGTGGTTTATTCTGTCCCAAGCTCCATGTGGTTTATTCCCCCCTTCCTCAGTGGTTTCTCCAAGTTTCCTCTCCCCCCCGTCTCAGTGGTTTATTCCTCCTTCCGCCATGGTTTCTCCCAGTTTTCTCCCGCCCGGGTTCTCAGTGGTTTCTTCCAGTCACAGTGGTTTGCTCCGCCCCTCTCCCCCTCGGGCCTGCAGAGTGGTTCTTCCCGCTTCCCTCCCGGTGCTGCGGGACGGCGGCCGGGCCGGGACATGCCCCGCAAGAGGCCGTTTAGCGCCAAGCAGAAGAAGAAGCAGCTGCAGGACAAGAGGGAGCGGAAACGGGGTGAGGAGGGGGCCACGGCCACCAACATCGGGGCCCCGACCCCCCCCCCCTCCCACCCCCGGGCCCCCCCCCCCCCCCCCAATTTTGGGGCCCCCCCCCCCCCCCCCCCCCCCCCGTTCCCAACAGCTGGGGAGTGAACATTTTCCTTACAAAAAATACATCTCCCGACCCCAATATTGGGGGAACCCCCCCTCATCCCAAAACATCTGGGCACTGACCTTTTGTTCTCCCCACCCCAACATCTGGGGGCTGACCCAATCCTGGCACTTGAAATTGCCTAGGGCCCCGGAGCGTGGTGGTGGTGGGGGATTTAATGTGGGGGAATTAGGCAGGCGAGATGCCTTGGAGTATCCCAGCGCCCTGTAGAAATTTAGACAACCTCCCTGGGCACAAAGGCCCTCTCTCCGAGCAAAACAATTGGGTGCTCTCCCCCAGTGCTGCGCTGTGGCAATCAGGCACCAATCTAGCAAGCCCCCAGTTCAGCTTAACATCTGGGGGTAGCCAGTCCCGGAGTTGCAAGCCCTGCCCTGGGCATGTCCCATTCCCCCCCCCCGCATAAATCTGACTCTGGGCTCAGCCCCCTGGAGAGAGAGCGCATGCAGCCTGGTGCCTGTTCTTAAAGCATTGAAGACAGTAAACAAGGGAAATTGCTAGGCAAAAACTCAGCGAGAGCTATAAAATAGAGAACAGGCTATATTAAAGTGGTATCAACTGGGGCTGGATCAGAGCTGGCACCCCTAGAGGGGAAAGGCCCTATATCCCCAAACTGAGATGCACCATTGGACTTTGAGCACCTAGACAATAAACCAAGGCAATTCCCAGGCAAAACCGAGCTGTGTTAAAGCCCTGTTACCCACAATTCAGCTGACAGCCAGTCGAGAGCACAATGGGCAGGACTCTCTCATCTGTGCCTTGCCAAGGAGCTTGCCCCTGGCATGCGGCGCCAGCCCTGGCACTCTCCGAGGTCTTCACAAGGGGGGCCATGGATCAGTGTGGCCAGGGCATCTGTTCAGAAGGGCAGCTGTGGTTGCCTAAGGTATTTCCAGCCGCTGTTGCCACTTGAGTGTCGGGTGCAGTGCTAGGGAGTGCTGTGCTGCAGGGAGCGGGATGGGGGCTCAGTAGGGGCGCTCTCCCTTTGCAGTCAGTGTGACCCTAATATGGCACATGGGAGCGCTGTGCTGCAGGGAGTGGTACAGGGGGCCCCCACACTGTGTCAGGCCGTGTGGTTGCCTCTGACGCAGGGCTGGGTGGACGGTGGTGCCCTGCGCTAGGGAGTCCTGACTGTTGAGGCTGAGGTAGGCTGCGAGTCAGCGTTCCTCGGCCCTGCCTCACAAACAGGCTGGGAGCGGCCGATAAGGGGCCCCACCCTGGCCACACTAATCTCCTCCCCCAACTTTCGTTCGGCCCCTGGGTGACCCTCGGCTCTGCTGCTGACATCCGCTCGGGGCGCCTCAGAAATTCCTGCCTGCGGCTATCCTTCGCTCAACTCCAGCGCCTGCCCAGAGTCACACTGTGGCAGAGCCGAGGATAGAACCCAGGAGTCCGGGCTCCCAGCCCCCACCCTGCTCTAACCCACTAGACACTCCTCCCGTTTCATGAGGAATGATGCCATCCCCTCTGCAGTCTCTGAGGGGGATGGAGTCTCGCGTGGGACTGGATCCAGCCCCCACCTCTGTTGCCGCAGACACGCGATACGCTGCAAGTGTCCCCGGCTCTGATCAGCCCTGATGCAGCGTCATGGGCCCTGCAGGGCTGCATTGCAGAGCCTGGGTCTGACCTTGGGGCCTTGATCTGTGGAGGTGCATTACGCTGCCTTGGGCCGGCTCGCAGCCAGTGCCTCCGAGTGGGGAAAGGTCCCTGACTCCACCCTCTCTGTGCCCCAGGTCTGCCTGATGGCGTGAGGTCGAGCTCCAACAGCCGGAGTGGCAGCCATGAACGGCGGGAGGACCACACAGACACGTCGGACAGCGAGTCCCTGTCCCTGCAGGTCCGGAAACTCAACCAGCAGCCAGCAGTCCGCAGGCTGGGGGACCGCAGCTATGACCCCAACAGGTAATGAGGGGCAGTGATTGGGGGGAAACTGAGGCACAGAGCCGGTCACACAGAATCAGGTGTAGAACCCAAGGGTCCTGATTCCCAGCTCCTTTGCTTTATCCACTAGATCCTGCTCCCTTAGACCCCATTCCCCTCCCAGAGCTGGGAATAGAACCCAGGAGTCCTGGCTCCCCCACCCCCACGCCCCCTTGCTCTGTTACCCCTGTTGATAGCTTCAGTGGGCTGAATTTAGGCCAACCTGCCGCTCTGAGGTTGGCTCTGAGGTCTGTCCCCTCCTGGGCAGGTCTAGCCTTGCTGCTGGACAGGGGGTTATAGTGGAGGGGGAGAGCGGTTTACCTCGGCGGATCCCGCTGTACCGAAGGGCCCTATGGCCTGTGAGGCCCTATGCAACGAGTCCAGCCATGGCAGATCAGCTGGGGAGAGGGGGCTGCGTCGGGGGTCTCCCTGCTGGGTCGGGGAGAGCTCCCCCCAACACACACAGCGCCCCTGCTCATGGGCCTCAGCCCTGCCCCTGCAGGGATCTGCCCCTAGGGGGCAGGGGGGAGCTGGGGCTCTGTGGCCAGTTCAGCCCTCAGTTTCCCTGATGAGGCTGCCAGCGTGGGGGCTGGTCAGTGCTGGGGTGTGGGGTGGGGACAGGATGCCTGCACTGCGGGTGGCTGGGCTGAGACCCCACAACGTGTTCCACTCAGACAGGAATGATCAGATCGGAGCCGGCGCCCCCCTAGAGGGGAAAGGTCCCAGGTCTCATTCTCCCCTGAGCCAGCCAGTCCCCCTATACTGGGATCGGATGGGATCTGGCGCCCCCTAGAGGGGAAAGGGCCCATGTCTCATTCTCCCCTGAGCCAGCCAGTCCCCCTGCACCAGGATCGGATCGGAGCTGGCTCCCCCTAGAGGGGAAAGGCCCCATGTGCCATTCTCCACCCCCATGACCCAGCCAGTCTCCCCTGGCTAGCGCTAGATCAAGCCAGTGAGACCAACTGTCTGAGACACCTCTCATCAGATCTGAAGCTAAGCAGGGTCGGCTTGGGTCCGGATGCAGGTGGGAGACCTGGATTGGCATCTTGGCAGCGCTGGGAGCCCCCGTTGGGGAGGAGAACTGGGACAACTAGGATCTCTGCCCCCAGGTCTCCCAGCTGGCCTGATGCTCTGTAACTTCCCCCCGCTGCCAGGTACCGGCTTCACTTTGAGCGCGAGAGCCGGGAGGAGCTGGAGCGGCGCAAGAAGGTGGCTCAGGAGAAGATCCTGGAGCCCGTCCCGGAGAGCGAGAAGGAGCTGGACATACAGGACGTCTACAGATCCGGCTCTGGTGAGCAAGGGGCTGCAGCGGGGAGGGACGTCGCCCGGAGGGGCCAGGACCCTCCTGAATTTTTCCCCTCCCTCCTGGCTCCGTCTATGCAAACATCCTGTGGCGGGGAGTTCCCCAGGCTGCCCTCCTCCTGCTGACGCCTTGCTTTCTGAGGAACTTGGATTTGGCTGACATGTGGGCACAGCGGGTCGTGGCGGGGGTGGGGAATATTGGCTGAGGACCATGTATGGGTGATGGAATCCTGGTTCCCAGGGGCCGGCTCGCATTCACTGGGGTTGCTGGAGGGCCCTTTCACAGCTTCTCAAGATTGGGATCCCGCCGTACTGACCGCTTCTCCCCCCCCCCCCCCCCCCCCCCCCAGTGCTGGATTTCCCCAAGCGCCCCCCCTGGAGCTACCAGATGAGCAAGGAGCAGCTGCTGGTGCGGGAGGAGAAGTGTTTCCGGGACTATCTGGAGGGAATCTACAGCACCTACCAGCCCAGCCAGCTCAGCTACTTCGAGCATAACCTGGAGGTGAGCAGGGGACATAGGGCCTTTCCCCTCTGGGGGATGCTGGCACCGATCCAGCCCTAGGGCGGGGGACTGGCTGGCTCAGGGGAACGGGGAATGGGACATGGGGCTATCCCCTCTAGGGGGCCCCAGCTCTGATCCAGCCCCAGGATAAGGGGACTGGCTGACTCAGGGGCTTTCCCCTCTCTGCTTGCCTTGCAGACCTGGCGTCAGCTGTGGCGGGTGCTGGAGATGTCAGACATCATCCTGCTGATCACAGACGTCCGTCATCCGGTAAGGGCCCCTCCCCTGCCTGGGATCCCAGGGCAATGGGGCAGGGACAGCTTGTGGGGAGGGGGGGTTAAAGAGCCTCACTCCCAGCCGCCGGGGTCCTTGGGGTCCTGCTGTGGGGGTAGTTCAGGAGCCCTGTCCACAGGCGGCCCCCACAGGACACAGGAGATTGGAGCAATTGCCCCGGGGGCTCTTGGGGGTCCCATACAAATTGTGGGGGGAGCCCTGAGGTCTCCCTTCTCTCTTGGCATCTGGACGTGACCCTGTGGGTCATTGGGTCCCTTCCTGTGTCCCAGCGTTACAGGGTATCAAACCAGGATACCACTCCCTTCCCCACGTCTGTAAAGCCCCTGCGTGATCTCTGTTTCCCTCCCTCAACTGCCAGCGTCCTGGCCTAAAGCTGCTGCCATCCCAGCTCCTGAAAGTAACGGGATTGAAGTGGGCAACATGGATGGGGCGGTGACCACTGCTGACCACTACAACCTCCCAGAGCTGGTCACAGAACCCAGGAGTCCTGGTTCCCATCTCCTCTCCCTCCTCCCCTGGCTCTAACCCACTAGACCCCACTCCCCTTCCAGAGCTGGGGACAGAATCCAGGAGTCCTGGCTCCTGCCCCGCCTCTCTAACCCACTGGAGCCCACTCCCTTGGCTCAGCCGTCCCTGTCTCCCCCCCCCAGGTCATTAACTTCTCCCCTGCGCTGTACGACTTTGTGACCAAAGAGATGAGGAAGAACCTGATCCTGGTGCTGAACAAGATCGACCTGGCGCCGCCGGCGCTGGTTGTGGCCTGGAAGCACTACTTCCAGACCCGCTTCCCCCAGGTGCATGTCGTCTGCTTCACCTCCTACCCCCAGCAAAGCCAGGATCCCAGCACAGGTAATGCCTCCGCTCAGGGGTGCCGGCCCCAGCACGGGGGAGTGGCTGTCTCGGGATGGGATATGGGGCCGTTCCCCGCTAGGGGGTGCCAGGTCTGATCCAGCCCCAGGGCGGGGGACTGGATGGTTCAGGGAATGGGATACGGGGCCGTTCTCTGCTTGGGGGCGCCAAGTCTGATCCAGCCCCAGGGCTGGGGTCTGGCTGGCTCAGGGTTTGGGGAATTGGACTCTGGGCCTTCCCCCTGTAGGGGGCGCCATCTCTGATCTGGCTGCAGATGAATTAGTGCCTGGATATTGGGATGTGACATTGGAAAACTTTAATACTGAGCTGGGAATGGGGGATAGAACCCAGGAGTCCTGTCTCCCAGCCCCTCTGCTTTAAACACTAGACCCCACTCCCCTCCCCAGTCAGGGATAGAATCCAGGAGTCCTGGCCCCTAGTCTAACCTCTAGCTTCTCCCTATTCGTGTGTCAGTGTTTAAGAAGCGGCGGAAGCGGAGGAAGGGCAGGAGCACGGCCATGGGACCAGAGCAGCTGCTCCATGCTTGCGAGACCATCACTGCTGGGAAAGGTGAGGACCATTTATAACATCCCCTTAGGGCAGTGGTTCCCAAACTGGGGTTCTGGAACCCCTGGGGGTTCGCAAAACGTTACAGGGGGTTCTCAGGAAAAAATTCCCTAATGGCGGACAGAGTTGTCCCAGCAGCCCGGAGCCCCTGGACTTCCAAGAGCTAAGCAGATCAAAGCAAGCATATCTATCACACTGAGGAGATTTAAACTTCAAGACTCCTTATAAGAAATGGAAAGGGAGGTGGATATTTTTTGCTGGTTTTAAAATTAAATAGGCAGCTTGTATTGTTTTTAAAATTATTATGAAGAACAAGTTTCAGCTTTGTTGTAACGTGCGTTGTTTGCCTGGACTGCTCAAGACCTGAATGCTTGTGTAGGAGGAACTCTTTGAGTTGGCTTCTTAAATACCTTCATGCTGTTTCACATCTGATACTCTTTGATGAAACATAGGAGCCTTGTCTTATAACAGACTTATTCAAAGTGATACAAGCTATGAAAGTGAGATCTTGGAAGAGTGTTGCCATTTTCATAATGTAATAAAAATACTGTAATGATAAATAATAATTAACAATAAAGAGTGTGTAATAAGCATGTCATAAAAACAAATTTTATATTTCCAAGATCACTGCTCTTATAATTTATACTCAGGTAAAGGAGAAAATCCCTGGAAATATTCATTTTTAGGAGGGGGTTCGTGAGACTTGACATTTTAGTGAAAGGGGTTCACAGGTTGTTAAAGTTTGGGAACCACTGCCTTAGGGTCATTACTGTCTTATCCCCTACCCTGCTCCACAGCTGCTCCTGGTACCACATGGTGGTCAGCACTGCAAGGGGAGAGCCTGCCCCCTGCAGCACGGCACCCCGAGAGCCATCTCCCATCCACGCATTGAGCGGAGCAGACCCTGCTTAGCTTCCTGCACACTTGCCCAGCCCTAGGGCACGTGCTACAGAGTCATTGGTTGGCCTCTCTTTGACCCTTTTTCCCTCCCCAGTGGACCTGAGCAGCTGGAAGGAGAAGATCGAGCGGGACGCGGCCAGCGCCCACCTGCCCGCCGAGGACTCGGATGAGGAGGAGGACGACGACGAAGGGGCGGCTGTGCTGGTGGAACACCAGACTGATGTGGCCATGGATGTTGGGGTTCCTTCCCAGGAGCTCTACAAGGACGGCGTTCTGACCGTGGGCTGTGTGGGTGAGAGCATCCTGCACTGGATGGGAGAAAGGGGGTCATGCTCCTGATCTGCTGCTTGGGGACCCTTTGGACTGCTGAGGATTAGGGGGCAGTCACTGGAGTGGCTGGATAATGGGTGCAGGGGAAGGGGTGTCTGGGTGGAGGACGAGGGATCTCCATGGGGTTTTTGAGGGGGCATCTGAGGGGGACGGTGTCCGGGCAGGTGGGAAAATGGGGGGTGGTTGCTGTGGAAGGGGGTTCGAGGAAAGGGGTGGTGCAGGATGTGGAGGGGGGTGCTTGGTTGGGGGGCAGTGAATGAAGGGGAGGCGCAGGGTGTCTTGTGGGCGGGTGGGGAGAAGGGGGCATGCAGTGGGGGTGACTGGTGGTTTGGGGACAAAAGGGGAGTTGGGGGCTGGATCGGAATTGGGGAGGACCTTGGGGGTAGCTTTTTCTGGGTGGGGGTTTGGGGGGGGCTCCATCCACATTGTGACCCCGCCCCCTCCCCCAGGGTTCCCCAACGTGGGCAAATCATCGCTGATGAACGGGCTGGTGGGGCACAAGGTGGTGAGCGTGTCCCGAACGCCCGGCCACACCAAGTACTTCCAGACCTACTTCCTGACCCCCACCGTGCGCCTCTGCGACTGCCCCGGCCTCATCTTCCCTTCCCTGGTGCACAGGGAGCTACAGGTACTGCCCCACAGCTGGCTTGGGGTGTGTGTGGAGAGTTTAGTGGTTAGAGCGGGGGGGGTCTGGGAGTCAGGACTCCAGGATTCTATCCCCAGCTCTGGGAGGGGAGTGGGATCTCGTGGTTAGAGGAGAGGGGCTGGGAGCCAGGACTCCTGGGTTCCGTTCTCTTCCCTTCCCCGTACATCAATTTCCCCCCATGTAATATTGGGATAACTTATGCCAAATCCCTGGTCATGGTGGCAGTGAGACATCTTCCCCCTGCTGGTGGATGCTGGCATTAAACCCAGTCTCCCTGCCCTAGCTGAGCGCTGCTTCCTGTCTCTCCTTGCAGATCCTGTCTGGCATCTACCCCATCTCCCAGATCCAGGAGCCCTACAATGCCGTGGGATACTTGGCTGGCCGCATCCCCATCCAAGCCCTGCTCAAGCTGCGCCACCCCAATGCCGAGGAGGGCAAGCCCGAGACCCGGTGGTGCGCCTGGGACATCTGTGAAGGTGAATGGGGTCTGAGCGCTAGGGGGGGCGCCATGCTGCAGGGAGCAGGACAGCGGCTCAATAAGGTGCACTCTCCCCTGGCAGTCCGTGTGACACTAGGGGGCGCTGTGCTGCAGGGAGCAGGACGGGGGCTCAGTAGG
>NW_020665103.1:458101-478524 GCF_002925995.2 Terrapene triunguis
TCTTTCCCCAGCCTGGGCCGAGAAGCGCGGTTACAAGACGGCCAAAGCGGCTCGTAACGACGTGTACCGAGCTGCCAACAGCATCCTGCGGCTGGCGGTGGACGGGCGCCTCTGCCTCTGTCTGCGGCCTCCCGGCTACTCCACTCAGAAAGGTACTGGGATGGGGAGGGGACTGCCTTCCCAGGGCATTGTGAGTATTTACCCAGCATCCCTCTGGGAGTCTGGGCAGGAGGACCAGATCCTACCGATCCAATGGAAGGTTGCCTATAATGGCCACGGGAGGGGGAGTAGCCAATGGCAAGTCGTGTTGGGCTAGTGATTTTTCTACCCCGCTTGCCCCCCTCAGGGAAAGGCAGGAATGGCTGGGAATTCACTCCAGTGACTTGGCACCATCCTCTATGACAGAATTTTAACCTCAGCCCCTGAGCGAAAGGCTGATGAGTTTTTAAGGCTCGTTTATCCCGATATCCAACCTATTCAGAATTCTAAAATCCTTCCCTCTCCACCTCGGCGATTATTGATGCTGTTGCTATTTTAGAGCAAGATCCAACGGCTGGAAGTTGACGCCAGACAGATTCAGGGTAGAAAGACGTACGTTTTGAACAGTGAGGGGCATTGGGGCAATTTACCAAGGGCCGTGGTGGGTCACGGGCAGCTTTTAAATCAACATTGGATGTTTTCAAAGGGCTGCTCTGGTTCACACGCTTAAACCAGGGCCTGTGTTATGCAGGAGGTCAGGCGAGAGGATGTTGGCCTGGGAATTCGTTAATGAAGTTAGCGAGCAATGATTTTCCCCAAGGAGTAGTTTAGGATCAGTTCATAAACTCGCTGATGGGCCATGTGCTGAAGACCGTTACATCCATAGTTACTCATTGCTAAGGAGTCTCCGCTCCTTTGAATTCAAAATAAGTTTACGAATGATAATCCGTAGTAGTTAACAGTGACTGCTTTCTTTGTTCTCGCCACAGAAGTGTGCTGTATAAATATGTTACAGTTCATGTACTCGTGTGTTATGGTGAGTGTGTGTGTGTGCACATATAGAAAATCTAAGAAATGAGTGAAAATCAGAATTACCATTATGCAGGAAATTCTGACATTTTGCTTTTTTTTTTCTTTTTATATTGAATCAGGTTGAAAAATCAAAAAATTTTTGCTGATGGGTTTGGGGTCTAGTGGTTACAGCAGAGGGTCTGGGTGTCAGGACTCCTGGGTTCTATCCCCAGCTATGGGAGGGGAGTGGGGGTCTCATGGGTTAGAGCAGGGGGGGCTGGGAGTCAGGATCCCTGGGTTCTAGTCCTGGCTCCGGGAGGAGAGTGGGGTTTAGTGGTTAGAGCATGGCGGTGTACCCTCACAGCCCATCCCTGACCATCCGTCTGTCCCCTCAGCCATGTGGGAGCACCATCCCGAGACAGCAGAGATCGCCGCCCTGCAGGAGGCTCACCGCAAGCACAGCCGGCGCAGTTCAGAGGAAGAGGAGGAGGAGGAGGAAGAGGAGATATCCAGCTCTGGGGAGGAGGAGGATGAGGAGAAGGACCGTGATGCTGATGAGGAAGAGGAGGAGGAGGAAGAGCCAGCTGCCTCCAGTGGAGGAGGGAGCAGCGCCCCAGCCCAGGCCCCACCCAGGAGGGTGCTGAAGGGGAAACTCTCAAGCCGGAACTTGTTTGCTTTGCTGGGGGAGGATGAATGTTAGTGGCTCCCCCTGCTGGACAGATTGAGAAAAGGGGGGGGGGAGGAGGGCCTGGCTACAGGCTCCACCCCCTGCCCCGGCTACAGGCTCCGCCCCCTGCCCTGGCTGAGCTCCGCCCCCCCCCCATTCTCCATGTTCATTCCAATGCTCTATAGCCTCTGTATATGAATAAAGGTGATGTTTATTTCCAGACCCCGCCTCCGTCATTGACCGGGACACTGGTCTCCCTCCCTAGCCATTGGTCCATCTATCCTGGGATCTCCACCGCCCTGCTGCATCACACCAATGGGTCATCAAGCCTAGTATCCTGCCTCTTCAGATAAGACCCGTGGGACCACCTAGCCTGATCCCACCTTCCCTGATCAGATCCATGGGTCCATGTAGCTCAATATCCCAGCCTGGTCCTTGGTGCCCTGGCTCAGAGCCGTGGTCTCTGCTCGGGCCTGTTCATTTTGGATCATTTCTATCTATCAAAAAGGCTTGTTCCTTTTAGTCTTCAAACCTTGGTTTTGCTGCAGAAGCATCCTGCTCCCCATTTTCCTGTGGAACTCCCTACCAAAATATTCTCGCCCATACTGCTCATGGAAGTAGAGAGCAAAGGATAACTCAGTATTACAGCCCATGCGTTGGATCCCTTCAGCTGTTTATTTTTCCAGGAGTTTCTTCCGATCGCCTCAGGGCATCCTCCCAGCCTGCCCTGGGGCAACTGTTGAACTTCAGCCTGATCGTTGTGTTTATTGTGCGGCTTTGACACATCCAGCAAATCACCAAGAGGGCTTAGTATTAGACGTATTAGGGCAACACGTAGAGGCCACAGCTGAGATGAGGGCCCCGTTGTGCCAGGCGCTGCACAGACACACAGCGAGAGACGGTCCCTGCCCCAGCTGAGATCAGGGCCCTGTTGGCCTGGGCACTGCACAGACACAGGGTCATTCTCGGATCTGATGGAACAGACAGGAGTGAGGTGGAGAAACCGGGGGAAATGCACTGTGAAGCAGAGAGCCACTCCCATGTGCAAGCAAATGCTGGCTTTGCTGAAATATCTGCTCCAGAGGTGGAAGCGAGGACCGATCTCTGGGGCTGTGTTTGGGCAGCATTGCAACCCCTTTCCCCTCGGGCAAATTGGTCACCTGGGACTGACCACCCTTGCCCCTTGTCTTGTTCGAAATACTCCATTGGGAGTGCCCTGACAGCAGCCCAAAGCAGGGGCGCCGGAATTACTGGCCTTAAGTGCGAGCGACTGGCGGGGTGGGCCTCAGGGCGAAGAGGCAGCATCAGGGTGGGGCCTTGGGGGGATGGGATGGTATGAGGGGATGATGCCATGGTTTGGGTGCCAATGGCCTCCCCACTTTTAGGGACCTTCCGTCGCCCCTGGCCCAACGGCCGCATCCAAAGCGCTCATAAATTTGCATCAGTTTTTTTTTTTTAAATCAGCAAGTCAATGCAGATGCCCGTGATCTTCGCCGGTGCTTGTATCTTCCCCGCCAGTTCTGAGATGCAGCCACCTCTGGGGTGGGGCAGCTGGGGAAACAGTTGCATGATGACGCTGCATAGGCATCACTCATCCAGCTCTGAGATGCAGCCACTTCTGGGGTGGAAGGCAGCAGCTATTTAACTACCACAATTTAGGACAAGAAGGGATGGGGGAATCCTCCTAAATCCAATGATAACCACAGGATGAATGCCAGGGATGGCAATACATATTTGCCTCAGCTGGGATCGAGCCAATGCAATGCAGTTAATCCAGCCTTGCAAAAAAAGGAACCAGCCATATACAGTATTATCTGAAATTAGGCAAAGTAAAAGTGCCCCCTACTGAGCCCTCGCCCCACTCCCTGCAACACAGTGCCCCCTTGGGGGTCAGCGCTGGCTGCCAGAGCAGAGCGCCCCCTGCTGGAGGGAGGGGGAATGGCCAGCAGAGGGCCAGGGCTGTGCTGAGTCTCGGCTAGGGGGAAGAGAGCAGTGGGGACCCGAGGGGGCAGGTGCAGGAGGAAGGGGTGTGTCTCCCCCCCCCCCCCCAGCGCCCCATGGTGTGCGGCAGAGCCAGGCAGGCTGGGGAACTACATTTCCCAGAGGTCTTTGCTGCTGCTGCAGTTACGTCAGCGGGGGGGCTCGGCTGGGCAGGAAGAGGCTGCGGCTGCTGGTGTCTCCATGTGACTGAGGTCCGGGGCAAACGGGGGAGGGGGGAAATAAAAGGGGCTGGCGGGGTACTGCCGGGAAGGGGATCTAGGGGGGCGGGAGGAAGAAGGTTGGGGGGCTGTGAGAGGAAGGGGATCTAGGGGGGCTGGAGGAAGAAGGTTGGGGGGCTGTGAGAGGAAGGGGATCTGGGGAGGGGGCTGGCAGGGGAAGCGATAAGGGTCTGTGGGAAGGGGCTGCCGGGGAGGAGGTGGGCTGGGGATTTGCAGGGGAGGGAGATGTGGGGAGGGACTGGCAGGGGAAGCGATCGGGGTCTGGGGAAGGAGCTGAGATGGGGGTTTAACGAGGAGGTGGGGGATGTTCTGTTGGGGGTGATCTGGGGGGAGCAGGTGTAACCCTACAAGGGTGTGTGTGGGGGGGGGCAAGGGGGTAGCAGGGCCCATTCTGGTATGGGGGGGGGGCTGTTGTCCCTCCTGGAAGAATAACAAAGCCCGGGAGCCCCCTGTCTTTTGGGGACAGATCCCAGCTCTGTGTGTGGTGGGGAGTCACTAGAAATGGGGTGGTGGTGGTGGGGGGGTGGATTGTGAAAACGCCCCCACCCGGGGTAATTGGTGGAGGCAGCATGGAGCCAGCTGGGGGAGGGGCAGCTAACAGCCCCTTAGGGGACTGGCTGCCCCCCCTCAAGTATTTTCCCCCATTCCAGATCTGCCTCCCACAGCGATGTCGGCCCAGGTGAAGGATAAAGAGGCTTTCCAAAGGCTCAGCTTCCTCTACCAGGTGAGGGTGGTGCCCCCTAGTGCTGGGATCCCAGTGGGAACGGGGGTTACACCCCCCCAAGTGCAGGAGTACTCAAATTGGGGGTTGCCCCTCAGGGGGTCGTGAGGTTATTACATAGGGGGTCACGAGCTATCAGCCTCCACCCTAAACCCTGCTTTGCATCCAGCATTTCTAATGGTGTTAAATATATTTAAAAGTGTTTTTAACTTATAAGGGGGATCACACTCAGAGGCTTGTTATGTGAAAGGGGTCACCAGTACAAAAGTTTGAGAACCACTGCCTAAGAGAGACCCTGGGAGCAATTCCCCCTAGTCCCAGGGGTGGGGGTCTCTGTGGGGCCTGAGGAGGGGGGATTTCTGGGGCTCCCCCCAGGATTCCTGAATAGACCATGGGGCAAAGAGGGTTGGTGTGTCTGTGTGTGGGGTGGGGGCGGGGAGGATTGGAGGAAGATGGGATTGGGGGGATTGGTAGGGCAAGGGGGTCATGTGGAGCTGGGGGAGGTGGGGGGAGTGATATGGGACTGGGGGAGGGGAGGTTGGATGGAGATGGGGCTGGGGGAGGGGGAAATCGGTGGGAGGGAGGACTGGTGGGGGGAGATGGGGTTGGGGGATCAGTGAGACTGGGGGAGGGGGGTTCAGTGGAGCTGGGGGTAGCGACATGGGGCTGGGGGAGGGGGGATCAGTAGGATAACATGGGCGAGGGGGTAATGGTGGGGTGACATGGGGCTGGGGGGAGATCAATGGGGAGGGGAGAGCCATGTGGGGCTCGGGGAGGGGAGGGATTGGGGGTGACATGGAGCAGGGGGAGATGTGGGGCTGTTCCCCTCACTCTGCATCTCTTTTCCCCCTGCCCACCCCGCAGGCGGCTCACTGTGTCCTCGCCCACAACCCCGAGAACCAGGAGCTGGCGCGATTCTACTGCCACGCGCAGCGCAGCATCAGCCGCAGGCTCGTCCTGAGACAGTGAGTGTCGGGATACGGGGCCTTTCCCCTCTAGGGAGTGCTGGCTCCCATCTGGCCCCAGGGGGCGGGGACTGGGCCATGGGGCCTTTCCCCTCTAGAGGCCCATCTCCCCAGGCCCAGCCCCTGTCTGTGTTTCCCCCCGCCAGAGACCCCTCGGTGAAGAGAACCATCTGCAAATCCTGCTCCTCCCTCCTGGTCCCTGGAGTCAGCTCCACGGTGCGCCAGAGAAGTGAGTGCTGCCCCCTAGTGGGGTGGGATCAGTACTGCTCTGGGTGGCTGGGAGCCCAGACTCCTGGGTTCTATCCCTAGCTCAGGGAGGGGAGTGGGGTCTAGTGGTTAGAGCAGGGGGGGGCTGGGAGTCAGGACCCTGAGAGGGCAGTGGGGTCAGGTGGCAAAGCCTCTCCCCATGCATGCCTGTCTGTGCCTGGTCCCTGACTCCTTGCCCCTCCCCCTCCCCCCAGGGCGCCGCGGCCGACGCTGGTCAGTCATACGGTGTCTCTGCTGCGGCCAGACCAAGCGTTTCCCAAGTAACCCCGCGTACAAGCTGTGGGCGGAGCAGCCTGAGGCTCTGCTGGAGAACCAGCCCCAAGCTGGTGAGAGGGGGCAGCATCCAAAGGGTTAATGGGGGCGGTGTGGGGCTGGAGCCCCTGAATGGGGGAGTGGGGCATCTGGAGGCAGGGCTCAGCAGGGAGGATTGGGGGGGGGGGTTGCCGGGCTCTGGATTGTTTTGTCACTGTGTGTGGGGGGGTGGGGGAGGCTGGATTGATCTGGGGGGGATTGGGAGGGATTGGTCAGAGAGGGGTATGGATGGGGGGGGGAGCCGGGATTGGTCTGGGGGGTGAAGCTCGCATCAGTTGGGCGGGGGGATTGGAGGGAGGAGGAGCTGTGGGGGTTGGTCAGAGCTGGGATCGGTCCATGGGGAGTTTGTGGGGGGGGGGAAGCTGGGATCAGCCAGGAAGGGATCGAGTCGGGGAGGAGCTGGGGTTGTTCTGAGAGGGGTATGGACTGGGGGGGAACTGGGATTGGTATGGGGAGAAGATGGGATTGGACTGGGGGGGACTTTGGGGAGGGGAATCTGGGATCAACCTGGGAGGGGATCTGGGGGTGGGGGAGGAGCTGGGGTTGGTGGTGGGGGGTTAGCCGTGTAGGGGGGAATATCAGGATCAAGGGGGGGAGGGGAGAATTTGAGGGCAGGGGAGCAGTGGGAATTTCCTGCATCTCCATCTCATCTCTTCCCCTCCAGACCAGAAACCTGCAGCCCCCCAGGATCCCCCGAAGGAGCCCTCAGCACAGAAGGCCAAAACCCCCAGTGTGACCTCCGGTCTCCAGAGCCGCCCCACCCCGCAGGGGACTACAGAGGCTGGGACCCGGGTGGGGAAAGGGGGCCCAAGCAGGAGGTGACCTCCGGGGATGGCCGTGAGCAGGGGCCAGTGGCTTGGGGCCTGATCCCAGTGGGGGGTGGCAAGGACAGGCCTGGGGCAGGTTTTAGGAGACTCCGTTCGTAAGAGAGGTGCCAAGACTGATTTGAAAAGGGGGAGGAAGAGAAATGACCCCCTCGAAACTATCCACTCCTGGGGCACTGGCTGGCTCAGGGGGTGGGGAATGGGATACGGGGCCTTTCCCCTCTGTGGGGCACCAGCTCCCACCTGGCCCCAGGGCGGGGGACTGGCTGGCTCAGTGGGGCAAGGAACGGGACGTGGGGCCTTTCCCCCACTCGGGGGTGCCAGCTCCGATCCAGCCCAGGGCAGGGGACTGGCTGGCTCAGGGGGTGGGGAATGAGACATGGGGCCTCTAGGGAGCGTCGGTTCTGATTTGGTGGTTTTTTTGGGACCCTGGTCTATTTATAAACGTACAATCAAATTGCATCTCCGTGTGCATATTTAGAAGCACATTTCCTGCCTCCGCATCTTTTATTGGCTTAAAACAAGCTGGTGGGAGGAGGGACCGTAATGGACGATACCCCTCTAGGATTACGTGTAGGGGAAGGGGGGAATACAGTGGAGGGGACTCCTGGGGGGGCGGTTCAAGGACAGAGGGACTATATGGTCCTGGCTAGACTTGATGGGGGGCTCGTGGGAGAAACAGTCTACCATTACCAGTGGGAATACTAGGGACTGGGACGTCCCATGAGAAGCGTTTGCTCCCCTGGCTGGTTGGCCGTGGCACTTCTTGCTTGGCCCCAGTTCGCTTTCCGGTTTGAGCCGTCAGCTGGTTGGGGTGTTACCGGCACAAAGTTCTGTTACACACTGTAGGGCACCCACCTTTACCCAGTTCCTCGGGCTCAAGGCGCAATCCTCTTAATTTAGGCACCCACTTTTACCTGGTCCTAAGGCTCCAGGTGAAAGGCACCTAACTTTACCCCTCCATGGGCTCTGGGCTCTACTCCTCCAAGGGCTCTGGGCTAACACCCTTTCCGTGTGGGCTCAGGGCTTAATCTTTTGCAGGTTTATGGGGTCTTTTACCAGTGAAAGAGCTTTACACAGTAATATCCTACGTAACCTCTATTTATTAACAATCACCAAAAACCAGACTGCTCACGCTACACATACAGTGCTCACCACTCCCAACAAGACAAATGAACTTTTCCTGATGGCCAGTCAGGATCAGGTAGGGTGACCAGACAGCAAGTGTAAAAAATCAGTACAGGGTGTGGGGGGGTAATAGAAGCCTATATAAGAAAAAGCCCCCAAAATCAGGATTGTCCCTATAAAATCGGGACATCTGATCACCCTAGGATCAGGTCCATCTGGGGGACTCCAGTTTCTGCACGGCGTCATTGGCAGAGCGTTGAGGTCTGACAGCTCTGTTCTTTGGGGCTGTGTCCTGGAGTTGGTTCCCCAAGAACTTTCTTTTGGACCCCAGTTTATATAGTGAAACTTGAGCCCTGCTTAGTTATATCTTAACCAATCAATATACTAAAATTTTACTAACCAATCCTAACAAAATTCTCTCACCAGTCCTACCCCACCACCTTCATTAATTTACACCTAGCAAAATGAATTATGTAACAGACAGAAATAATCAAAGAACCGGACAGAGCTCATCCAGACAAACAATAGGGAAGTGGGGACCATAAAGACAAAACAATAAAGAAATGAGGATTCCACAACTATTGATAAGTGGTTTCTTGTCAGACAGAATGCCATCAAACGAAGTTTTCTTTAACCATCTTAAGAGCTGTTTCTTTATCTGGCAATAGTAGGTGCCATTAGGACAGGGTCTCCTTAACAGCCTGATATTACATCGTTTTAATGTAATTTAGATGGAATGTGAGGATGTGACTTCCTGCTTCTCCGCTGCTCTTTTAATCTGGCTGCAAACGGAGGCTTTAGGCCTTGCAATATGGCTGCAGACAAAGGCCTTATCCTTCCAGGGGCTTTTCTCCCCAGGGCTGGGGTCCTCTCACGTGGCGGTGCTGCGGCACTGCAGGTGGGAAGCTGAAGGCGGGGAGCAGAAAGCAACAGAGCAAGGGAAGAGAAAACCATACAGGAGCTTACGTGGCTGTGTGGTGCTGGATGTCTTAGTAACCCTAACACTCGGCTGGCTCCCTCTGGGGACAAAAATCCCTTAATCTGGTTTGCTCCCGGGGTCCCGGAAGCTGAGATAAGGGGAGATGGCCAGGTGGGGGTGGATATATGAGCTGGGGGATGAGAATGAGTCTTTTATTTTTTTCAAAGTCTCTTTTTAAGCAGCCCCCCAAATAGGAGTACAGGTGGGGGACAGTTTCTCCTCATTATTTTGGCCACCAATGAAATCCATTTCCGGAAGGCCACGTTCGCATAGGTAACTTTGTTCCCACATTTACTTGTTTGTTAAGTATGACCTCACCACAGTCAGTGATTTGCATGAGTAGGGCCCCTGCTGTCTGGACTGATTCAATTTTTGTGTCTGGTTTTTCTTGCACCTGTTCCTAACATGGTGCGTTTATTGAAAAACAACTAGACTTATATTTCATGGTCAATTCTCTGCCGAGCAAACCATCCTAGGTTAGCGTGACCTCTGATAAACTTTCCCAGACGTCTCACAATTAAACTTCCAACTGGGGTACATTTTTTAGGTCCCGTGATCACAACAGACCCCAAAGATGCTTAATTCAAGAAGGTCCTTAATGCAGCACATTGTCACAAACTCCACCCTCCTCCCGGAGTCAGGAAGAGAACACAGGAGCTGGGGATAGAACCCAGGAGTCCTGGCCCTCAGCACCCCCTGCTCTAACCACTAGCCCCCACTCTCCTCCCAGAGCTGGAGATAGAACCCAGGAGTCTTGACTCCCAACCCTCCCTGCTCTAACCCACTAGACCCCACTCCCCTCCCTTCCCCTCCCAGAGCCACTGACTGAGCATGGGGTCCAGGGGGGAGGGGGCTGTGTTTTCATGACCCCTTTTTCCAGGTGAGGCCAGCACAAAAAAAGGAAGGCAAAAGGGCCAGAGTCCCTAGAAAATGTTTGTGTAGGGTCACCCGTGACGCACACACACACACACACACGTGTGTGCGTGTGATTTGTGTGTGTGTCAGAGGGAGTGAGACTGGGAAATACACGAGCCGTGCCCCCACCTAATTCAGGGTGGTTCAGAGCAGTGTTCTGGCCCCCTTGATCCTGCCCCGTGCCCAACTGGGGATGACACATTTCAGTCCCGGCCAAGCGGCAGATCCATGGCAGGCTGCCTGGTCTGTTTGGTACCCATCCTCTGTCCTGCCCGCAAGGGAGTTTGCTAACCCCGGTCAATACAGCAGGCAGGGGGGTGGGGGCTCTCCCCACACAGTCAGTGCTGGCCCCCGGACCCCCACAGGGGGCTGCCTGCTCCTCTCCCTGCTGGGCCCGGGCCTGCCTCCAATGACCACACCGTGGAGTTCACCACCAGCAGCCCCAGCTGGGGCAAGCGCCTCCCGGCCGGCTCCGACAACAGGGCCAGCCTTCCTGGGTGTCCCCTAGGCTGAGCCCCAAAGTGCTTCCCCACCAGCCCTGGAGCCGCGTCCTGGAGGCCAGCACCTGCCATAACGCCTGCCAGAGGAGGATATAGGTGTTTTTAGCTGTGTGGACGGGGCCAACTGGGCATCCAATGGTGCCACCACCCAAGACCTGCCTCTTCCTCAATGGCTGGGTGCCGCATCCCGGCTCCCACCCTGGTCTGAATCCCCCAGTCGGTCTCCCTGGACGCCAACAACCGGTGCATCCCAGCCGTCCCTGAGAACGGGCTCGCGGCCTCCGCGAGCTACCGGCTGGGGGCGCCCTGGGGAACGCCGGCCTGTGGGATCCGCGCTGGCTGCAGGAGAACACGGCCGCCTTGGGTGGAGACCTGGCCCATTCCATACACTGTAGCCAGAGCGCTGGGGGGCCCTCTATTGGCTTCCTCACGGCACCCGCATTTGGGTGTGAGTGAGGCCGGAGGAGCCCGGGGTGAATGCCCCGGCGCTGGGCTGACAGGGATTTTAGGGGCAGTACAAATGCCAGCCGGAGCTGGGCCAGGCTGTTGCTCATAAAGGATTTGATGTTGGCTTGGAAACATGCTAACGCTCCTACAGCTTTGGGTTCAGCACTGACTGGGTGGAGAGTGCACCCCCTACTGAGCCCCCCTGGTACTGCACTGGGGCAGGGGGAGTGTGCCCCGTACTGACCCCTCCCCCCTGCAGCACAGCACCCCCTAGCATCGCCCTGAGGCAGTGCAGGAGTCTCCTTCCACTATCACCGCACCCCCAGGTGCAGGCTGCGCTAATTCCAAGGGGCCGGTGCGCCCAGCTGCCCACAGGTTTTGTCGGAGTGTGTGTGTGTCCCATCCACGCAGCCGCCTGCCTCGCCCGGGCTTAGCTGGCAGGCACAGGTCACCCTGCGCCAGCTGCTGCTCCGGCCACACGTGGGAGAACTAAACAGCCCAATGGGAGGGGGATCCTGCAGCCAATGGGGGAGATCACCCCTGGAAACCGCCCCCCCCCCATCTGTCATTTCACAGCGCTCCCCTCCAGCCTGCGGGGGCTGCTGCAGACTCTACAGCTAAGCAGACACAGCCCCGGGGAGGCAGGACGAGACCTCTCCCCTCACAAACACCCACTTCCCAGGCTGCCAGCCGGGCAGCTAACGCAGCACTCACAGGCTGCCTGAGGTGGCCACTAGATCACGCACTCCCACCCAGGCCAGGCCTCCAGCCATCCTACCCGGCCCCGGCCCGGCTCACCCCACGCCCCACCCTGCGGGGTATCCCCTTCCCCACACGCCCAGGGTGATGGCCCCGCAGGGCGGGGATGGAGCATCTGCTGCTGATTCATTAACCAGGCACCTGCTAATGAGCAGGTGAGGGAATCAAAGGAGTGAGTTCTCCCCCCCCGATCCCCAAGCCTCTCCTTCCCCCAGATGAACCCTGAATGTATTAAAGAACATTGGGCCTGCTGGCACGAGAGATATTTTGTGGATGCCACCCATGCAGTGGGGAGGGATGGGGGGACACAGGGGGATTATGCACATAGGGGTACAGCTCTGACTGCAGGCCCGCCCCCCCACTCTCCCACCCTGGGCTTTCTCCCTGCCCACCAACAAGCTATGCCAATGACTCACAAGCCTGACTCTTAGTTCACCTGCTATTTCAGCCCTGGGCGCCCCATCCCCTCCACAGCTCTATTGAGACCCCCTCAGTCCTGCTCCCCCTTCAGAACAATGGGCTCAGGCTCTCTGCAGACTCAGGCAGTGTTGCTGCTTCGGGCACACTTGGGGCAGCTTCCCCCCCTTTCAGAGTGATGGGCTCAGCTCTCTGCTTGCCCCAGCATGTCTCTGAAATGTGTTGTGGGGAGCTCAGCAGAGCCCGTGGGATCCTATTTTGAACAGAGATGAACAGACTCCTGGACGGCGGGCGGGGCGCCCTGCTGGCACCTCGAGAGGGCGGAGCTAGGTTGGTGGGCGAGGCTTGGCTTGTGGGCAGGGCTAATGAACATCTTCGCCTACCTCTTGTCTTTTTCCATTTCAAGCCCAAGACACAGCTGGAACCCTGACCCCTCAAGTGTAAAATGTCCCGTCCCTTCCCCCCAAAGGGGGCTTCCCTTCTGGTGCCACCAAAATCCAGCTGTGGGTTGAACTGGCTGTGGGATTTCCCCTTCACCTCCTGTTACCCCGCTGTTCCACCCTAGAGCCAGCTGCATCTCAGCAGCAGCGAGCGAGCCCAAGGCAGCTGTGCTGTGCGGCTGGGCCCCAGCTGCCCCACCCCAGAGGCGGCTGCATTTCCCAGTGAGCCTGTGACCCTGCTACCATACCCCAGAGGTGCCGAATTGGGTCTCTGAGCCCATGGACCCTGCCCTGGGATCCCTCCAGCCACCTTGAACCTGGGCCCTATGTGTGCACAGCCCAGCGAGCTTGCTGCTGCCAGGGTAAATAAACTGAGGTGGCTGCACCCTGGCTGGTGCTCTCAGCGCCAGAGACGAGAGCCGCTTGGCTCCAGCATCAGCAGATCCCCCGCTCGTGCTGAGCTGGGATCTGCAGTAGGAGCCACAGAGCCGTGCCTGCAGCAGGTGAGTCTGTGTAGCTGGGGGGGGGGTGTCCCTCGGGCTCCGCGATGGGCAGAGAGTGGTGTCAGGGGAGCTGGAATTGAGAACTCGATTGGTAACTTCCCAGCTAATACCCCTTCCACAGACCCCATGCTGAGAGCTGGGGATGGAACCCAGGAGTCCTGATGCCCAGACCCCACTCCCTTCCCCGAGCTGGGGAGAGAACCCAGGAGTCCTGACTCGCAGGCCCCTCTGTTCTAACCCATTAGACCCCACTCCCCTCCCAGAGCTGGGGCTAGAACCCAGGAGTCCTATCAATCAGGAATCAGGACTCCTGGGTTCTCTCTCCAGCTCTGGGCGGGGAGTGGGGTCTAGTGGATTAGTACGGGAGGGCTGGGAGCTGGGATGCCTGGGTTCTCTCTCCAGCTCCAGGAGGGGCAGGGGCGGCTCTATGTTTTTTGCCGCCCCAAGCACGGCAGGCAGGCGGCTTTCGGCGGCGCGCCTGCGGGAGGTCCGCTGGTAACGCGGACTCGGCGGCATGCCTGCGGGAGGTCCGCCGGTCCCGCGCCTTCGGCGTACCCGCTGCCGAATTGCCGCTGAAGCTGCGGGACCGGCGGACCTCCCGCAGGCGCACCGCCGAAAGCCGCCTGCCTGCCGCCCTCACGGCGACCGGCAGGCTGCCCCCCCACGGCTTGCCACCCCAGGCACGCGCTTGCTGCGCTGGTGCCTGGAGCTGCCCCTGGGGAGGGGGGCATGTGGATTTTTGTCCCAGCCTTTCAGCATTTCCCCCTGGCATTAAGGGGCCTCTTGTTGCAGAGGGAAATGGGCCAAAGGGCAAAGCCCAGTGATACAGATCTGAGAGCTCAGCGGAGAGCTGGAGCCAGGGGCGGGGTGGGGGTGACTGACCGGAGCCCGTGTTTACCAAAGGGGAGCCAGGCTTCCTGCTCGCATGGGGGTTTAAATAGGTTGGGCTGCAGCAGAGCAACTCCCCCAGCAGGGGCAGGGCCCCACATCCCATTCCCCACTCCCCGAGCCAGCCATTCCCCCGTGACCTGGGGTTGGATTGGAACCAGCGCCCCCTAGAGGGGAAAGGTCCCAGTTCCTTGTAACTCCCTCTGGGGGAGTTTCCCTTCCAGCTGCCGTGATGCTGGGACTCCTCCCTGCGCTCCCTTGCCTGCTCCTCCTTTCCCTGCCGGGCTTCAGCTCTGGCTCCGATGACGACGGCACCGTGGTGCTCACCACCAGCGGCCCCATCCGGGGCAAGCGCCTCCCGGCCGGCTCCAGCACAGTGACAGCCTTCCTGGGCATCCCCTATGCCGAGCCCCCCATGGGGGCCTTACGCTTCCAGAAACCACTTCCCCACCAGCCCTGGAGCCACGTCCTGGAGACCACCAGCTTTGGCAACGCCTGCCACCAGCCGCTGCTTACTGGTTACCCCGATGCCTATATGTGGACACCCAAAACGCTGCAGTCCGAGGACTGCCTTTTCCTCAACGTCTGGGTGCCCCATCCCCGGCCCCCCACGCCGGCCCCCGTCCTCGTCTGGATCCACGGCGGCGGGTTCTTCGTAGGTGCAGCCTCCTTGGAGCTCCAAGATGGGCGCTTCTTAGCCGCCACCGAGAACGTGATCGTGGCCTCCATGAACTACCGCCTGGGGGCGCTGGGCTTCCTGTCCCTGCCCCCGGCCGCCCCGGGGAACGCCGGCCTGTGGGACCAGCGCCTGGCGCTGCGCTGGCTGCGGGACAACGTGGCCGCCTTCAGTGGGGACCCAGCTCATTTGATGCTCTTCGGCCAGAGCGCTGGGGCCGCCTCGGTCGGCTTCCACCTCCTGTCCCCGGGGAGCCGGCCCCTCTTCACCCGCGCCGCGCTGCAGAGTGGTGCCACCACCGCTCCCTTGGCCTGGTTTAGCCCAGAAACGGCCAAGGAGATAGGTCGGGCACTGGGCCGTGACCTGGACTGCACCGATTTCAATGACACCGCCCTGGTGGGCTGCCTGCAGGGGAAGGAGCCGGGAGACTTTGGGAAACGCATTATGTCCATGCCTGGGTCCGTGCCGACCGTAGACGGGGATTTCCTCCCCGATGAGCCACTGAGACTCCTGGAGGCTGGGCACAGCCAGCCTATACCCCTCCTGGCTGGTGTCACGGCCAACGAAGGCTCCTACCTAATCATCAGTGCCCTTAACTTCACCAGGGTGAACGCCAGCCACATGAGCTGGGAGGAGCTACTGGAGGTGCTGAGGGTGACAATGCCGGGGCTGCCATGGGAGGGCGTCCAGGCGGCAGCAGAGCGGTACAACCAGAAGGGGCAGGGCTCGGCGTGGTACCACCGCACCATGGCTCACATCATCAGTGACTATCATGTGGTGTGCCCCATAGCCAAGACGGCTGGGCAGATGGCAGAGGCCGGCGGTCCCGTGTACGCCTACACCTTCACCCACCGCCCCAGTGGCTTGTCTTCCCCCAAGTGGATGGGGGTGCCACATGGCTCCGAGGTGCCCTACCTGTTCGGGACCCTGGCGTCCGTGGGGGGAGCCAATCACACGCACACGGAGGCCGAGGTGGCGCTGAGCCGCAGAGTGATGCGCTACTGGGCAGAGTTCGCCAGAAGTGGGTAAGGGAACTCCTAAGAAGTCGCAACCCTGAGTGCCAGCAGGCCTGGATCTACCTGCACTTTCAGCTTTGCTCCACAAAGCTGCATTCAAATTTGGTGTCCCCAGGACAGGCGGAATCCAGTCCTATCAATAATGGAATCAATTATTACTAGACCATAACACTCCTGTTTATTTCTTTTTCCCCAACCCCAATAGCTGCCATGCTAAATAAAACAATAAACTCCCCCTCTGAAATCTGATAATAACTTGGTCCTGACTAGCCAACCTGGGCCCATTGACTCCCAGGTTACGGTGAGCCATGCCTCCCAATCACTAACATCCTCTGGCTCTAAGCCTTTCCACCTCGTTCATGTCCCTGCGGTCACACAGCCAATGTGAGACAGATTGTGAGCGTGGAAGCTGGGGAAAGCCCTGATTGTGCAGCTGGGCGATACTACATGACACTTGGGATATCTATGCAAATTACACCTGCCAGCTGGTCCTGAGCCCTTCCCACTTCCCCATCGGAACCAGAGAACTGTATATCAGATCAACCTGGCAGCTGGCATGACAGCAGCCACCATTTCCCCACTTCACCAATAGAGGGCAGCCTGTGACTTCAGCCCATGAAGAACAACATGGCGGAGTGGCCATTTTGGAAGAGGACAAAACTGGGTTGTTTGGCTCTTGATCCTTCCTAGCTCGTGGGAAGCCTTAGTGAGACCTGGCTGGAGACTGTGGGTGGCTGGGTATGTCCCTGTCCCTCTCTGCTGCCACTTGGTGTAGTGAAGGTCACCTGGTCAGGGCATCCTCCTGTCTGCCCCCTTGTGGCTGGAATTCATTCCCTTCCCCCCTATGTTGACCATAGTTGCATTTCCCCCCAGGAACCCCACAGGGGCAGGAGGCAGCGGGCAGCAGTGGCCTCGTTACAATGCCACAGAGAAGAATTTTTTCCGTGTCGGAACGGAGCCGCCCCAGGTGGAGGGGACGTCGCCCGCCCGGCGCTGTGGCATCTTGACACCATTGGTCCCAGACTATCAGCGGTTCAAGGGTGAGTGTCACAATTTGGGGCACAATCCGGAGCAGTGAGGGGCTGTGTCACCCAGTAACCCTTAGTGCCTGAGCTAGCCAGTCCCCACAGCCTGGGATGGATTGGAGCCGGTCCCCCCCAGAGGGAAAAGGACTACATAATATGCTCCCATCAGCCAGTTTCCGCTTGCCATAGAGATGGGGGATATTCTGGCCTCCAGGCAAAATCTGGGGGGAGCCCTCCCATCCGTGGGCCTCTGACATTCACATGCCTGGGCTGCCACTTGACTCTAGGCCCGGCTTTTTAGTGATGGGACAGTAACCTCCATACCTCTCTCTTAGCCCAGCCCAAAGGAACTGCTGAACCAGCAGGGGAGACAGAACGTCTGGAGGACTGAGCACCATGGAGAAACACAGGATCTTCAGCAGGAAAAGCCCAGACCCCCTCCGCCATCTCAGCTATGGGAGTTAGGCCCAGATTCTCATGGGTATTTAGGGCCTGGTCCACACTAACCCCCCACTTCGGACTAAGGTACGCAAATTCAGCTACGTTAATAACGTAGCTGAATTCGAAGTACCTTAGTCCGAACTTACCGCGGGTCCAGACGCGGCAGGCAGGCTCCCCCGTCGATGCCGCTTACTCCTCTCGCCGAGCTGGAGTACCGGCGTCGACGGCGAGTACTTCCGGGATCGATCCCAGAAGATCGATTGCCTGCCGCCGAACCAGGAAGTAAGTGTAGACGTACCCTAGGTGTCAAATGGGAGTTCGCTGCCTAAATAGCTTTGAGGATCTTGGCCTAACTCTCCCAGCTGGGCGTCGGTAGCATTTTTGTTGTAGTAATGCTGGCCGGCCACTAGATGGAGACAAGATCTGGCACACTCATCCCTCTTCCTAGCATCCCTACAGTGATACCTTTATGTGCAGTATATAAATAGGCCACTAGATGTCACTGTGGAGGGGAAGCTGTCCCCTGGTCAACAGTGGAGACAAAGGAGGGTTGCGATTGCATTTTGAAATCTCTGCTTGCCAGTGCATCAAGTTAATAGCCAAAGTTAGCTGGCTCAAAGCCCTGCTTTGTCAGTGCAATAAATTCGTTAGACTACAACAGTGCTAATTCATTGCTGCTTTACCAGGGCGTTACCAGCATTAACTCACAACACTGAGCTAATTTTCTTTTTCGCAAGTGAGGCTCACAACAGGTTTTAGGCAAAACAAATCCAAGCATAACTTAAGGGGTCAGCCCAATGGTCCAGCTAGCCCAGTATCCCGTCTTCTGACAATGGCTGGCGCCAGATGTTTCCGAAGCACTGACAGAACAGGGCAATTAGTGAGTGATCCATCTCCTGTTGTCCAGTCCCACCATCTGGCAGTCAGTGGTTTAGGGGCACCCAGATCGTGGGGTTGCGTCCCTGACCATCTTGGCTAATAGCCATTGATGGACCAATCCTCCATGAACTTATCTAATTATTTTTAAACCCAATTATACTTCTGGCCTTCACAACATCCTCTGGCAATGAGTTCCACAGGTTGACTGTGCGTTGTGGGAAGAAATACTGCCTTTTGTTTGTTTAAACCTGCTGCCTATTCATTTCATTGGATGATTCCTGGTTCTTGTGTTATGTAAAGGAGTAAATCATTCCTTATTCACTTTCCCCACACCCTTTAAGATTTTATAGACGGCCCTCATATTCCTCCTCCCTTGTCTCTGGCTAAGCTGAACAGTCCCAGTCTTTTGAAATCTCTCTTCTTATGGAAGCCGTTCCACACTCCTCATCATTTTTGTTGCCTTTCTCTGTACCTTTTCCAGTTCTCATATATCTTTTTGGAGAGGGGGTGACCAGAACTGCACACAGTATTCAAGCTGTGAGTGTACCATGGATTTATAGAGTTGCATTATATTTTTTGCCTTAATATCTGTCCCTTTCCTAACGATTCCAAATATTCTGTTAGCTTTTTTAAACTACTACTGCACACTGAGCAGATGGTTGCAGAAACCTCTCTACAATAACTCTAAGATCTCTTTCTTGAGGGGTAACAGCTAATTTAGACCCTCTCATGTTAGCTATAGAGTCGGGAATGTTTTTCAGTATTTATTATTTCTAGATCCATTTTTTTCACTGTACATTATTGAGCCCCTCCTTTAAAACATTCCTATTATTAAAATAAAACTACAAAACAAGCCCCCTAAGACACCATTAGTTGGGTCTCACTATCCAACACGGGCCCACTCATTCCCAGGTTAGGGTGGGCCTTTTTCACCATTCACCAGTTCTCACGCTTGCTGCCGCATTCGTATCCTTGCAGTCACATGGCGAAGGTGACAAAGATCGTGAGTGTGGAACACAGGGAAAACCACGACTGTGCAGCTTTGGGTGCTTGGAGGAGATGCAAATATGGAGATCCTCGGAGGTACATGCAAATTACACCTGCTAACAGGGCAGGAGCACCATCCTTTTCCCCCGTTCCCTCATGGGGGAGCTAGAGAATGGTGCATGCAAATTAGCCCAGCAGCAGGTAGGAAGGTGGCCTCCACCCTCCATTTCACCTCCAGAGGGAGCCAAAGAGCTGCTCGTCCCACAGGCCGACTCAGCCATTTTTGCTATAGGCAACATCCCTGCTACTTGCCCATTTGCACTTCTGTGAGCAATGGGAGGTGGTGGACATATTTACAAGGAGCAGCCTCACTGTAGCCTGCAAGGGACCTAAGCAGATGGCGGCCATTATAACTCAGTGCAACTTGTAGCTTCACTAACATCAAGAATAATAGGACTGTGGCCATTCTGAGTGAGGGCATAGTGTCTTCAGCGTCCTTGTGAACAATGGGATGTGGTGGCCATCTTTGCTAGGGGCAGCCTCACTTCTACTAGCAAGGACTGTAGGCAAATGGCAGGCATCGTAATTCGGGACAGGTTGTGGCTTCAATTGCACTGAGAACAATGAGAGATGGTGGCCATCTTCAGTCAGGGCAACATGTGCCTTCATCCTATGTAGAAGGATGTGAGATGGCAACCATCTTAACTGAGAGCAAAGTGTGGCGTCAGCCTTCCTCCCAGTTTAGATCCTCCTGTCCATGCCCCCATGTTTCCCTACCACCCTAGTGTCCTTCCCTGGTCTGCCATATCCCGCTGGGCCCACACTGCCCTTCTGAGAACACAAAGGATGCCCATCTTCCCTGAAGGCAGCCTGGCTTCAGTCCCATTGAAAACAATGGATAATGGTAGCCATCTTTACTAAGGGCAGCCTCAGAGCCATCTAGAAGGGCTGTAAGCCAATGGCAGCCATCATAATTGAGGGCAGCCTGTGGCTTCAGTCTCATTGAGAACAATGGGAGGCAGCTGCTAGATTTATAAAGGGCAACCTGTAGCATCACCCCATGTGAGGTGAACTGGACGCAGCAGCCATCCTAACCGAGGGCAGCCTGTGGCTTCACTTTCATTGGGAACAACAGTGGATGGCAGCCATTTTGGAAAGGGGCCAAACTTGGCGAGTTAACTCCTAACGACCCCTGTGTGCAGCTGGAGCATGTTCCTGCCCCTGCCCGTACTCTGTGGGGTGTGTTGAAATTCTCCCCAAGAGCCCCATGGGGATAGGGAGGAGAGCAGGAAGCAGTGGCCCCTGCAATGACCCCATGGAGCAGAACTTCTTCTGCCTCAGCACAGAGCCACCCCAGGTGGCTTCTTGGCATCACTGCTCAGTGAGCATCAATGAGGTGAGAGGACAGCAGCCCTAAAGGGGAAAGGCCCCATGTCCCCCCATCCCTCTGAGCCAGCC
>NW_020665103.1:478534-485680 GCF_002925995.2 Terrapene triunguis
CCCTAAAGGGGAAAGGCCCCATGTCCCCCCATCCCTCTGAGCCAGCCAGTCCTCTCCCTCTGGGGCTGGATCAGAGCTAGCGCCCCCTAAAGGGGAAAGGCCTCATGTCCCATTCCCTTTTTAAAGTGAATATGGGATCTTCTTGCCTCCTTGAGGGGCAGACAGCTTTGAGGAGCTCTCCCATCCCCTGAGGTCCCCAGAACCCACGTGCTGTGGGGCAGGCCCAGACTCAAGCCTAGTTTGTGGTTGTTTGGGCCTTTTCAGTGGGACAATGACAGCTGCATTTCCTCCTCCAGCCGAGACCCACAGAACCAGAAGGCAGCTTGGGTGAAAGTGATCATGAAATCATAGAGTTTGCAATTCTAAGGAAGGGTAGAAGGGAGAACAGCAAAATAGAGACAATGGATTTCAGGAAGGCGGATTTTGGTAAGCTCAGAGAGCTGATAGGTAAGGTCCATGGAAATCAAGACTGAGGGGAAAAACAACTGAGGAGAGTTGGCAGTTTTTCAAAGGGACACTATTAAGGGCCCAAAAGCAAGCTATTCCGCTGGTTAGGAAAGATAGAAAATGTGGCAAAAGACCACCTTGGCTTAACCACGAGATCTTGCATGATCTAAAAAATAAAAAGGAGTCATATAAAAAATGGAAACTAGGACAGATTACAAAGGATGAATATAGGCAAACAACACAGGAATGCAGGGGCAAGATTAGAAAGGCAAAGGCACAAAATGAGCTCAAACTAGCTAAGGGAATAAAGGGGAACAAGAAGACTTTTTATCAATACATTAGAAGCAAGAGGAAGACCAAAGACAGGGTAGGCCCACTGCTTAGTGAAGAGGGAGAAACAGTAACAGGAAACTTGGAAATGGCAGAGATGCTTAATGACTTCTTTGTTTCGGTCTTCACCGAGAAGTCTGAAGGAATGCCTAACCTAGTGAATGCTAATGGGAAGGGGGTAGGTTTAGCAGATAAAATAAAAAAAGAACAAGTTAAAAATCACTTAGAAAAGTTAGATGCCTGCAAGTCACCAGTGCCTGATGAAATGCATCCTAGAATACTCAAGGAGCTAATAGAGGAGGTATCTGAGCCTCTAGCTATTATCTTTGGAAAATCATGGGAGACGGGAGAGATTCCAGAAGACTGGAAAAGGGCAAATATAGTGCCCATCTATAAAAAGGGAAATAAAAACAACCCAGGAAACTACAGACCAGTTAGTTTAACTTCTGTGCCAGGGAAGATAATGGAGCAAGTAATTAAGGAAATCATCTGCAAACACTTGGAAGGTGGTAAGGTGATAGGGAACAGCCAGCATGGATTTGTAAAGAACAAATCATGTCAAACCAATCTGATAGCTTTCTTCGATAGGATAACGAGTCTTGTGGATAAGGGAGAAGCTGTGGATGTGGTATACCTAGACTTTAGTAAGGCATTTGATACGGTCTCGCATGATATTCTTATCGACAAACTAGGCAAATACAGTTTAGATGGGGCTACTATAAGGTGGGTGCATAACTGGCTGGATAACCGTACTCAGAGAGTTGTTATTAACGGTTCCCAATCCTGCTGGAAAGGCATAACGAGTGGGGTTCCGCAGGGGTCTGTTTTGGGACCGGCTCTGTTCAATATCTTCATTAACGACTTAGATATTGGTATAGAAAGTACGATTATTAAGTTTGCGGGTGATACCAAACTGGGAGGGATTGCAACTGCTTTGGAGGACAGGGTCATAATTCAAAATGATCTGGACAAATTGGAGAAATGGTCTGAGTTAAACAGGATGAAGTTTAACAAAGACAAATGCAAAGTGCTCCACTTAGGAAGAAAAAATCAGTTTCACACATACAAAATGGGAAGAGACTGTCTAGGAAGGAGTACGGCAGAAAGGGATCTAGGGGTTATAGTGGACCACAAGCTAAATATGAGTCAACAGTGTGATGCTGTTGCAAAAAAAAGCAAACGTGATTCTGGGATGTATTAACAGGTGTGTTGTGAGCAAGACACGAGAAGTCATTCTTCCGCTCTACTCTGCTCTGGTTAGGCCTCAGCTGGAGTATTGTGTCCAGTTCTGGGCACCGCATTTCAAGAAAGATGTGGAGAAATTGGAAAGGGTCCAGAGAAGAGCAACAAGAATGATTAAAGGTCTTGAGAACATGACCTATGAAGGAAGGCTGAAAGAATTGGGTTTGTTTAGTTTGGAAAAGAGAAGACTGAGAGGGGACATGATAGCAGTTTTCAGGTATCTAAAAGGGTGTCATAAGGAGGAGGGAGAAAACTTGTTCACCTTAGCCTCTGAGGATAGAACAAGAAGCAATGGGCTTAAACTGCAGCAAAGGAGGTCTAGGTTGGACATTAGGAAAAAGTTCCTAACTGTCAGGGTGGTTAAACACTGGAATAAATTGCCTAGGGAGGTTGTGGAATCTCCATCTCTGGAGATATTTAAGAGTAGGTTAGATAAATGTCTATCAGGGATGGTCTAGACAGTATTTGGTCCTGCCATGCGGGCAGGGGACTGGACTCGATGACCTCTCGAGGTCCCTTCCAGTCCTAGAATCTATGAATCTATGAATCTATAAACCACTGAACGCTCAAGGGGGAAGGAACATGAGGAAGAGGAGAACTGAGCCTCATGGAGGAAGCCAGGACCTGTAGTATCAAATCCCAGATGCCTTCTATCAGCTGAGCAAAGGGAGTAATTCCCCCAGCTGGGAGTCAGTAGGCAGCTGCTGTAGTAATTCCATCTGGCCACTAGATGGAGACATGATCCTATTCACTTAGTATTGGTTACCTCTCCAGGCATGGTTCCTTGCAGTATGTCATTCAGCCATTAGATGTCGCTGTGTGCAGCATATAGCTCCAGCCAATGTGGTTCCCTGGTAAACAAGGGAGACCACGCTGGAACGCGAGCTGTGCCTGTTTGGGTCAGTAGCTGCTTTCTTTAATAAATGCCTTCTGTTCTTATTTATTATGTGTGTCACCAAGTGAGATGCATTACCCACTGTGCTAGGCTGTGTACAGATGCAGTGAAAGACATGCCCTGCCCGCATGAGCTGCCCATTGAAATAGACAAAGGATTATTATCCCCACTGTACAGAAGGGGAAACCGAGGCACAGAAAGATGAAGTGACTTGCCCAAGGTTACACTGGGAGGCTGTGGCAGAACTGGGAACGGAACCCAGGTTTCCAGGGTCTTGTTTGGCTTCAGATCCACATTCTGGAAGATTTGCTGTACTCATACCCAAGTTATTGGGCTCCGTGCAGGGGTGACTGGTGAAATATAATGGCATGTTCTATACAGAAGATCAGACTAGGTGATCTAATGGTCCTTTTGGCCTCAAACTCTGCAATTCTCTGCTTCTCTAACACCAGGACACGCTCGGCTGCTGTCTCAGCTGGGTCATGACCCCGGCAATATCCGCGTCAAACCTTCGTGGCATCTGGACAGGGTCCTGATTTGGTAAGATGGGTTTGGGCAGCTGCCCCAGTGTTTTGCCCAGCAGGGAGACACGCTACAGAGGGTGCAGAGAAGGGGAAGCTTTATTGGAAGGGCTTTCGGACGCCAGCCAGCCACAGGCTGTGACACAGACAAAGCAGATACAGAGCAACTCAAACACTGCCACCGCCCGAGCAAATAGAGAACGGCAGTCCCGTCCCAGCTAGCAGAGAGATTTGTCCAGTGGATTGCACAGGGAACCCACAAACAAAGGAGTTTGGACAGAGGCAGAGAACCCATGGGACACTCAGAAATAAGGAGGATTCATGGTGAGAGACAATAATCTGCAGTTATATAGCATGTACACAGCGGGGCCATATCCCGCCATTTTACAGGGGGAGGAAACTGAGGCATGGCCACTCTATGGTGGAGAGGGGATTAGAACCCAGGAGTCCTGGCTCCCCCTGGCTGTCACCCACTAGGCCCCATTTCTTTCCCAAAGCCAGGGATAGAACCCAGGAATCCTGGCTCTCAGCCCTCCTGCATTAGACCTCATTCCCCTCCCAGAGCCAGGGATAGAACCCAGGAGTCCTGGCTTCCTACTGCCAGGGCTCATGCCTATAAGACTCTGCTCCCTTTCTCAAGCCAAGATTAGAGCTCAGGAGTCCTGATTCTCAGCCACTAGACCAGTGATCCCCAAACTTTTTCGGTTGCGTCCCCCCGGGAGCCACGGTTGGGAGCCAGGGCTGGGAGCAAGGCCAGAGCCGGTGGTTGGGGCCGGGAGCCACGGCTGGGACCAGGTCCGTGGTCAGGGCTGGAGCCAGCACTGCAGCTGGGGCAATAGTCAGGGCCAGGAGCCGGGGCTGGGGCAAGGAGCCGGAGGGCCACAGCTGGGACTGGAGCTGTGGCCGGGGCTGGAGCTGCAGCTGAGGGCAGAGTGGGGCTAGGTGGTGCTCCCTTCCTGCCCCCCCGGGGGCTGGCCTGGGCCCACCATGCCCACCGCACATTCCTCCATGCCCCCCACGGGGCATGCCCCACAGTTTGGGAACCACTGCACTAGACCCCACTCTCCTCCTAGAGGCAAGGATAGAACCCAGGAGTCCTGACTCCCAGCCCCACCCGCACTTTATCTGACTATATTGTCCCCAGGCTCTACAGCTGGATAGAACTGTACATCCCCATAACAAGTTTATTAATCACAGTGAATCAGTGAACGTGGGCAGGTCTCACACCAGGAGCGTGAGTGGAGGAAGAGTGGACGGGGGGAAGATCAGGAGGAGGAAGGGAAGAAGGGAGAGGAAAAGAAGGGGGGGAAGGACAGATGAAGGAAGAGGAGAAGAGAAGAGAGGGATGAATGAAGAGAAGGAGGACGGGTGGGAAGAAGGCGGAGGGAGGATGGGGAGAGAGGGATGGGTGAATGGTGGAGAGAAGAAAGGAGGGAAGAAGATGGCTGGAGAACTGCAGGAGGGGGAGGAGGGATGGGGACCGGGACTGAGGACAGGCAGGGACGGAGGAGGGTGGCAGGTGGCAGGCCGGACTCAGTGCCCTCCCTTGCCAGGGGGCAGCGGGACCCACTCGTTGCAGAAGGAGGCGTGGGAGCAGCAGGTGATGTTGATGTGGTACTCGGGGACCATCAACTCCTTCACCATCCCGCAGCGGCTGGGATTCATGATGCAGCCCTGGAGGAGGAACTGCACCTCACCTCCTGCAGGGGGCAACAGAGAGGCAGAGCTCAGAACCACGCCACTCGAACACGCCACCCCAAAGCACGGATGGGATCAGAAACCAGGCCATCCCGACCCCAGGCCGCTCAGTCGCTCTATCACCGGCTGAGCCCACATTGCAGTTCTGAGCCTGACTACAAGGGGTCAGGCCAGAGCCAAGCAGCAACTTGCCCAGAAAGGAGTAAGGATCAGTACTGGTGGGGGCATTTGGGACAGAGAGAACCCCCACTCACTATAGCTGATGTTGACAGTCATGCATGGATGCCCGGCCTTAGGGGTGCACTCAGAGACTCCGGGGAGGCAACCGACGTAGGGCTCATCCAGGGCGCATTGTCTGCAACGCAGATTGCTGCCTGCAGGGGGCGAGCAAGGGGAGATGCAATGAGAGATGGACACAAACACCCCCCCAACCACCATCCCCACAGGCAGCCCACCCTAACCACTAGACCCCATTCCCCTCCCCAAGCCATGGATAGAACCCAGGAGTCCTGACTCCCAGCCCCCCACACTCCAAGCATTATACACTGCGAAGTGACACCACTTTTCCCCATCTGAGGTTCTGTCAGTTTGACTGGGTTACCCCAGACGTCTCCATGGCCGAGCAGAGATCTGGTGGGTTGCTGACCCGAGACGTGGCAGAGAAGTGGCCTGTGCGTGACTGAGAAAACCTGGGGCTGCGGTTCAGGCTCTTTCAATGGCACTGTGGGGGTTGCTCACCCCAGGCAGCCAGGGCCGGCTCTAGGCACCAGCGCTCCAAGCATGTGCTTGGGGCAGCACTTTCCAAGGGGCGGCACTCCAGCCCCCCCCCCTTTTTTTTTCTTGGGGCGCAAAAAGCCGGACCCGGCCCTGAACCAAGCTGTTCCCTGTCAGCTGAGGCTTTCAGGCTGAGCTGGAACTGACGCTGCAGTTCTGGCTGCAGTCACTAGATGGCGCTCATGGCAGCCTGAGTCGCACAGGCTGGACGGCAGTTCAGGCTGCCCGGCCGCTGGAGAGCCGGAGCGTCATCCCCGGAGCTGAGCCCGGCTGCAGCGGCGAGAGGGGCTCAGCTCCGGGGGATGATGCTCCGGTTCTCCAGCGGCCGGGCAACCTGAACTGCAGCCCAGCCTGGGTGTGAGGAGCCGGGGAGGGAGGGAGGGAAGCGGGGCCGGGATGCAGGGAGGGGGGAGGGGTCCTGCTGCCGCTGCTGCTCTGAGTCTCCCCAGGGCGGCGCGGCGTTTCCCCGCCCGAGGGGGCTGTGCAGGCGCCGCCGGGCTGGGCAGGGGGCGCGGATCCCGGCTCGCGCACTGACAGGGCGAGTGGCTGGGCAGCCCGAGCTGCCAGGGAGCTGCCGCCGCCCCCTCCTGCCCCTGGACCCAGCCCGCTGCGCACCTCTCCCGCCTCAGCCCCGCGCTGCCTGCCCTGGGCGGGGAGAGGCAGAGCCCGGCTCTGAGCGGGGCAGCGGGGGATACTGCCCTGCTGGGGGACCCCCGCGGCTCAGGCACCTGGGGGTCAGTGTCTGTCCTTTCGGCTCTGCCTGCACGGGGCTGGGGAAGCAGCTGTCAGCATCTGCCCCTCTCAGCCCTTGCACCCCCCATCCCGCTCGCAGCCCCTCCACTTGTACCTCCCCCCATCGCTCCTTTGCCGCACCCCTTCCCCTTGTACTCTCCCTTCACCCGCACCTCTCCCCTTGTACCCTCCCCCAGCCCTCTCCTCCTGCACCTCCCCCCTTCCCCTGTACCTCTTCTCCCGCAACCTTCCTGATACCCCCCTCCTCCTCCACCCTCCTCCACGAGTACATCACACCCCGCTTCTCTGCCAGTGTAGAGCCCCCAAGCACCCCCACACCTGCTCCTCTGCCTGAACCCTCTTTACTAGCTCCCCATCCCTTTTGGGGTAGAAGGTTGGAGGGTTAGTCCCTATGCCTTCTATGTGCATTTGGAGCACTAAAGATGGGGTTGTGAGGGACGGGGGGGCGAGATTTATACTAAAGTGAAATAAAAATAGGAGAAACGG
>NW_020665103.1:485690-521192 GCF_002925995.2 Terrapene triunguis
ATGGGGATTGCTGTGGTGAACAAGGTCGTCATGTTTGTGGGGGGGGGAGCTCAGGGCTGGGGCATCAGGGGGTGCGGGTGGGGGGGGGAGAGAGAGCCCAGGGCTGGGGCGTCAGGGGGTGCGGGTGGAGGAGGGCACTGGTGGTGGGGGGGAAAGAGCCCAGGGCTGGGGTGAGGGGCAGCCAAATTTTTTTTTTGCTTGGGGCGGCAAAAAACCTAGAGCCGGCCCTGACCCCAGGTTGACAAGCCCCTGCTAAAAGCTGCCTGTGTTGAGCACGTAACCCCTGGCGTGGCAGGCAGAGACCGGCGATCCCCATCCACACTGAGTCCTCCAAGGAGAGCTCCCCCTCCACCAAGGATACTAATTGACACCGCCGTTTCCAGGGCAGCTGGACGTGTGCATCTGAGTCGGCTCATTTGAGGGACATGGACACCACACCAAGGGGATGATTTCAGCATCTCCAACGCTCATTTGTCCAGAGGAAGGGGGTTGGAAGGCAGGACTCCTGGGTTCTATCATTGGCTCTGGGAGGGGAGTGGGGTCTAGTGCAGTGGTTCCCAAACAGTAGAGCATGGGACTCTTAATCCCAGGGTCGTGGGTTGGTGCCCCATGTTGGGCGCCATATTGATAACAATTTGGGGGCTCGTCCAGCATCACTTGATGTCCCACCAGACTGGAGGACCGTGGACCGCTTCCACTCCGATCCCAGGCGCCAGGTAAGAGACACTTGTCTCTATTTGGGCTTCAGTGGGGAGCTGCCCGTCGGCTCTGGGTTCAGGTAAGGGCGCGCTGTGATCCGAACCTTTTGAGGCTAGACTCATTTGCCTGACTCCTGTTTGTTTTGTGTGTGTCCGTTCTGTAACTTGTCTGTGTTGGGTTTTGTTTGTTTTGTGTTAGCTAGCTTCGTGTGGCTTGGCCTTCGGGAACTGGTCCCCCCAGAGGACAATAGACCGGCTGCTGGGTGACCCCGGGAAAAGTGGATCCTACCGTGGGTAGGGCGGAAATCCAAGAAATCCCTGGATCCTATCGTGGGTAGGGCGGAAATCCAGGGAATCCCGGAGCGGCCGAGGGGGTTGGCAGGGCTCCCACCAGCAATAGGCTGTGGTGGACTGGTGAGAACTGCCGTAACAGAGATCCCAAATTAGGTGTGCTGTGTGACTGTGGGTCGTAAGGGGTCCCCTATCCTTGCCTTTCCGTGAAGTGCCGAATTACGCCCCTCCTTGCTCGGAGAGCAAGGAGGCCCCGGGAAACCGCCCACGTACTCCTGGGTAGTAGAGTATCCCATCCCGTTCTCTTGAAGACGGGCCGGTGCTCTCTGCCAGAGGAGGGGTGTGCGGGGACCGTGCCTTTCCTAACCCTTTGTGAGGCTGACCTACGACCGAAACTTTACCCCAGATCTTCCTCTTGAAGCCGTGGGCTCCCTCCCCTTGCTCGGAGAGAGGGGAAGTCCCTGGAAATCGTCCGCCGTACCGGAGGCAATAGGGTATCCTACCCCGTTCCTTTAAAGGACGGGCTGGTGCTCTTTGCCGAAAGGGGGGGGTGCGAGGACCTCCCTTATAAATCCTCCCCACTGGTGTGAATGTTGAGGAGTTAGCCTCACCTGGATAAGGAGGCTTGGGAGTTGGCCTCACCTGGATAAGGAGGCCAGGGCTTATTGCAGTAATCCTGTATTGTTTAATCGTCCAGTAAATATTATAGCGTTAAATTAATCACCTCCTTAATTTAGCTAAAAAGTATAAATAAATAAAAGGGGGGTTAGCCAAAAAGCCCACCCTCCTTGCTGAATTGGTAGGAAAACAATGCCTGTGCCCATGGGGAAAAAAAGTGAACCAGCAAGAAAAAAGGATCGGGCCCAGACAAGCAGGAAACCGCAGTTTAAGGAAGTTAAAAGAAAGAAAGTAAAAGAGTTAACTCTGTAGTTACTGGGAAAAAATTAAGCAGTAACACTATGTAAATATTAAAAAAAAAAAGTATTATAAAAGAAAAAAAAATTCTTGGTTTCTTTGCAGCCATTCCTTTGGGAACGTCTGTAAGGAATCCAGGCAAAAGGATTATTTAAGTGAAATCATTTAACTATAAACAAGTTATTCAAATTTGCTAAAAAAAACCACTCTTGGTATGTACAATTTTTGTTTTATAAGTTTAAAATTAATTGGTGGTGCTTTGGGGTTGTAAAACCAAAAAATACTTTTGCCAAACAAGGTAAACTAGTGTTGTTTGATTTTGGTATTTAGCATTTAATCTTTAAAGTAACTTAATGCTTTTCAAAATTTAAATTGTTTTAAATAAAACCAAAGTTGTGGCTGCAGCAGGGCAGCCAAAGCCAGGAAAATGGTAAGGGTTCTTGGACGGGTTGCTGCAGCAGTTTGGGCAAAGGTGTTTCTTGGTTTGCCAAAGCTGTTGTGACGCTTGGTTTAGGAATTTTGTGCCACAATTTGGCATATCTAAACAAACTGTAACCAGTTACGTGAAGCTTGACCAATATGGCCAAATGCTTTTAAAAACCACTCTAAATCAAAAGACCGAACTCAGCTCTCATCAATTTCTAACAGAATCGCCCGATGTGACTACCGGCTGTGCCCTGCTGGCCCTGGCTCAGATAAACAGCCGTTTAATAAATTACACCATAGTCAGGCACTAACGAAATGTGTTAGGTCTTTTTATATACAGCAGTCCTGCCACTCACTGAAACCAGGAGACTGGGTCTACATAGAGCTCCATCAGCAGAGAACTGCCCTGGCCCCATGCTAAGGGACTCTTATTAAGTCCTGTTAATGATCAACACCGCTGTAAAGTACTGAGAATTGACTACCCGCCCATGTTTCTCATTGAAATGGCTCTTCGACTGATCGGTCTATCGTTGTTGCTCCTTCTGGACGGCAAAAGTGAAGGACAAGGTAAAAAGCTGGTAACCTCTCCTTTGTCCGCTGACAAACCCACTGAGCCTTTGGATCTTGCTAAGAAAACAACCTCTTCACCTGAGGACATCATAAAGCCTCCAACCAAGCAAGGTGATTGTGCTGGTAACCTCTCCCTTGCAGCCTCACTGCCGGACAGCTAAGTGAACTAAGACTACGAAATCTCGAAGAATAGCTTGCGGAAGCTAGCCAAAACTACCTGAAGATGAAACTTTTGGTGTTCCTCAGCCTCTCCTCCTTGGCGGGCTTGGGGTGGGGAGGGAAAAAGTGGTATTTTTCTGGGTCTTGGCCGATTGGTGGCCTCCGATTTGGCCTGTGTCGTGTTGCAGTGTGCCCCTGCTTGTACCATTGGTGTTGGTGCCTCTCTGCCCTTTGTAAAGGTGTTTAGCCAACAAATGTGCTATAATTCTTCACAGGGAAAAATGTGTTAGTGTGTTGAAACACTGATAAACTGTAATTAATGCCACATTAGGGACCATTAAGTTCACGCTGTCCTTATCCAGTTTTCAGATTACATATTATCTCCGCCCTTGGTGCAGTGGCCCAGAAACTTCTAGCAAAAATTGTATTAAGTATCGGCAAGTCTAGAAGGGGCCTTGCATGGTCTAACTGGAGCAGCCGCTATCTGGACAATAGACAAGGCCCAAGACCATGAACAACGCCTGGGAAATTTGGAAAGGGCATCGGGCCTCCTTACTGAGGCAGGGTTAACCAACACCCACTCAAATATAGAAACCCTCCATGCCCTGTCAGGACTGGGAGCCACAACCCAAACCCTCGTAACAAAATTAATAAAGACCCTCGTTTTAATAGGAAAAGACACCAGATGGGATTCAGCTTGTAGCCAGATGCAGGATTTCTTTAATGGTCTCTTAGCAGAAATACGGAGCAATGTCCTCAGCCATCGATGGCCCAAAGCCCTTAACACTACTGTAGGAGTGCCACCCGAGCTGTGGAAATGGAGGCATACATAGACGTCAGGATGGGCCTGCGACTCCTCAAAATGCTCTTTCCAGGCCTCGGGGCCTGTCAATGGCACATGGGCCCCAGTGCACTTACTTTTGCCGGGACGCTGGGCGGGCTGCCTATGGGACTGGGTTATCGGCCGGCAGGTATGGAAAATCAAGCCACCCCACGAACCTAGCCGTTTTATCACCACTCCCCACGATTTCGCTGCTCAACACGTCTGGGTGGGAATCAGAACCTTGTGGTCCTTATGGCCCTTGGAACCCCCACAGTTGTTTTGTCTCCGTAAGTTACACCCTGGGGAATTACTGAACATCTTTGATACAGTTTGTTGGGAAGGAGAAGCAGTAGGTAAGGCCCCAGGAGGAGAACTCCTATTTAGCAAAAAGGATGGTTGTGCCCTGCCATCCAATCCCGACACCCCTCTTACCTTTCACCTTAACTTAACCACTACCCAGGGTAGCCGCTTTATCACATGGCCTGTTAATCCCCAAATCTACATAACCCTCCACCCAGCTGTCCCCCTTACTTTCGATTGGACTTCCCTCATCCTGAACCGCTTCCTAAATTTGACTTTTCTGATCTCCCTCCTCCCCAACATATCTCACCTCCAAGACCAAATACATCGAATAGAGGTCGAATACAACGGAGAGGCCAAAGCATTCCAAACTGCCTACCGGGTGGGTACCCTATGTTCTTCCCACGACGTTTTGTGTTTTGCCTCTAAAGAAATCGCCCAAGCCACGCCCAGCCTCTTCACATCCTCAGTCTTAAAAATACTAGCTGGCCTAATTCTTGCAATCTGTTGCGTTTTATTAATCACCACCCTTTGTTGCCTGTGCAGGGTGTGTCGTTTACCCCAGCTACAGGTTCAATCACCACCCCAAGCCCTTCTTTTTCCCATCGATACCCCCAACACAACACTATACTTTCCTACAGACCCAGAAATTGGTCACCTTAGTGTCCACCCCCCCGGTACTGCCAGTCTCATGTCCACTGATCCCCTTTTACAAGAAAAAAAGCCTAAATACTGCACTATGGCCTCTTTAGCAAATTGTAATAATGATGCCTACATGGCATCAGAGGAGGGAAATTGTGGGGAAAAAGAACTAGGTGGCCTTCTTTATGACAGCCAAAGTAACACCGAAGGCCCAAATTCAGGGCCTCTGACAGAGGCTGACTATATAGACGGCCTTTACATAGAACAGTACAGGCCAAGGCCTGAACAAAACTAAGCTGTACAATTCCCTGCCAAATACGGTCATGGGCTATGACCAGAGGAGGGAGGGGAAGGAAGCCATGCAAAAGGCCTTAGCAACATGATAACCGCTTGTTGATGAAAAACATAACTGCTTGTTTATGAAAAACATGATAACCACGTTTATGAAAAACATGATAACCACTTGTTGACAAAACATAATTAATTAAATTAAATTAATGGAGATATCCTTTCTCCTAGAACTGGAAGGGACCTTGAAAGGTCATGGAGTCCAGCCCCCTGCCTTCACTAGCAGGACCAAATACTGATTTTGCCCCAGATCCCTAAGTGGCCCCCTCAAGGATTGAACTCACAACCCTGGGTTTAGCAGGCCAATGCTCAAACCACTGAGCTATCCCTCCCCTTATATTCAGCTTATATGAAGAAATTGCTTGTAGTAAAGGCCAACTTCTCCTATAGTTCCAGCTATCTGCCAACCAGCTAATCATATGACTCATAGACTCATAGACTTTAAGGTCAGAAGGGACCATTATGGTCATCTAGTCTGACCTCCCGCATGATGCAGGCCACAAAAGCTGACCCACCCAATTACCCTTATCTCAGCTGTTGAAGTCTTCAGATCGTGATTTAAAGACTTCAAGTCGCAGAGAATCCTCCAGCTTGCGACCCCTGCCCTATGCTGCGGAGGAAGGCGAAAAACCTCCAGGGCCTCTGCCAATCTACCCTGGAGGAAAATTCCTTCCCGACCCCAAAATATGGCGATCAGTAGAACCCTGAGCATACAGGCAAGATTCTCCTTTGTGCGTCCCGTAATAAACCCCTATGACCCCGGAAAAAAACAGTATAAATAATGAGGAAGCTGCCGGGAAAAAGGGACAGACCCCAACCCTTATTTTCCCATAAATGACGTATTATTTGTACTATGCTTGCGGTTTGACGGAATAAAAGCAGCCTGCGTGCTGTGGTGGCAGTTTTTGGACTGCTACCCCAACGCGTTGGTATGTTTTGCAATAAACTGGCCTCAGGCTTGAGTCTGTGAACTAAAATCAATGCGTGGGTGACTTTTTCCACGACAAGCGTTTAGAGGGGAGGCTGGGTTTCAGGACTCCTGGGTTCTATCGTTGGCTCTGGGAGGGGAGTGGGGTCTAGTGGTTAGTGGGGGAGGCTGGGTGTCAGGACTACTGAGATCTATTCTAGGTGCTCAGGGGAGACAGGCGTCCGCTGCCTCAGGAGCCGCTCAGGCCTGTGTCACCCCAGAGTGGAGTTCCCCCGAGCTGCCCAGCGGCACTTACCCCCCAGCGCGAGGCAGAACAGGGCAGACGCTGTGAGGAGCAAAGCGCGGGCCATGCTGGGCTCCTCTGGGTCGGGTAGGCACTGGCTCAGGGGAGCACAGAGCTCTGAGCTGGGACCGACGCAGACTCCTGACTCCAGGGCTTGGGGCTGGTTTTATCCTCCTGTGCCGGTGACCAGCTGCAAAGGGAGCATCGCCTGAGGCGGCTAGAGGGACAGAGCAGACCCATTTTGAAGTAACCGCCCACACCGAGAACAGTCCCTGCAGGGAGGTGACTAGTCTCCAGAAATAGATTCGGCAGGGCAGGGCGGTGGGGGGCTGGGTGCCAGGACTCCTGGGTTCTATCCACAGCTCCTAGAGGGGGTGAGGTCTAGTGGGTTAGAGCTTTAGACGGGCCAGGGTCTGGATTTTACATTTCATCTTCAGCGCAGTGGATCCCTACACCGCACTGGAGTATTGGGGTCAACCCTGACTGTGTGGGGAGAGCGGACCCTTCTGAGCCCCCACCCTGCTCCCTGCAGCACAGTGCCCCCTAGTGCCGCACTGGGGGAACTGCCTCCCCCATATTCGCAAACAGCCTCCCGCACAGATCAGGCCGAACCCATTAACTGTGAGATCAAAGTGTTTGTCCTTATTAGCGCGGGTTCATCAGGATCCATCCCACCTCTGCATAGGGTAGTTATAGCTCACATGGTGAGGTTACATATCCGAAACACGTTTCACAGTCAATGCAATTAGTTTACAAATGGGGATAAGTCTTACACAAATCAGTCATAAGTCCAGGACTAGAACCCAGGAGTCCTGGCTCCCAGCCTCCCCTGCTCTAACCTACTAGACCCCACTCCCCTCCCAGAGCAGGGGATAGAACCCAGGAGTCCTGACTAGAGCCGACTGGAATGTCTCATCCAAACCTCTCTCCATCAGAAAGTGCTGCTCCTCTGAAAGAGACACTTTCCGCAGAACCCTCCTCGTTTTGTTAATGTTTCAGGAAGGTAGTTCAGGTCCTGGATGGAGTTTTTGGTTGACACCAGAGAGAGAGTGAGAGAGCTGCACACCTGATTGAGAGCAAAGATTTGAAACTGGGTCATCCACATCGCAGCCATGTGCCCTACTGAACTTCCCCCAGGAACCGAGCCCCATCCCAAACCTCCGCCCGTTCCTCTCCACAGGCAAGGTCTAGTTCTTCAGCCGGGCCTTCTCTAATAAACACACAGCAGCAGGTAGATTTGAAGTTGCTACTGAAACAAGACGCTCCACAGCATCCTTCCTCCTCTGGGTAGAGGACAAGAGACCAAACCCCACGTGATGGATGCGTAGACACCTGGCTTAACGCACTATTAGGAGATGCTCAGATACTACAGTGATGAGGATGGTATCAAAACTTCTACAGACTCGAACCACTTGGTTCTCTTGGTGTGGGGCTGGCTCTTCCTGTCTGGTTCTGAGCACAAATTCCACGATGAATCTGAATTAGTTTCCCCCCCCCAAAGCTTCATGGAAACGGACCTTTTGCTCCAATTTCAACCCTAACCCTAATTGAAATGCAAATGAGGCTTGCTCCATACCAGCTGTTCCCTTTGCTCACCAACAGGTGGCAGCAGAGTGCCCTCTGCTACAGAGCCCTGGCCCATCTGGGGTTCTCAAGTAGTTCTGGGCTACTCTTCTGTTCACAAACAGGCATCAAGAGCAAGAGGTCTTCTCTCTAGGGCTTCAGGCTGTTCGCTGACCAGCATTAATCCTGATTCCCAGTACCCCCTAGCTCTAACTGCTAGACCAATGTTTCCTCTAATTTTTTCCATCCATGTGCAGAATGAATTTTGTGATGTGCACCGTATCGAGGTAATGTGCAGATGTGCGCCACCATTAGAGAGACAATATATATTTTTTAAAACTTACCATAGGAATAATGAATCCAGCCAGGACAGGTTAGGCATTTGTACTCACTACTCAATGAATTAAATTTAAGCGCAAGAGAGAAATAAAAATTATGAAATGCACAGACCAGTCAAAAAACTAAAATAACACACTTTGAAAGACGTATCAAGAAGTAACAACACTACCACCACAAGTATGTGTTGGGAGGCGAGTGTGAAAGACAGAGTGTGTATGTGTGTGTGACAGAGACGTGTGTTGCCCCTTTAAGTACGCTGCCCTTTTAAGTAGATCAGCAAGTTCAGACACAGCAGCAGCTGTCAGCAAGCTCCCTCCGTCTCGTCCCCCTGCTCTGTGGAGATGGGGTACAGGGCAGGGGAACACCCTGACATCAGCACCCTTATCCCCTCCGCCGCTCTGCACAGCAAGCAGGAGGCTCCCGGGAGCAGCTCCAAGGCAGAGGTCAGGAGCAGCACATGGCAGTGGGGGGGAGGGACCCCTGAACTGCGCAGCACTTGATAGTGTGGCCACCCAGCCGTGTGTGGCCACCCAGCCGTGCTGCTTACAGGGAACTTACCACTAAACCCCACTGCCCTCCCAAAGCCTGTGACAGAACCCAGGAGTCCTGACTCCCAGCCTCCCCTCGAACCCACTTAGACCCCACTTCCCTCCTTGCTGGTGCTCAGTGCACAGTGAGGAAGAGCCGAACACACCAAGGAGTCTAAGAAAATCGGTGGTTTATTGATAACAAGTTGCAGGCCATTATACGATACAAGCCACAGAGACAGGTTCTTGCCCGGCCAGCTGGGACAGACCGCAGTGCAGACAATTGCCCCCACATTCCAGGGGAGCAGAGGTGGCTTCTTTGTACCCCCCCCAATGGGGACAGGAGCAGGGAGTGCACCCCCCACCACAGAACACCCCCTGCTGACGAGCCACAGCCCCACCCCTGCAGGGATCCCCCTACGGGGATAGGGGGGAGCTGGGGCCCATTCAGCCTTTGGCCTCCCTGCTGAGGTGACTGGCACTGGGGTGTTCAGGGCAGGTAGGGATCAAGGCACCTTCTCTGCTGAGACCCACCAGCTCATTACACACATGGGTGCACCAAGTGGGACGCACTTCCGCCCTGCACGGAGATGGGGTCAGATTGAAACAGGTGCCCCCTAGAGGGGAAAGGTCCCATATACCATTCCCCCCCACCGCCCCCCCGAAGCCAGCTACCCACCCAAACTAATGGGGAAAGGCTCTGCGTCCCATCCTGCCCTGCCCAGCGCCAGCCAGTCCCTGTCCTGGGCCACTAGTTACACACACAGCTAGTTAATGCATTACAAGCGGTGCCCCTCTCACCCCTCCTTCACACACACCTACTCAAATATGGAGCGTTTCGAGGTGCTGCCCTGCCCCTCTCTGCCTGGGGCAGAAAAGCATCTCCCCAATGAGGCTCTGACCCCTCCTGGGCATGAATGAATCCTTGATACTACCCCATCCACCGCGAGTCAGAATCTGAGCCCTCCGTCCCAGCTCCTGCAAAATCTCCACTCCTAAAGAGCTGTCCTGCCCCACCCCAGAGGTGGCTGCATCTCAGTGCTGGGTGAGCACATCCTTTGCCGATTTGCTGGGCAGCTGTTACCCAGAGATGGCTGCATTTCAGGAAGTCTCACCTGAGTCTGAGCCAGACTGTTTAGATTGGAAGCTTTTTGAGGCAAGGAGTATCTCTGATTACACGTGGGCACACAGTGCACAGCACAACGTGGTCCTGATCCCAGCTGGGAACTAGCTACTACTGAAATACAAATAATCATCAGCTCCTGCGTAACCCAGGCGAGAGTATTCCACGGCATAGTGATCAGGCTTGGCCATATGTTCTCGGAACACTAACCGAGTCTTGCTAAAGACTCCCAGCGATGGACACCCTCCCTTGGGAAGCGGCTCCAAGAGTTAATCACCCGTTCTGTGGAAAAATCTGCACCTTGCCTCCACTCGGAATCTGTCTCGCTTCAACTCCCGGCTGTCGGCTCCCATGTGGCTGCCATCAGCTGGACTGAAAAGCCCTTGGGTGGCAAAAAACCTTTGCCTGGGTCAGTATTTATTCAAAGGGCTGAACCCAAACTCAAAGGGGGACAGATCTGGAGCGGCCTGTGATAATTTAAGTAGCTCACCATGTGGTATCCAGGGCGTAGTGTTTACTGTCCGCAAATAAGCTCCTACCACTGAGAGTTTCGCCTGTAGGCTGGTTGCTGTTCTAAAATCTGTTTCTCTCTTGCTGTGTTTTGTTCCTACTGTTAACAACACACAATCCTTTGGTTTCAGGTCAAGGTGCCCAAAAGACTGAACTTCGGGGGCCAACTTCCGTAGGGCCTGCCAGAGAAGCAGAGCTGATACTTGGGGTGCCGTAGCCCGGGAAGCGGGCTAAGAGTGGGAAAATAGGGGAATCCCACCCCAGGAAAGGGAAGGGCTTGAGGGCCGGTGGGGATGCGCTCAGCTCAGAAAAGGAGCGAGAGATGCAGTTACTCCTGGAAAGGCAAAGGAGATTTCCGACCTGTAAACACGGGCAACATCAACACAACCAGTTACCCTTGTATTGAGTCCAAAAACTTTAGACTAAAACATTTCAATCCTCAGGGGACTTAATCGTTAAGTGCCAAAAGCGGAGATCACGCGAGACCAATATCCCACCACTCGGCAATGGCAGGGAACATGAGGTCTGCGTTCTCATCCAAACAGCCCCTGGTGGAAAGTCCTATTTAATTCCCCTCACGGCCGCTTCTTGAGCCAATCAGGGCTGAACGATTGGCTCTTCTAATCTCACAGCTGACATCTGAAAACGATACACGAGTCAGGGAAGAAACCAGCTTGCTTGAAAATGAAAACCTCGCATGTGCCACAGATACAACTCAGAGAGAAGAGACAGGGCCAGTTTTGACAGTCGATTTCCAACTGTAACTGCGCTGTGACATAGTTTTTTGGGTGCCCCAGCCTACTTCCTGGCTTTAACGGAGTTCTTCATTGCCCAGAAGTTATTTCCTCGCTTTTCTTTTCTCCAAAAGACACACACGCAATTATTTACTGTTAAAAATAGATAGGGTGCAGAGCAGCACAGATATGGATGCACCTGATGGGTTATTAAAGAGCGAGTGGCAGAGGGCAAAGAAAGCATGGAGATGCATTTTCAAAGCTGCTGCAGTGGCGTGGAATGGGAGGGGCTGGGAACCGTGCAAGAGCTCCCGGTATTCCCAGAGTGGAGGCTACTGGGTAAAATTCACCCTCTCATTGAGGAAGCAGAGGGGAGTTCAGTCTCTGTAGCCTATTCACTCATCGGCGTCTCCTGTTTAACACAGGTTAGAACAGATTATCGGGTGGGTCCAACGACTTCCACCCCTGCCACAAACAAATCCCAGTCGGCGGTGAGGAATTGTAACGGGCCTTCCCCAGAGAGTTCACCCCAGAGCGAGGGGGAGGACTCAGCCCAAAGGGACAGGAGTTGGTCAGTCCTAAACATTTCCTCTGGCCTAGACAAGGGTGACAGGTGATTTCCCAAGAAGATACGCCACTCTCAAGAGACCGAGGGGTCATGCCCCCTCAAGCAACGTAGAACACTGAGAAACAAAGCTCAACATGCTCCTTTTCTGTGTACCAATTCATCCATCTAGTCTGCCACCCCGCCTCTCTGCCGGCACCAGATCAGGCTGACTGTGATACCAGTATGCCCTCCTAGAGCTGGGCACAGAACCCAGGAATCCTGACACCCGGCCCCTCCGCTTTACTAGACACATCACTCCCCTCCCAGAGCTGGGAATGAAACCAGGAGTCCTGACTCCCCAGACCTAATCGACTGGACCTCACCCTGCCTGCTCTGCTCCAGAAGGGAAATAAACTTGGGTCGTACAAGGCCAAGGATTCTCTCCCTCGAGTCCGCTGCCTCTCCCAAGGACTCACCTTGGACAATCCAATGTGATGCATTTTCATGGGAGCCGGGTGGAAACAACACAGTTCCTCCCTTCCGCCCCCCCGCCCCACAAAATCAGGAGACAAGTGCGAGAGGAGCCCAGGATCAAAGTGACTCAGGGACTGAGAATGCAGCCAGACAAGCACGGATCCGTCCCCTTGAGTCCATTCTGGAGGGGGAGCCAGGGCCACATCACGGAGGGAACAGAGTGATTTTGAGGGAGGGGCCACCCCATAAATCTGTTGGATCCCCGTTTATGCAATGCCCTCAGAATGAACTGCCGACACCCCCATAGTCTTCGCAGCCTGTCTCCCCCAATTCTAATCAGAAACCCCCCTCCTCTTCCTCTCCCGTTGCAGTCCATAGTGACTTATTACCATCTACACACTCAAGAGAGATCCCCATGGGTTTAACCTAGTGGGGGAAATTTACTAGTCCCTGGGTCCAGATCCCCCTGAACGGCAGGGTCCCCCCACTCCTGGATGGGGGGGGAGGTAGCACCTGCCCAAGGAGGGAACCCAGGGTCTTGTCCTTCGGGACTGCACTGGAGTCTGATGTCCGTGCTGAGCTGGCCCACATTAGGGGGAGAGATGAGGGTGGTGGGGGTCCTCCCCCACAGCCTGGAAAGGCAGCGGTGTCAGAGAGCTGTGAGATCCCCTCATGCCTGGTCCATGTGGGGGGCAGAAACGGGATCTAGCCGCCTCCATCACTCCCTGTCCAGGAAGGCTGGCTGGACAGCGGGGGGGGGAAATGGAACAGAGCAGTTCCTTCATGGCTGGTTCCAGCGTGCATGGCAGGGGCCTGCAAAGCTCAACGCATGAGGGTTGGACTAAATCAGGGCATGGCCAGCGAGGTGTCCCCCACCCCTGTCTGTGGGGAGGGGTGGGGCCTTCGGTAATCCATGTCCGGCCCCGCCCCGGCTCTCCTGGTCCACAAGCAGGCAGGGTCTCCAGGAGGGCAGTAAGAGCCACAGTGCTCATCACAGTCAGGGCATGCGTTGAACAGCAGAAACCAGACCCAAGCCTCCTGCCTAGCCCGTCTGCAAGGAGGCTGGCGCGAGCGGCCTCAGGCCCCGTCACTCCCAGTCCGTGGGGGTGCGGATGACGAGGGGGGCGGCGTTCTTGCGTCCGGCGCGGATGCCCGGGTAGAAGAGGGGCCAGATCTTCTCGGTGAAGGTGTCCGTGAAGGTGTAGATGTGGGAGCGGTCGGTCACGTTGTAGAAGGACACCCGCCCGGCCTCGTAGTCCAGGAAGACGCCCACCCGCTTGGGCTTGACAGGGACGTGCAGCGGAGTGAAGGGGGTGGTGGTGGCCGCATACTTGTCACCGTTCCACAGCCGCACTCGCCAGTAGCCTGTCTCGGGCAGGGCCATGAGTTCGCCCTTGCGGCTCACCGAGTCCTTGCAGACGCCCAGGGCCCAGTGCGTCTTGTCGCCCACCTCCACCTCCCAGTAGTGGCGGCCCGAGGTGAAGCCCTCGGTCGCCAGGACGCAGGGGTAGATGGTGAAGCGGCGCGGGGTGTCGGGAAGGTCCCGCAGCCGCGTGTCCACGAACTTCACGCTCTTGCGGTCCTCGGACAGCACCAGGTTGGGGTGGGCCGTCTCAGGGTCCAGGGTCACGTCTCCTGGAGGGGGAGAGGGGCCAGGCGGTCAGTCCTTTGCCCCACCCCATATTGCCCTCGCGGTCGCCCCACACCCAACCATCAACCCCACTGCCACCCCTTCCCGAATCCCCCCTCCAAACCGAACCCCCACTCACCCCTCACCCAACCCCACTGCCACCCCTTTCCGAATCCCCCCATGCCAGCCCCACACCCTCTCCCAACCGAGCCCCTCACTCACCCTGCCACATCCTTTCCAACTAACACCCCACTCACCCAAACCCAACCACCAACCCCACTGCCGCCCCCTTCCCGAATCCCTCCCGTGCCAGCCCTCCCCACACCAACCTCTCCACTCACCCATCCCAACCACCAACCCCACTGCCACCCCCTTCCCGAATCCTCCCCGTGCCAGCCACCCCCAACTGACCCCCCGCTCACCCCGCCACACCCCCTCCTAAACCCCCTCTGTGCCAGCCCCACCCCTCCTACAAACCGACCCAGAGCCAGCAGGGTTTCCAAGCCCTGTATGTTCTCTGGTGAACAGGGTGGGAGAGGGACCAGCCCCCCAGGGCCAGGGAAGGAGGGGACCTCACCCAGGGCAGAGCTCTCGGCAGCCCCACTCACCAATCAGTCTCTTGATGATCTTGCGCAAGACAAAGTACTGCCGGGGGAAGCTGCAGAAATTCTTCTCCAGCTCAATGGGGACCGAGGCCAGTTCCATGGTCTGCACCGTCTCACACCTGAAGGGGGCGACACATAGCTAGCACCACATCAGCTGGGTCTGAGCTCCCAGGACAGGGGCCCATGGGGCCAGAGCCCCGGCCTACCCTATCCAAGGTACCTGTCTGCCCCAGTCACCGTTGTATCTGAGAGCTGCATGGCCTGTAACGTAGTTATCTTCTCGGCATTCTGAGAGGAAGGGCAGGGCTGTTAACACGGAGCATTTCAGAGACACTTATCCTGCCTCACAAACCCTGCCTGTGCCCGAGACACAGGGCTAGGCAGGGGAAACTGAGGCAAAGAGAAGCCAAACAATGGGCTGAGCCAGAAGCAGAATCTAGGAGTCCTGACTCCGAGTCCCTCTTCCCCTGCTCTAACCACTAGACTCCCCTCCCCTCCCAGAGTTCAGGATAGAACCCAGGAGTCCTGGCTCCCAGCCCCCCCGTGCTAAGCTACTAGACCCCACTCTGATATTCTGGTCCAAGACACAGGCTGGCTCAGTTGTTTGTCTTTTCCTGCAGCTCTGACCCACCACTAGGCCCCTGTCCTGTTCAGATCCTTTTCCCTTTGAGTGCAGGGGGTTGGGCAGTGCTGTCTTCAGCTCCCAGGGTGAGGGCCGGGGAATGGAGGCCTTACCTTTCCAGGGTGCTCTTTATGTCCTGCAGGGAGAGAAAAGAAGTGGATCAAGGGAGGTTCCAGGAATCGGTCAGGCAGTATCTGGGCTGCCCAAACCCCAGGGTGGGACAGGTCTCCCACAGCCCCTCCCCAGAGAGATGCCCCATCAAGGCCCATCCGCCACCTATTCCAGGATCATCTCCTACGTCCTATCCCCCAATGCTTTGCCCATCAGAGCGGAAGATGCCCCAATCAGGGTCCATCTCGCCCAGTTCCAAAAGGTGGCCAGGGTTGGCCCCCTACAGCCAGTTCCCCAGCGTTCTGGCCCATCCTGGTTTGAGACGTCCCCAGCAAGCAACAGGCCTCCCAGACCTTCCCCCGGCATGAGAGTCTCCTTGATGGGCAGTGGCTCAACCACAGAGCTCGAGGCTCAGCAGCGGACGGTCTCGACTCTTTGCACATCTGCACATGATGGCATCTCAGGGGCCGGTTTTCCCCCAACACGTTGAGGAAGCCTAGGAGATACGAGGACCTCCTCTGGATCCGGCCAGAGCTCCAGTCGGAGCCCTGCAAAGATCCTCAGTGGGCCACCTCTAAGGAGCAGAGCAGACCAAGGAGTTGGGAAGTAGCTCTTGAGAGAGAGAGGTCCCTAAACCTCCCTCCTCCCAACATAGTCATGCTGACCCATCCAAGTGGGACCTCCTGACGGCCAAAGCCTGGTCTACACTTGTAGAATAGCTATGCTGGTTGGGGGTGTGTGTGACTTTACTGACAGAGTTATGCCGGGACGAGGTGGAGACTAACTTATTTCACTTTGCTGAAGTGGAATAAGCTACCCTGGTGCGAGCACTTGCAGGCCAGTAGAACGGTCTCTGCGCTAGGGGCATTCAAGGCTGAAGGAGGTGGTTGGTCCCTTGGCAGGAAGCTCCAAGGCAGAGGTGGCTAAATGTCCTTGTTATGGATTCTCCAGGAAGCCAGCCTGGTATCTGAGAAGCAAGCTCAGAATAGGCCCCGGAAGAAACTCTTGGGACAGGATGGAAATTCTGGGTGCCTCCTAGGACGGAGCTGGAGCTCCATCCATATCCGCATGGAGATGTCCAACAGTGCCCCTCCATGGGCTCGGGAGACTCCTGGGTGGGAGCTCCAGGGATTGGATGGGAATTCTGGCTGCTACTTCCACCCTTAAGAGCTGGAAGTGGCTTGGGAGGAAGCTCTTGAGGACAGAGGCCCCTCAACTCCCCCGCTCTGGAAACTCCAGACAGAGGTGCCATATTGAGCCTCTCTGGAGGAAGCTCTGTGGGTAGGATGGAAATCTGTGTGCTTGCCCAGGGATTCAGCCACGTCTCGCTGGGTACCAACCTAAGGGCCAGGAAAAGAGGATGCCCCTTAGGGCTCCTCACCTTGAGCATCTCAATGCCCGACTGCAGGCACTTCTCCTCGATCTCTGTGATGATCTGGTTGAGGGAGAGGCGCTGGTCCGACAGCTGGGCCACGTTGTCCTTCAGCTTCTGCAGGATCTCCTTCTCCTCCTCCTCCAGCCGCCGGAGCAGCACCTGCTGCTCCTCCTCCAGGAACTGGTGCAGCTCCTCGAACTCGCTCACAATCAGCTGCCGACGGCTCTCCACCTTTCTCTGCAGTGGCAGGGAGAAGGGAGGACCAAGCTGGAGTCAGGCATGGGGAAAGCCAGGATGGGCACTGCCCCACGGGGCAAGGGATGAGCACAGGTCTCCCCCAGATCTGGCCACAGAGGAAGGGAGCAGGGGGTTTCAGGATGGGGGGGTTCCCCAGACCTGGGGGTCCCAGGTGATGGTGTTGGTTGTGTGGGATGTCTCCTCAGAGCTGAACAGAGAGGAGCTGAGTGTAGTGGGAACATGGGTGGGGTCTCTCTATAGGTGGGCAGAGACGGTTATCCTCTTTGCAGAGCGTATATGTAGATTGCTCCACCGGCTGTCAAAATGCAGCCACCTCTGGGGCAGGGCGGGGTGGCTGTGACACCACAAGGCAAAGCCGCAGGATAGCGTGGGGGAGGATGCAAAAGGGGAGCCTCATATCCACCTGAAACCAGACTGCAGGGGGCTCAGGGAGGCAGAACAGAGTCACCCGAGTTGGGATTTGGACCCCAGGGTCAGTGCTCTGACTCCTGAGATAAGCGACAGGAGATCTTCACTCATCTCACACAAGCAGGGTTTCCGACATGTCTCAAAGATGCCACTTCCAGCAGCACAGCGCCCCCTAGCGCCAGGCTGGGGCATCGAGAGCCAGCACTGACTGCGAGGGGAGAGCACCCCCCACTGAGGCCTCCCGCAGGTCTCCCATCCAAGCCGGGACCCTGCCCAACCCAGCTCCGCAACTCATGGCCGGATCAGCGCATCTGACGGACGACCCAGCCACAGGTTACAGAGCAAACCCCTGAGCCCCTGCCACCTGCCTTCAGCTCTCCGGGTTTCTTCTCCTCCTGGGATTTGCAGTGGGCAATGTCCTGCAGCTTCCGCTCCAGCGGTTCCAGACACTGCTGCAGCTTCTCCTGAGAGGACAAAGAACATTTAACAAGCTGGACCCGGCCACAAGATTCAGGCTCAAAGCAACAGTAACCAGACAGTCAGTTCCCTGGCATTTACACGGGCCAGGGGTGGCACTATGGCACGGGAAAGGGCTTACGGCTGCTGGGAGGCACAGTCAAGGCCAGAGGAGAACCCAGTCCCCTATGGACAGTCCAGTCTCAGTCCTCCGTCATCTAACCACTAGGGTCTACTCTCCTCACAGAGCTGGAGACAGAAACCAGAAGTCCTGGCTCCCAGCCCCCACCCACTAGATCCCACTGGTGCTGTGCTCCCCTGTGTGCATCACTAGGACTTCTGGGGGCATATCCCCTGGATCTCAGCACTGCGGCAATCTGAGCTGGTTCTTTCCCAGTGAATTGTGGGAGAACTTGTCTGTCCTTCCAGGGACACAGGCGGCATTGTGGGAAGGCACTGGAGGACGACCAGCTCTGCATCCTCATTGGATGAGGGTGAGTGAAAGCGAATGAGGGGGGTGGGTTAGAACCCGGGCTAGCTCTGCAATGAAGACAGATGCTAGAGGGACCCCGGGAGACCTTCTCCAGCTCGTGGACTGTAGAGCACCGGCCCTGGGGAAAGGGCCGGGTGTCACCGCTTGGGCAGCCTCCCACCTTGTACTCCAGGGAGGCGTCGTCCAGGGGCACCACGGTGTGGGAGCGGTGGTCGTGGGAGATCTCGCACACCAGGCAGACGGCCTCCTGGTCCTCCTTGCAGAAGAGGTTGAGCACCTCGTTGTGCTTCCCGCACAAGCTCTCGTCCCGCACCTTGCGCTTGGTGGCCTGCAACTGCTTGGCGATCTCCACCATGTTGCCCAGCTGCCGGTTGGGCTTGAGGGTGCGGTGGCGGAAGGTCTTGCGGCAGACGGGGCAGGGGAAGTCCCGGTTCAGCTCCTCCCACCAGCGGGTGATGCAGACCCGGCAGAAGTTGTGGCCGCAGTCAATGATGACGGGGTCCTTCAGGTACTCCAGGCAGACGGAGCAGCTGGCTTCTACCTGCAGGTTCTCCAGGGGGTTGGTGGTAGCCATGGTACCTGCGAGACAAGAGAGACTCGCTGTGTGGGAATGGGGGATGGGGGCCTTTCCCCTCCAAGGGGAGCCAGCTCTGATCCGGCCCCCGCACGGAGGGACTGACTGGTTTGGGGGGGTGTTGAATGGGACATGGGGTCTTTCCCCTCTAGGGTGCGACTCAGCTCCAGCCCCAGGGCAGGGACTGGCTGGCTCAGGATGTGTGTGGAATGGGACATGGGCCCTTTCACCAAACAGTCGAGAGGAGAGAGAAGATCCTACTCACGTTTTGGTTTCACTCCACAAGAATGGGTTGAGCATTCGCAGCAGGCTGCAGCGACGAGCCAGCAGCCGATCCCAACACACTCCGTGGATCTCTCTGTGGCTCTGGGCAAGCGGCGCCCTCGCCCACAATCCGGGCAGCGGTGAGCTGAGGGCACAGAGTGCGGAAACATGGATGTTGTATGGGAAACAATTCCATTACAAGGAGCTCAAACATCACATGACTGTCAAGGGCCCCCGGAACACTCCTGTGTTATACACGTGATCAGCTCTGAGGCACCACCCCAGAAGTGGCAGTAGCTGACGCCCCCATCCCCCAGTTGAGGAGGATATAAAGTTGGGCACTGTTGCTCCTTTGTGATGCACAGTGAAGGCCTGAAAGGGCTAAACTAATTTCTTCCCCTTGCCTCCCATCCCACAACTAGAAATTCAAGTCCTGTCTACCCTGGAAGTCTCAATGGAAGACTGGAGAACTGGTCAGATTTTATCACAGATACGAAGCAAGTCAAACCTGATCCACCTAAAAGAGAGATTTATACCCAGACTGCTTTAGAAACATCTTGGGGGTTTTGCTGACACCTACTTATGGACATAGGAAAGTGGATCAGGGGGTCGTTTATCTCAATATCCCATCTCCAACCGGACCGAGCATGAGATGCTTCAGAGGAAGACACAAGAGACCCTCCCCTAGTGGCCAATGATGGGATAACATGTTCCTAGGTGAGTTAAGTGGTGGAGAGGATGGGAGGAGCTGTGTGCGTCTGAGGCCTGGTCTACACTACCCCCCCACTTCGGACTAAGGTACGCAAATTCAGCTACGTTAATAACGTAGCTGAATTTGAAGTACCTTAGTCCGAACTTACCGCGGGTCCAGACGCGGCAGGAAGGCTCCCCCGTCGATGCCGCGTACTCCGCTTGCCGGACATCAATCCAGGCTCTCCAAATCTTTCTGAACAAGTCTCTCATATTTCAAACTTGTAAGTAACAGCCAGGCAAGGCGTGTTAGTTTATCTTTGTTTTTTCAACTTGTAAAAGTTCCTTTTGCTAGAGGGTTTACCTCTGTTTGCTGTAACTTTGAACCTAAGGCTAGAGGGGGTTCCTCTGGGCTCTTTGAATCTGATTACCCTGTAAAGTTATTTTCCATCCTGATTTTACAGAGATGATTTTTACCTTTCTTTCTTTAATTAAAAGCCTTCTTTTTAAGAACCTGATTGATTTTTCCTTGTTTTAAGATCCAAGGGGGTTGGATCTGGACTCACCAGGAACTGGTGGGGGAAAGGAGGGGGAATGGTTAATTTCTCCTTGTTTTAAGATCCAAGGGTTTGGATCGGTGTTCACCAGGAAATTGGTGGAGAAGTCTCTCAAGGCTACCCAGGGAAGGGTTATTAGTACTTGGGAGGGAGATATTCTGGGGGGGAGGTAAACAGAGTTTCCCAAATAACTCATAAATAATTTGGGTGGTGGCAGCAAAACCAGATCTAAGCTGGTAGTTAAGCTTAGAGGTTCTCATGCAGGTCCCCCACATCTGTACCCTAGAGTTCAGAGTGGGGACGGAACCTTGACATGGTGGCAGAGTGGTGGGATCATTTTAAACCAAAAGCCAGTAAGATTTTTTCCCCTCCTTTTTAGCTGCTTAGAAAGCAGAGCTGAAGGTAGATGCAGATCTTCTCTCTCTTTGCCTGAAGGCAGAGGTGTTAAGTTTTTTTAACAAGGGTCTTTGTTAATGGAAGGTTTCAAGCTGTGAGCAAGCAGCTAGCAAAAGGAATTTACAAGCTGAATTGTTTTTTTTCTTCTTTCTTTCTAACTTTCGGGTCTAGCTAGCTTAGAAAGGCTGAACACTGAATGCTGTGAAAGTCTCTGTTAACTAAGCAGCCCTGAGCTGAGTGCATCCCAGTTTCAGTGAACTGCAGAGGGGGTGTGACCCAGCACAAGAAAGCAGGAAAATGACTACCAGTGAAGCAGCTAACAAACTAGAGCTGGCTAGACTGAAAGCAACAGAGAAAGAAAATGAACATAAGAGACGGATAGAACTAAGACAATTAGTGGGGAAGGAACCTTAACAAAGGGTCTAGTGGTTAGTGCAGGCAGGACTGGGATCACGGCTCCTGTGTGTAAGAAGCATGTGCAATCTCTGTGACCCATTCACTCCCTGACCCTTTGCTAAGTTTCCCAACAAGGGAGCTAGTGAGTAGCAAAGGGGCTGCTGTTTTCTGATGCCCTGGCAGAGGTCTGACTGATATCCACCAACTAGTCTCATGAATGCAGAACAGCCATCAAACAGGAAGGCCTTTCAGTCACGACTGACCTCAGACTAGATTGTAGCCAGCGCCCCCTAGAAGGGAAAGGTCCCATTCTCCACCACCTCCCTTGGCCAATAGTCCTCCAAGTCCTTTCATTGTGGGGCCAGACCAGAGCTGGCGTCTCCTAGAGGCAAAGGGCCTGTATCCTGTGAGCCAGCCAGTCTCCCTCACCAAGTTGACATCCCTACCACAGTGAGATCTCCACAGCTACTTTGAGTCCACCAACCAGCTCAATTCTGAGGCTGGGGTTTCCAAGACAGCATAAGCGAGGTGGTAGCCAAATCCTATTGAATTTCACTCCCTTATGCTCCTCTGGAAACACCAAGTGTTTGATGGAGATCCACCAGACCATCAACGTGAACGTCCCCTCCATTCACCATTTTAAAGCCCTCAGTCCAGTCCCTCTACAGCTCCCCTCTTCCCAAACTAAAATCATTGTGTGAACATCTTTCTAACGTCCTGCCTCCCTCTGGGGGGCTCCAGTGGCTGATCCGACCTGGCCTCAACCTCTGGGCACCTGTGGGATTGTTCCCCCTCGGATGGCGCTCTCAATTAGCTGTCAAGAGAGGATTTGATTGCCTCACTCTCCAACAATCACCTAGGGTGGCGTGAATTTTCTTAGGCTCCCTTCACATCAACAGACCAATCAAAGCGCTGGAGGCCCGGGAATTGCCAGACTGGATTGGTCAAAGCATTTGAAGGCTGGCGTGTTGTGAGGTATCAGAACGGTAGTAGGAAGACAGAGCCTGAAGCTTGAGCATGGGGCAAGACCTGCGGCTTGAACCAAAGCCAGGAAAAGATAAGCTATGAGCAAAAGTCAGGCCCTGTCCAAAAGCAGAGGCTTGCCGGCAAGTTCCGGTACATAAACTTGGCACAAGTACGCTGGCATTGCTAAAACACACTGACTATATGAACACATTCCAGCAGGCCAGCACAGGGACACCCCAGCCTGGCACAAGATGGTTTGACAGAAGTGATGAAGGGGGGTGTTTTGTCTGGAACATGAGGAATAAAGTACAAAGACGGTGGTGAATAGGGATGTTTTGTCTGAAGCAGGAGGAGAAAGGTACAAGGGGAGGTAACAAACATGTCATGAAACACCACCTAAGTTGTTTATCCCAGATTGTTTGTCTCAGTCTATAGACGTTGAGGTACCTCGCCGTAACCCTTTGTCCGGCCTAGGGGGCAGTGGAAAGCCCTGCCACTGATGAGCTGGTCCATTGTCACGGGCGTACACACAGTAATGTTCCTGTAGAGCGTATGGAGTTCTAGAACCCTGCTTTGTTGGCAATAAACCTGGCCGAGCGCTTTCGCCACTAAACCAAGTCTGGGGTCTTTCCGGGCAGGTCGATGGAAGTCTGCTGTGCCGTCTACCTGGCCAGAGCCGGTACCTAGCACGCAGAGAGAACACACACGCAGCCAACAACTGACAACACTGGTGACCCCGACCGCTGATTTGGTAAGTAGGCGAGCTGCCCTCTGTAGGAATCACGATCTAACATGGCAGAAAACCCCCTCTGTAGCGGGGCAATCACCCCGCTCCGGCTCGGAAAGGGTTAAAAGCCAGCCCTTGGAGAGGGCCGGGGCTGAAAGCAGCCGAGGGCGGCTGATTGGGTTGGCAGTCGCAGGTGTGGCCACACCCAATTAGGGTCCGGCTGGCCCTGATAAAAGGGCTGGGAGCTAGGCAGGGGACGTCTCACAGCAGTGGTGGAGTGGGAAGGCCCTGGCTGATGGCTAGAGAAGGGTATCTCAAATAGAGCCGTGCTGGGGAAGGACAGGCAGAGCTGGGGAGCTCTGGCCAGGCGAATCCCCAGGCTGAGGCCGTGCTAAAAGGGCCTGTGGTGGTACTGAGGCTGCAGCGGGGCAGCCAGACCAGGAAAAGGCAGCAATCTACTTGCCAATGATGAGCGGCCATTTCAGACTACAGTTTGCTCCTGAGAAAAGGGGCTAGATGAAGACTGGTGGTTGGTCACTGAGGCAAGGTGGGCTTAGGGGGATTGGGGTTCCCCAGGGAGGGGAGGACTCCTGAGTGGGGGGTACTGCCAGGGGGCAGTGCCCGAGCAAAGGGGCACCGCGGGCCGGGAGGGATGTGGGGCCTGAACTAAAGTGTGGTGGAGAAAAGGGAGAAGCAGGCGGCAGCAAGGGGGACACTGGCCAGCAGGAGGCGCTGTGAAGCTGGAAGAGCTAATTCTCAGACCAACCAGCAGGAGGCACTGTGCCGGTGAGTGCTCTGCCTTCCTACACCCTCCCTTCCAATCCCCAGAGTTATATGAAGTATGGACGCGCTGGGTGGCCAGCAAAGGAGATCCACATGAGTTCAAAAAAGACAGTGGGGAAACGTGGCCCGGAATATGTAAAGCGATGGCAGAGACCAAGGCTTTAAAAAATATGACCACGGCTGTTAAATAGTTCAGACGACATGTCCCAGAACTGGCGGGGCAAGTAGCAGAAACCAAAAAAGAGTGAAAAGAAGCTACAAAAGCAACAGTGCAGGCTGGAAAGCACAGGAACAGAACAGAAAATTGGAAACAGCTGTAGAAAACCTGCAAAAAAGAAAAGTGCCAGCCCCTCGTTATAAACCTTGTGGGTGACAACGGGCTTCAGGTACTTAGATAGTGCTTGAAGAATTGGGCCAGCAATGGAAAAAGGTGCTCCAAGCGAAATTAAAAGCTGAAACACGGAAAGATTGGAACGGGTGCCGCATTGGAGACATTGGGAATGACTAAGTAAGTGCACAGGAGGAAAAAGTAGCACACAATCCGTTCACTGCATTGGTAAATCAGGAGAAAACAAAAGGGTAAACAGAGCACCTTAAAACAGTGTTTTTCAAACCGGGGGTTGCGACCCACTATTGGGTCGTGGCATGTAAGGCGCTGGGTCGCCTTGCTCTGTTCAGCACCGCCAACCGGGTCATTAAAAGTCCTGTCGGCAGCGCTGCCGAGCTAAGACAGGCTACTGCCTACCTTTTCCGACACCGCGCTGCACCCTGGAAGTGGCCAGCAGCGGGTCCGGCCCCTAGGCAGGAGGCTACAGGACTCCACGTGCTGCCCCTGCCCCGAGCACCGGCTCCGTACTCCCATTGGCCGGTAACTGAGGGGGGTGGTGCCTGTGGGCGCGCTTCTGCCTAGGAGCCAGACCTGCTGCTGGCCGCTTCCGGGGCGCAGTGCGGTTCGCGGTGCCAGGACAGGCAGGAAGCCTGCCTCTGCACCCCGGCTGCGCCGCTGACTGGGAGTCTGTGCCCCAAACCCGTGCCTCAATCCCCAGCCCTGAGCCCCCCCTAACCTGGAACCCCTTCCTGCACCCCAAACCCCTCCTCCTGGGCCCCACCCCAGGGCCTGCACCCCCAGCCCAGAGCCCTGACCCCCTCCCACAACCCAACCCCCTGCCACAGCCCAGAGCCCCATCCCACACCCTGAACCCCTCTTTCCAGTCCCACCCCGGAGCCCTCACCACTCCCACCCCAACCCTCTGCCCCAGCCCTGAGCCCCTAGCACACCCCAAACCTCTCAGCCCCAGCTCCGTTGGGTTGCAGGCATCAACAATTTTCTTCAACTGGGTCCCCAGAAAAAAAGTTTGAAAACCACTGCCGTAAGTGACATGATTGCCGGGGAGTGGATACAAAAGAATTTCAAAGTGAAAAACCGAGAGGATGAGGGTTAACAACTGGAATCGAAGCATTAACGCATGGAGTTGCCCAGAAATGGTTCACTGCAGCAGAGAAAGGCGCCCATTTGGCAGGCAGACAGAAGCAACAGACACTGGGGGAACAAATTCAGGTTTTGTAAGAGCAGATAAAGACCCCCATTCTCCTCTCAGAGCCAGGATAAAACTCCCCACTGAGCCCCACTCCTCGCTCACAGCCAATGATGTAATCTTCTCTCTCAAATATTTGTACATACCTGGTAGTTTTCCTTTATATCCTCTGTTTGCTAAACTTGCTGCTGCTGCCTGTACTTTAAAATGACCTCACAGAGTTAATTGATCTCTCTTGGTTCAGGTCAGGTCTCCCTCCCCACCCTCCCTCTGCCTCTCTTCACTTCTGCCCTCTCTTTGTTTTAAAAGTTATAGTTATTACAGAAACCTCCATTGCTGAAAGAGAGGAAGCAACTGAAAACAAAACAAAGAGAAAACAAGGTAAAAACTGTATTCTAAATAAGCCCAGCAAATTAATTATTTTAACCCTTCAGGAATGCAACAGCTGGAATTACTCCTAACTTTCTTAAAGATATCATTGCCAAGTAACAGAAATGCAGACTCTGCTTCTAATCCTAACCACTGACTAATATTTGAAACATGGGTTTTCCTTATTTCCATATAGCAGAGTTTTTAAAATAAAATATAAAAGTAATGAAAAATGCCTAACAAAGTGGGCAAATATACATTTTTATCAATTCTTATTAAAAGTTTAAAAAAATATAGCTTGCTTATTTAGATGTTTAACTTCTGTTTACCTATTTGTTTTCTAACATGCCTTGCTTTAATATTAAATGGAGATATACCTATCTCATAAAGCTGGAAGGGACCTTGAAAGGTCGAGTCCAGTCCCCTGCCTTCACAGCAGGACCAAGTACCATCCCTGACAGATTTTTACCCCAGATCCCTAAATGGCCCCCTGAAGGATTTAACTCTCAACCCTGGGTTTAGCAGGCCAATGGTCAAACCATTGAGCTATCCCTCTTAACACCTTAGCTTGTATAGTTATGAATACAATTCCGGCACCATTCACCTTTAATTGTAAGTTTGTCCTGTATGTCACGTATGCTGTCCTGTGCTGTGTTTTGTTTTAATTTTGTTGCAACAAAAGTCAATTTTATACTTTTTTTTATTATAAGTGGTACCACACTATTTTAATATTATGGTGGGATAACCATCATAATACCAATTTTTTTTTGCAAAGCTTAAAAAGGCCTCAGTTTTAAATATATGTACATATATTTGTGCCCCAACAAATAATGCAATTACAAACAAAAAGAATGATCTTTTATTAATCATAGATATTCAAAGGAAAAAATGTAAGGAGAAACCTCAACATTAATGTAAAGGTAGTCTTAACATAATGTCAATTTCTTGTTTGGGTTTTTATAAACTGTTTTCACCATTATTAAATATTGAAATATAGTTATAAGAATGCCATAGCATAAATGTCAAAAAAATATAACAATATATACCATGCCTGGATATGCTGCAAAGCATTAAAGCTAACCAAACAATTTCACCAGTTTCCACCTGTGTCTCCCAAATACAAGCAAGCATCATGAAAGTTTTATACCCTGCACAGACCTGCATTTAAAATTCATTTTGGTTTTAATTTTTATACTCTTTTCTTTTATATTATACTAAAGGGAAGTAGTGGTTAGTAAAGTTTGTGCTTTCAAACAGTTAACAAAGGTGGAATTGGGATCGCAAGCAAATTAACTCTATAAAACTTGGTAAAAATTCTGTTACTAACTTTTGCTAAAACAGAGTGCTTAGCAGGGGAGAGCCGTACACCTTCTCACAGAAGATTGTGAGCACCCATTTTAGCAGTCAAGCATTATATTATGAAAAAATTGGTAATGCACACATTAAGTAAAAAGGAATGTCTATGCAACAACAGCAAAAGTATCTAAAACAGGTCTATTTGTGCTAAAGAATTGGGAAAAACATAACACAAGCATTGCTTGTGTTATAAAAGACTTGGTCCCTATTACAGTGTAAAAAAATGAATTTAATCTGTGTATTAAATTTGGGTTACTGAAAACAAGAGAAATGTACAAGCAAACAAGCCAAATCTTTACTAAGTTACCCAACTTGAGCTGTTTAAGGATGCATCCCACAGACCAAAGATTCCAGAAGATATCAATGCACAGGGAAGAAACCCCCGGGCATCAAGAAAGAAAAACAAAGTGCTTTATAAATAACAGACTGGTCAAGTACACCTCAGTCCACCATATATGGACAATTAAGTAGGCAATCAGCTAGAATCAACAAACTGGACCAGGTCTAACGGTCATGTAACTGTATCTTACTGAGAAAAGTGAATTCATGTGTCTGTGGTTTTATTGTGTAAAAGCAACTGTGTTATTGCCGTATACTTTGTTAATTGATAATGCTAGCATCTTATCAGGAATGTGTACAAGACTTAAGGGTTGGGTAAGAGACTATTCAGCAGTCTGGAATCTCTTAAAATAGGAGACTCCAAAAGCTATGGAATTATGGGTTGCATTTCGAGATTGATTGACTCTGGAGATCAATTTGGAACAGGACAAACCATTAACTATTTTGACCACCAGGCAGCAGAAACTGTTTCTGAACCTGTAATTCATGATATTAAGGGCCTAGCTACTGAAGAAACAGTACACCACTTATAATGTGCATGACGTTGCTAAACTTTTTAAGCAAACACAAGTAAAAATTAACAAACTGATGGCAGCAAACAATATGAAGGCAAGGAAAAAAAAAACCCCAAATTGGTAAAGAAATTATTTATACTGCTTATGAGAGTTACATAGTAACTTCCATAACCAACTCATTAGAGAACATAAAAGAAAAAAAGAGAGAAAATTGCCTAACCTTATTAGTAATTCACAGCTAACTAGCTTTGCGCTCAGTGTATAACAAAAACAATGAACTGGAAATACGTCAAGTCATATGGACAAATTCCCTGTTAGCACCAGTCATAATTTGGGGTCAATGACACTGCCTCCTAACGGATGCACATGTTATTTAATACAATCTTGTTCCAATATTAAATCTCTGACACAGCAATACTTGATAACGTACTTAATGGACAGTAATAAATTTATCTGGAAGAGAGCATTTACAAGAAACAACTGGATCTACATCAACTACTGATGTACCATGCAGCAAGGCAAACCTATAGAGCACTGCACCGTGGCTTGTTATGCCAGGAACGTTGTTGATATCACAACTCCAGTGTGTAGTCACAATAATTAAGGACAAACGAATGGTACAGAAAAGCGAGCCACCGTTTCCTGCCCAGTGAAACTTACTGCTGGATGTTACCATTGGGGAAGGGTAACCTATAACATGGATGGGCAGTACTGTATAGTAACGGATTACAAAAAATGTACACCTCTACCCCGATATAACACAAATTCGGATATAACGCGGTAAAGCAGTGCTCCGGGGGGGCGGGGTTGCGTGCTCCGGCGGATCAAAATAAGTTCGATATAACGCGGTTTCACCTATAATGCAGTAAGATTTTTTGGCTCCGAGGACAGCGTTATATCAGGGTAGAGGTGTATATACGAAGACCTCACTTGTGATGTCACTACTCCAAATTTCTGTTTTATTCCTCATACACTTAGCACTATGGGACACATTGTAATAATGCCTAAAACTATATCCCTTAACCAAAGTCCCGGACCTAACATTCCCAGGCCCACTATAGGGGACTAAAGACACTGCAAATGAAAATCTAATCAAGGGAATGTGCAGGCCAAAGGACAGACAGGGCATGAATGTGTGGATGGTAATGTAAGGTGGGTCATCATAGCCCTCTGGGTCATCCGAAGTTCATGCATTACGCTTTTCCGGGATGATGGGTAAACATCCTCCCCGGAAAAAGCTAAAAGGAGGGGGACTATAGTAGGAAGACAGAGCCTGAAGCATGGGCCTGGTGAAAGACCTGAGGCCTGAACCAAAGTCAGGAAAAGTTATGCTATGAGCAAAAGTCAGGCCCTGTCAAAAAGCAGATGCTTGCCGGCAAATTCACTGTCCAGTACATAAACTTGGCACAGGTACAGTTGGCACTGCTAAAACACACTGAATATGTAAACATATTCCAGTAGGCCAGCACAGGGACACCCCAGCTGGGCACAAGATGGTTTGACAGAAGGGGGTGTTTTGTCTGGAACATGAGGAATAAAGTACAAAGACGGGTGGTGAATAGGGATGTTTTGTCTGAAACAACAGGAGAACGGTACAAGGGGAGGTAACAAACATGTCATGAAACACGTAAAGTGACACGCAAGTTCCTTATCCCAGATTGTTTGTCTCAGTCTATAAAAGTTGAGGTACCTCACCTTAACCCTTTGTCCGGCCTATGGGGCAGTGGTAAGACCCGCCACTGACTGAGCTGGTCCTTTGTCATGGGTGTACATATAGTAGTATTCCTGTAGAGTCTATGGGGTGCTAGTACCGTGCTTTGTCGGCAATACACCTGGCCAAGCACCTGAGTCTATGGTCTTTTGGGGCAGTTCGATGGAGGTCTGCTCTGCCGTCTACCTGGCCAGTCGGTACAGCACACAGAGAGAACACACGCAACAAAAAACTGACAACAAGAACTAGATCTCAATTACCACCCAAAGACACTGAAGAAAAATCAACCTCTTTGTCCATACATTGACTAGTGCACCATGGGAATCCTGGAACAGCTATCCCCAAATGCCTAGAGCCCAAGAGATTGCTTCTTGGATTGCATTAACACGAGTGTCATATGTAAGACATGGAAGGTGATTGTCTGCTTGACTCAGCACTGGTGAGGCCTCAGATGGAGTATTGTGTATAATTCTGGGCACACTTTGGGAATGACGTGGACAAGTTGGAAGAGAAAATGATAAAGGGTTCAGAAAACCTGGCCTATGAGGAAAGGTTAAAAAAACTCAGCCTGTTTAGTCTTGAGAAGAGAAAACAGAAGGGGGACCTGCTAATAGTTTTCAAATGTTAAGGGCTGTTATAAAGACAAATGTGATCAATTGTTCTCCATGTTCACGGAAGAAAGGACAAGAAGTAATGGGCTTAGTCTGCTTCAAGGGAGATTTAGATTAGATACTAGAAAACTGAATTCGGAGGGCAGTTAAGTTCTGGAACAGGCCTCCAAAGGAGGTTGTGGAGTCCCCATGACTGGAAGTTTCTAAGGCCAAGTTGGATAAACCCCTGTCAGGGATGGTCTAAGAGGTTTACTTGGTCCTGCCTCAGCACAGGGGGCTGGACTTGATGATTTTTTGAGGTCCCTTCCAGCCCTACACTTATGAGTCTCACTAACCTTATTATTTCCCTTGGAGATAGCCTATTAAGAATAAAGGTGGCATAGTACAGACAAACGCTACACAAGAGGCCCCTGCCCCTGGGTGTTGACAATTTCATTACATTAAGGCCTTAGGGGGAAGTTTGTTATTATTTATTATGCTAATACCTAGAGATCAGGGACCCTGGTACAAAGAGATCATAAGAGTCAGTCCCAGACCTGAAGAGTTTACAGTCTAACTAGATAGGACGGGAGGTGGAAATGGAGGAACAGCCAGGGAATCTGACTTGTCCAAAGTCAGCGGCAGAGCCAGGAGCAGGAGACCTGAGTTCTGATTCCCAGTCCACTGGACTATGCTTCCTATCCAAGGTGTAATTCACGATACGCTTTTCTACCTCCACAGCACAGATTTTGAAGCCACCAGGGAAGGACAAAATTAACTGGGTTTCTGCTCACTCTTAAAACTGCTTGTTTATGAAGAAGGCAGCCTGCAAAGGGAGTTCGTGGGGTCAAATAAAATAATTTTATTTAGAAATCCTGATCTTATTTACCCCAATTTTTTCCTCACAAGAGACTATTAATAGCAGAAAGGTTTACACCAAGCAACAAATCTTTACCACAGAACTTCCCTCCTACCTGTTGACTGGGCATTTGAGTTAAGTGGGTGTTACCAGAACAGATTTTTTTTTTTTAAGTGATTTCTGTTTAATTGAGTGCAGGCCTGCATGGCACTTGTGGTGGAGACTGGGGGGCCTCTGCAGTTGCTGGGGAAGAACTAGCGAGGTGGACTCACTATATTGGGAAGAAGAAACAGGAAAACCTAGGGCAGTGGTTCTCAATCAGGGGTACGCAGAGATCTTCCATCAACTCATCTCAATATTTGCCTTGTTTTGCAACAGGCTACATAAAAAGCACTAGCAAAGTCAGTACAAACTAAAATTTCATACAGACAGGGACTTGTTTATACTGCTCTATAGACTGTACATTGAAATGTAAGTACAATATTTAGAGTCCAATTGATTTATTTTATAATTTTATGGTAAAAATGAGAAAGTCAACAATTTTTCAGTACTAGGGGCTGTGACACTTCTGTATTTTCATGTCTGATTTTGTGAGCAAGTCATTGTTAAGTGAGGTGTAACTTGGGAGCAGGCAAGAGAAATCAGACTCCTGAAAGGGGTACAGTGGTCTGGAAAGGTTGAGACCCACTGCCCTAGGGATGCTATTTCTCTGCATGGCAATTAGTGTGTGGGGCAAGGACAGGGAGGTGGGGGATGAATTATTACAGTTGATCTCTGGGGCTGTGTGAAAGAGCAGAGGTGGAACTGGTAAGCTGGCGATGGGGGGCGGGGGGCACCATTTCTTTGGAAGCAGTGAATCCGAGAATACCCCAGTGCTCGGCTGACGCCTGCTGGTGGGGGGTGTTTCTGGGGGAGTCTCTGCCCTGATTGTGGGGTGGGGGGTTATCTCCCATGAATGTGAGGCAGGGGGAGGGGTCTCTCCTGGGATGGGGGGAGGGGCTCTCTCCCTCCTGGAACCCAGGGAGGGGCGGGGCTGTGTGTGTGTGTGTGGGGGGGGGCGCCTCTCCTGAGACCGGGGGTGTCTCCCCCCCGTGGGTGGGAGCGGCAGTCGGATGCGGGGTCTCTCGCGGGGCGGGTCCCCGCTGACGGGGGGTGTCTCTCTCCCCGCGGTTGGGGGGAGGGATAATGACGGTGGGTCTCACAGAAACCCCCCCGCACTCACCTCCGCCCGCCTCCTCCTCCCGGTGGGGACACAGGAGCCGAGGGCCGCCCCGGTCTGGGCCCAGGGCGGAAGTGACGACACGGAGGCTAAGGCCGCCCCGAGCGGAAACTGTACGGAGGTGAGGGAGGAGGGGTGCCGGAGTTTCCGGCCACAGAGCGGAAGTCCCTGCGCCGACGTTTCACAGGGCTCTTCGCCCTCACCGGAAGTGACGCCAGCCAGCGCCTTCCAGAAGTTGACATTCGAAGGCAGGAAGTGGGTCTGCCCCGACCAGAAATGGCCGCTCCTTCTCTCGTCTCCTTCTATATGGAGCGTACCAAACTCATACCCTCTTTGTGGAATGTACCAAATTCATCCCCCCGTTTGTGGAATGTACCAAAGTCATCCCCTCTCTGTGGAATGTGAATGTACCAAATTCATACCCCCCTTTGTGGAGCATACCAAATTCACAGCCGCTCTTTTGTGGCATGGACCAAATTCATACCCCTTTTTGTAGCATACCAAATTCATAGCCCCCATCCCCGTTTGTGGAATGTACCAAATTCATTACCCCCCCACACTTTTGTGGAATGTACCAATTTCATATCCACCCTTTGTAGAGCATCTAAAATTTATAGCCACCCCTTTGTGGACTGTACCAAATTCATACCTCCACCTTTGTGAAATATATCAAGTTCACACAGCTCTTTGTGGAATGTACCAAATTCATACCCCCTTTGTGGAATGTACCAAATTCATACCCCCTTTGTGGAATGTACCAAATTCATATTTCTCTCTTTGTGGAATGTACCAATTTCATGCCCATATCTTTGTGGAATGTACCAAATGCATACCCCCTTTGTCGAATGTACCAAATGCATATTCCCCCTCCATGTGGAGCGTACCAAGCTGACCTCCCTCCTTCCCACTGCCCTGAGTCCCCTCCCATGTGGGTGTGGGTGTTTTCAGAGCTCACGATGCCCCCGATTGAAATGAACCCCACAGACACCAGGGCTCTGGACTCAGCTGTATTGACCCTGCTGGGGGGGCTGGAAGCGACAGTTGGGGGGCGCGAGCACCCAGTTTGCACTACCACCGCCCCCCCACCCTGGGGGCGCCGCAGGCCGGAGCCGGGGCCCCTATTCGTTGCAGTGGTCGGCGCTGGAGCAGCACTTGTACTCGGCGTGACGCCCGGTCTCCGGGTCATCCCACGTCAGGCCGCACTTCTTGTTATCCGCCTGGATGCAGCCCAGCATCTTCTGCTCCACCTGGCCGCCTGCAAGGGGGGAGGCAGAGAGAGCAGGGGTGAGCCAGCGGCTCCCATCTCGCCTGCACTAGCGAGTTGAGCCGCTTTAGCTTCCCCCGGTGGGATGAAAGGGACACAAGCCCTCCCCCAGTGGGTATGGGGAGGGTGACACAGAATGGGCGGCCCGGGTCGGCTGGGGGACTGTGCCTCTGAGGGCCGAGCTTCCCAGACAGAGAGACCCGGCGGGATGCTGCCTGCAAAGCTCTTGGCATTGTGCAGCCAGTTGGAGCAGGGCCTCGAAGAAACCAGAGCGCTTGCTTACGCACTGAGTGATCACATAAGAACGGCCACACTAGGCCAGAGCAATGGTCCATCCAGCCCAGTGTCCTGTCTTCCGACAGTGGCCAATGCCAGGGGCTTCAGAGGGAATGAACAGAACAGGGCAATTATTGAGTGATCCAGCCCCTGTCATCCACTCCCAGCTCCTGGCAGTCAGAGGTTAAGGGTCACCCAGAGTATGACCATAAGAACGGCCATATTGGGTCAGCCCAATGGTCAATCTAGCCCAGTCTCCTGTCTTCCTATAGTGTCTGGCAGCAGATGCTTCAGAGGCAATGACCAGAACAGGACGATGATCAAGTGATCCATCCTCGGTCCCAGCTTTTAGCCATCAGAGGTTCAGAGCATGGGGTGAACAACACAGCCTGTGTTATGTACAGGTTTGGAAAGACTCTATTTTTATCTGTAAATGTCCATTTCACCACACACACATAAACCGACAAAATACATTTCTAATGATAAGTGAAATTTGTAGACAGTCAAAGTAAGAAAACTGCTGCTTACAAACTTATCAGAGTTTGCTTTAAGGCTATTTCCATTATACATTTCGATATGGGATGTTGACAATTTGTGTTTTATGGGTTATAAAAGCTTTAGCTTTTCAAATCTCAACAACTACTGTCAGGAAATAATGATTGTCCAACCCCTCCCTTATTGTCTGAAACCCCTCCAATTTCCTGCAACTGTGAACATTTAAATCGATAAAAATTGGGGAAAAAATGTTGAAAACCCCAAATTTTGCACAACTGTGAAAATTTAAATAGATATAAAGATGCTTAAAAATAAACATTGATATTATGTGTCAAAATGATAAAAAAATAAAAATTGAAGTCTGCCAAGCTTAGCTATACAGGAGTCCGCCTAGATGAAAAAAAGAGTGTGTGTGTGTGTTAGAGAAACCATAACTCTCCCATTCAGGTGGACTCCCAGGGAATGTGTCTGAGTAACTGAGGGGCTCGGTAGGGCAGAGACACTGGTTTCGAGGCCTAGGCAGACGATCTGCAGGGTCCCCACTGCCAACATGCGTGTAGGAGATGGGGTGCACCTGGGAGTGTGCCTGAGAGAGCCAGAGCGGGAAGAAATGATCAGTCACTGCCCAGCCTCAGGAGGGTTTAGCAGCATGTGGGGTTCAGTGGTTGGATCCCATCCCGTGCGGAGAGTTGGGTGGGATCAAGGTGTGCTAGTGTGTGCAGGAGGAAGGGAGGTTATTGGAGTGGGGGAGAAAGATAACAGTGTCCCTAGGTGGCATGGAACAGTGGAGGTGCTGATTGGCTGGAGGCAAAGGAGGTGGAGCCATGGGGGTCCTATAAAGAATGGCCGGGGGGATGGGATGCAGTTTAAAGCTATGCCATGGGCTGTGGTCCAGATAATGCAAGCCATGTCTTGGAAGGATGGGGGTAGCGGGTCTACGGCCTCTAGGTGGGTGCGGCAAACAGAGTGGGCAGGGCCAGCTCAGACTCTGATGGGCCAGCAATGGAAGGTGAGAGGCCAGTAATAACCCAAGGAGGAAAGGGGTGTGGTTATTGGTTTTGAGTGGGTGTGGCCAACGCTGTAGGTGGAGCTAACCATCTCCTCTCAGATGTGGGTGGGTGATAAGGTGAGGGGTGTGAAGCGGGGGGGAGTAAGAGTTTTAGACAGAAGTGAGTGGGGGGAGGCTCTTGCCTCTGGATGGGTGCCAGCAGAGCCCCTAGCGGAGAAAGGAGACAAGGGCAGCCGAACGCCTGGGTCCTTACCGTAGGAGATGGTGACGGAGAGGCAGGCTGCCTTGGGCGGCTGGGAGTTGCAGCTCATTTTTTGGGGCATGCAGGGCATCCCTGGCTGCAAGGAGCTGCAGAGCCGGCAGCGCAGGGCGTCAGCTGTGGAGGGACATGAGAGATGAGCACCCATCAGGCTGTGGCCGCCCAACCCATCACCCGGGCATCCCCCCAAAGGAG
>NW_020665103.1:556192-574092 GCF_002925995.2 Terrapene triunguis
CATTGGCCACTGTCGGAAGACAGGACACTGGGCTGGATGGACCATTGCTCTGGCCCAGTGTGGCCGTTCTTATGTGATCACTCAGTGCGTAAGCAAGCGCGCTGGTTTCTTCGAGGCCCTGCTCCAACTGGCTGCACAATGCCAAGAGCTTTGCAGGCAGCATCCCACCGGGTCTCTCTGTCTGGGAAGCTCGGCCCTCAGAGGCACAGTCCCCCACCCGACCCGGGCCGCCCATTCTGTGTCACCCTCCCCATACCCACTGGGGGAGGGCTTGTGTCCCTTTCATCCCACCGGGGGAAGCTAAAGCGGCTCAACTCGCTGGTGCAGGCGAGATGGGAGCCGCTGGCTCACCCCTGCTCTCTCTGCCTCCCCCCTTGCAGGCGGCCAGGTGGAGCAGAAGATGCTGGGCTGCATCCAGGCGGATAACAAGAAGTGCGGCCTGACGTGGGATGACCCGGAGACCGGGCGTCACGCCGAGTACAAGTGCTGCTCCAGCGGCAACCACTGCAACGAATAGGGGCCCCGGCTCCGGCCTGCGGCGCCCCCAGGGTGGGGGGGCGGTGATGGTGCAAACTGAGCTCTCGCGCCCCCCAACTGTCGCTTCCAGCCCCCCAGCAGGGTCAATACAGCTGAGTCCAGAGCCCTGGTGTCCGTGGGGTTCATTTCAATCGGGGGCATCGTGAGGTCTGAAAACACCCACACCCACGTGGGAGGGGCATGGCAGTGGGAAGGAGGGAGGTCAGCTTGGTACCAGGGCCGGCTCCAGCATTTCTGCCGCCCCAAGCAAAAAAAAAAAAAAAAAGCCGCGATCGGCGGCAGCCGTTCAGCGGCAGGTCCTTCACTCCTTCACTCTCCCGCCCCCGAATTGCCGCAGGTGCCGCCCCTCTCCCTTGGCCGCCCCAAGCACCTGCTTGTTAAGCTGGTGCCTGGAGCCGGCCCTGCATTTGGAGCTCTAAAGATGGGGTTGCAGGGGCGAGATTTATACTAAAGTGAAATAAAAATAGGAGAAACGGTTTGATCCCCACTGCAAGTGTAAATGGGGATTGCTGTGGTGAACAAGGAGGTCATGTTTGGGGCGGGGGGAGCTCAGGGCTGGAGCAGCAGGGGGTGCGGGTGGGTGGGGAAGAGAGAGCCCAGGGCTGGGGCGTCGGGGGTGCGGGTGGGGGAGGGCACGGGGGGGGAGGAAAGAGCCCACGGCTGGGGTGGGGGGCAGCCAAATTTTCTTTTTGCTTGGGGTGGCAAAAAACCTAGAGCCGGCCCTGAGTCCAGCAACCCAACAGTCACCCCCACCCACAGTTTCCGTCCTTGTTCAGTGCAACCCCCAGAGCTCAGAAGTTCATCTGCAGAGTTTACCTCCCAGCCTGGGTGGAAGTGAAGGGAGGTATGGGGGGCAGCTGACATGCTCCGCTGCTTGGGTCGACGGCCGATTGCCACGCCTCTCCGCGGGGTTCGGCTACAGTCTTCACTGCCAGCCGCTCCTCTCTGCCAGCTGTCCTGCTAGTCACTTCTCTCCGCCAGCTGTCCTGCTAGCCGCTCCTCACCGCCAGCCGTCCTCTTAGCCTCTCACCAATATGTCTTCAGCCCCCCCCCACTTAACACAGCTCTCAGTGATTTCAGCTCTTTAGTAACTTTAGCTCTTTAGTGATTTCAGCGCTCAGTGATTTCAGCTGTTAGTAGGGAGCCCCAGTGCTGGCGCACTCAGAACCACTTGCCCAAAGTAGGTCTAATGCTTAGACGTCGGAATCAGTGATTTCAGCTCTGCAGTAACAAGACTCTGTACGCTTTGTGCTGAAGCCTATAGGAAAATTGAGAGTGCTAAAAGGGAGACATCTGAGCTACTGATTGGGGCACTGAAGTACGCGGGCACAACCCCCTTAGTAGTGCCTGCAAGGACGGAGCAAGAAGTGCTTGTCATGAGTACCCGGCTGAAAGGCAGTAAAGGGGCATTAGCAATGGTAGAGCAGCCGGTTGAGGGAGAGCTCCCGGAAGGAGTGCTGGGCCCCAGTGGAGTCATAACCCTACCTGCTGAAGCCCAGGAAAAGGTGATTATACTGATTGCTAATGAAACAAGTCGTGATGTTGTTGTGAAACAAGGACAAAAGATAGCAGACCTCTTCGAGCCTGAATCAATTGTAAAACCCCAGTGTGAGACTCAAGTTCCGACAATAGACCCAGCAAAGTTTGACTTTGGAGATTCACCATTGTCCGAGGAGTGGAAAGATCGCCTGAGGAAGAAACATTGTGAAAGATCCAAGGTGTTCTCACTGCATGAGTGGGATGTGGGATATGCAAAAGGAGTAGAGCACAACATCAGACTACATGACTCTCGACCTTTCAGGGCGAGATCTAGGAGGATTGCTCTCTCCGAGATGGAAGATGTGCGACATCATCTTCAGGAGCTGGCTGCGAATGGCATCATTACAGAATCCTGCAACCCATATGCCTCACCCATTGTGGTGGTCCATAAAAAGAATGGGAAAATCTGGATGTGTATTGACTACCGCACCCTAAACAGCCGTACTGTGGTTAATCAGTACACTATGAATCGAGTCCAAGATGCCTTAGACTGTTTGCTGGGAAGCCAGTGGTTCTCTGTGTTGGATCTTCGGAGTGGATACTACCAGATCCCTCTGGGAGAAGAAGATAAGGAGAAGACAGCCTTCATCTGCCTGTTAGGGTTTTACCAGTAAAAAAGCATGCCCCAAGGGATTTCTGGAGCACCTGCCACATTTCAATGTCTTATGGAGAAAGTTGTGGGAGACATGAATTTACTGCAAGTGTTAGTTTATTTGGATGACCTGATTGTGTTTGGAAGAACCTTGGAGGAGCATGAAGAAAGACTTTTTAAAGTGCTTGATAGGTTGGAGGATTATGGTTTGAAGCTTTCAATTGACAAATGCCAGTTCTGCAGAACCTGAGTGAAGTATGTGGGTCACATCGTGTCCCAAGAGGGTGTGAGTACTGATCGATAAAATAGAAGCACTCACTACATGGCCATGTGCAAGCAACTACAGAGAACTCAAGACCTTTCTTGGATTTAGTGGCTACTACCTCAGATTTGTGAAAAACTATGCTATGGTTGTAAAACCTCTGAGTGATCTTACCAGGGGATACCAGTCCAGCAAGAACAAATCTAAGACCAAGAATAAGGGGAGGTCCCCAAAGCCTCCTGTGCAGAGAAACTATGGCCCCTTTGAACCATTTGGGCCACGGTGGGATGAGAGATGTCAAGGGGCTTTTCGAGAAATCATTACTTGCCTAACTCATGCTCCAGTCTTAGTCTTTGCTGACCCAAGCAAACCGTTTATCCTGCATACTGATGCCAGTTTGGAGGGCCTGGGAGCAGTCCTGTACCAGGAGGTGGAAGGCAAATGTAAACCTGTAGCCTTTGCCAGCCGAGGACTGTCTGATAGTGAAACTCGTTATCCCACCCACAAGCTGGAGTCCTTGGCCTTGAAATGGGCCATCACTGAGAAATTTCGAGACTACTTGTATGGTGCTCAGTTCCAGGTGTGGACAGACAACAATCCACTGACTTATGTGTTAACAAGTGCTAAGCTGGATGCTACAGGGTAAAGATGGGTGGCCGCTTTGGCTAGTTATGACTTCAGCATTCAATACCAATCAGGGAAAAGCAGTGTAGATGCGGATGCATTGTCCAGGTGTCCGCAGGCACTGGAAGTTTCTGTGATACCCATGGATGGAGTGAGAGCTATTTGCAGTGTGAGTTGTCAAGAGCCAGAGGCCCATGAGAGCCTTCATGGATGTGCTGCAGAAACTTTGGGCCTGCCTCTTGAATGCGTGCCTTCTGCCTCAGTGAACTACATTGCGTTGGACCTATCTCCGTTGCCCATGCTCAACGCAGCTGACTGGCAAGAAGCCCAGCTGCAAGATATTGACATTCGTGATACACTACTTGCCAAAAGGGAGAGGTGAAGCCCAGCTGCGGTTGTTCCACCTAACCCTGAGGGTAAACTACTATTGAGAGAATTGACCAAACTAAAACTGATTCAGGGAGTGCTACACCGAGTGACCCTTTACAAAAACAACGAGCACAACTAGTGCTGCCAAAAGAGTACAGAGCCCTGGCCATGAGGGCCCTGCATGATGACTTTGGACATTTAGGGATGGAGAGGACCCTGGAACTTATTCGTAGTAGGTTCTATTGGCCCTGAATGGCTGAAGATGTTCGCAGGAAATGTGAGACCTGCGCTCGATGTGTGCAAAGGAAAACTCTGCCCACGAGGGCTGCATATCTGAAGAACATCACCAGCAGCAAACCTCTGGAGCTGGTATACATTGATTTCTTGTCTTTAGAAGTAGACAAGAGGAATGTCGGGAACATTCTAGTAGTGACTGACCATTTTATGCGGTATGTGCAGGCATATCCCACACGTGATCAGAGGCCACCACTGTTGCTCAGGTATTGTGGGAGAAATATTTCTCAGTTTATGGATTCCCGGCCCTGATACACTCGGATCAGGGGCGGGACTTTGAGAGTCACCTTCTGAAGGAGTGCTGAGGATAGCAGGAATTAAAAAATCTAGGACAACGCCTTATCACCCTCAAGGTGATCCTCAATGAGAGAGGTTCAATCGAACCCTGTTAGATATGTTGGGGACTTTGCGACCAGAGCAGAAGGCAACTTGGAGCCAGCGTGTCGCATTTCTGGTGCATGCCTACAACGCCACAAAGAACGATGCTATGGGAGTCACCCCATATCTCTTGATGTTTGGGCGAGAACCAAGATTACCCGTAGACTTGTGCTTTGGTGTATCAGAGGATGGAGTTAGCTATGAAACTCATCAGCAATATGTATCCCGACTAAGAGAAAAGCTGTGGGATGCTGATCACTTAGCTATGTCTGCAGCTCGGAAGAACTCAGACCGCAACAAACATCGATATGATGCTAGGGTGAGTTCGCAGGAGCTCCAGCCGGGGGGCAGAGTCCTACTGCGAAATTTGGGTATTGCTGGCAAACACAAGATAGCTGGCAGGTGGAAGGCAATACCTTACCTGGTGATGGAAAAGCTGGGAGATCTGCTGGTCTACAAGATCAAACCTGAAGTGGGTCCTGGGCAAATAAAGATGGTGCATAGAAACCTTTTGCTCCCTGTGGGGGAATTGGTGGGCACCCCTTATGAGATGGGCCATGACAGGGCAACCGGGCAGGACAAAAGTGCCAGACCAAAGCCGCCATCCAACACGGACAGCAGCCCCCCTGCAGCTAACCTACCCCTATTCAACACATCTGAGAGTGAGTCTGAGGAGGAAGACATGACCGTGGTGTATCCTGGAATGGAGACAAGATTTCGGTCTCGATCAGCTGAACCAAGAGAGAGCTTCCCCCCCCCTCAGCCCTAAACCCCATGGTGGAAGTATTTAGGCCCGTTACTGGCACCCCTGTGCTGCCGATGGGAGCCTCCTGTGATGACACACACAGGTTATTGGACAGTGGAGACATACAGGTAGAGGGTGCCCTGGGCACCTTGGACTTTCCACTGTTAGAGCCAGAGGTGCAGGGGCCTATGCCAGTAGCCGAGGGACCCTCAAAGGAAACCTCTCCATCCGTCGCTCAAGAAGATGTCCCATCTACCCCTGCAACAGATATTCTCAATAGACAGGACAGGGTAATAAGACCAATAAAACGGTTAACTTATGATGCACCTGGGGTGACTAGTGAGCACACAGGCTGGTGGAAGCCATAGTGGGTTTCCTGAAGCCCTTTGGAGGGAACCAATGAGTTGGTATAATAGGGACTGTGATTTGTTGGGACGACAAATTTTCAGTTGGGGGGTGGATGTAAGTGGAGTCAGAATGAGCTCTACCTTGACATCTGGTGGTGAGCTGTGGAAAAGGACTTCAGGGGCTGATCTCGTTTGCATGGGCACACCCACCCCGCCTAGCATGAAGGGACTGCTTGCCCAAATGGTCACTTTGGCTGCTGTGGGACCCCCAGTCTCTTTGTTATTGGGGCAGGAGTAATAAAGGGTTGTTATCCTGATTATGGAATCAAGGACAGTAGAACTGTACTTGGCATTTTATGATGGAGGGACTTGCCCTCAACTAAGCAGCACTCGCTAGGCAAGGGACATGGGTTCCAAAGCCCAGTGAACTAAGAGAGGCTGGGGACAGGTATGTGTATGTGGTGGTGTGGGCCTGTCCTGAGGGCCCCAAACGCCACTTTGACCTCTCCACTGTATAATAACAGAGCTAATTTTGTCTCCATTAGCAGTCTTGTTACATGCTGCAAAGCTGAAAACACTGATTTCTAGATCTAAGCACTAGACCTACTTTGGGCAAGTGGTTCTGAGTGCGCCAGTACTGGGACCCCCTACTAACAGCTGAAATCACTAAAGTTACTAAAGAGCTGAAATCACTGAGAGCTGTGTTAAGTAAGGGGGGCCTGAAGACATATTGGTGAGCGGCTAGCAGGACGGCTGGCGGAGAGGAGCGGCTAGCGGAGAGGAGCGGCTGGCGGTGAAGAGGCGTGGCAATCGGCCGTTGACCCGAGCAGCGGAGCATGTAAGCTTCCCCCCATGCCTCCCCCCACTTCCACCTAGGCTGGGAGGTAAACTCTGCAGATGAACTTCTGAACTCTGGGGGCTGCACTGACCAAGGACAGAAACTGTGGGTGGGGGTGACTGTTGGGTTGCTGGACTTAAGACCCTGAGGGGAAAAGGGAGGGTCAAACTTACTTGGGGGAGGGTCTTTTCTCATGGTTTGTGTTATGAATCCTGTTAGTGGTGTTCCCCCAACATAATGCCGCATTGTTTCCCTCCTTTATTAAAAGGCTTTTGCTACACTCAGACTCTGTGCTTGCGAGAGGGGAAGTATTGCCTCTTAGACACACCCAAGGGGGTGGTATGTAATTGTCCCAGGTCACTGAGTGGGGGCTCGAGCCGGTTCTGCATTGTGCTATTGAAACAGAACCCCTAGATACTGAACCCGGCCCTTGTTGCTGCCAACTCTGACGGGCAGAAGGGTTACACTTGTATTCTTGAATGGGTGGGAAAATAGCTTCAGTGTGAAGTTCCTCTGCCAACTTCTGTGCACTCTTCAGAACGTTTTGAAATCCCTCATCTGACCGGTAAGACTGTAGATCTGACTTTGCTTTGTCCAGTTGTTCCATTGCTCCAGATATATCAAGGTCAACACCTTGGAATCTCTTGCTTACAGCATTTATTTCAAAGAGTATGTCATGCCACAACACTAAGCCACGCAGAAATGTGAAGTTACGTATGTTTCTGGTGATTCCATTTCCCTCTGCCACTGTTCTCCCACGAACAGTTCCTGTCATAGCATTATCCTCCATAATGGCAACTATGCATCATCTATCTTCCCAATTTGGTGTTTGATAGGCTTTATCGCCTTCACTTGACTTTCCCATTGTGTGGCACTCAGTGGTTTCAGTGTCAGAGAGGATGTTTCCAGATGTTGCTTCAAAATTTGCCATCAATGAGTTGATGCAGAGAAAAATACATAGATGCTTTGAATTACATTAAAAAATTCAGCAGCCTCCCTAGAAGCTGATGCTGCATCACTGACCGCCAAGTTCAATGAATGAGAACTGCATGGGACAAAAAAAGCTCGAGGGTTTAACTCTCGGATCCGTGTCTGCACTCCTCTGTTCTTTCCTCTCATGTTGGCACCATTATCATAGCCTTGACCTCTCATGTCGGCTATCGCAATTCCCGTATCTTCCAGCTTTTTAAGAAGCACATTTGTCATACCAGCTCCTGTAGTATCATCAATGTCAATAAATTCTAGAAAATGCTCTCTGACAGTCACCATTGCAGGGACATTTTCACTAGGTTCCGTTGTTGTTACAAAAGGCACCATTAAAGTCATTTGTTCCGTATGGCTGATATCAGGCGTGCAGTCCAGAATAACCGAGTAATATCTTGCTGACTTCAGATCTGCCACAATCTTCTGTTTGACTTTTGTTGCCAGTAACTGTATGATCTCATTTTGACTTGTTTTTCCACAGTAGTGGTGTATGTACATTTCTTGGGTGGTGACTCTTCTTAGATGCTCCTGGAGTACAGCATCAAAGTCAGCCATTAGCTCCACAATTTTAAAGAAGTTTCCATTGTTTGGCACAGACAGCTGATCTGAAGTGCCACACAGTGCGAGGTTTTGGGTAGCAAGCATTCTCACAATGGCAATGAGCCTTTTCAGAACATTTTGCCAGTAAAGAGACTCTGATCAGGGCCGGCGCAACCCATTAGGCGACCTAGGCGGTTGCCTAGGGCACTACAATTTGGGGGCGGTGACCACGGTGGTATTTCGGCGGCGGGACCTTCCGCCACCTCTGTGGGGGGGCGGCATTTTGGGGCGGGACCTTCCGCCACCTAGAGTGGCAGAAAAGCTGGCGGCGCTCCTGACTCTGATGCAATCTTCTCTTGATGCCGATCATCTATGGTGGCCTTTAACCTTAGTCTCATCTCAAGCTCTTTCCACCTATGGAATGCTCTCTGGTGATTTGTTGCCTTCTCATGGCATGCCAGATTTCTAGCCAGATTTTTCCAGTCCTTTGTTCCTGTAGAACCCAACGTGGCTGGAACATTAGACTGGAAGAGTTTGCAACAAGAACAGTATGCAGCATTCTGGGGTTTGGAGTACATAAGCCATGGTCTCTCCACTTTGTCACTATTGGGGATTTCACGCCAGTAATGTGTTGGATGGAAACTTCTATTTTCATTGTCTTTGGGGAACATGAAGTTTTTCACTTGCTGTGGCCCATGCAGTACAAGGAAGTCCCTCAAGCTACTGCTCAAGTGGGTCCACAGTCCTGGATCATCTAGACTTCAGGAACTAAAGTCAACAGCAGCTGTTTCTTGCGCCTCCACCGCACTCTTCTCTGATCTACACTTTTCTTCAGGAATGTGCATGGTTACATCCATTTGAGATGGAGATAGGGATGCTGCAGTAGCTGCCAGGTCACCTGCACTCTGACTAACTGGAAGATCAGGCATCTCCTCACCACTCACATCCTCACTGGGGCCAGAACATTTGTGTCTATGTATCTCAGGAGAGCTCCTTCCTGCTTAGATAGAAAAGCTTCCTTTGCTTTCTTTCTTTTTCTGAATGCTGCCCCAGAGGGGCGTTTTCTTCCTTCACTCATGACGGCTGTTCGGTGCCAGCTAGAGTGGCTCTCAACACTCAATTGAAGGGGACAAATCAGCAGGCTGGTAGCAGGGCCTAGTGAGGGAAGATATCAGCGTCTTAAGGGCCTAACTGGCTCCTACTACTTCAGTTGACTGCCTGTTCTCAGGTGGGTTCAGGGAAGCAGCAGGAAACAGGAAGCTCCCTGATAAGCTGGTGTTAATCAGTCCAGGCTCCTAGGGGTGCTAGGAGGTACATAAGAGGCTCCTCCTCCTCTCTCTCCCTGCAGCTCCTGCTGCTTTCTGTTATTCCCTCTCACCTTTTCTCCTGCCTGCCTGTTATGTCTCTTGTGCCCTCCTTCCTCCAGCACAGCACTCCGCCATCTCTGTGCATCTAGAGCAGAGAGAATACATATGCACCAGCAGCAGACACAATGTTCTACACTCTGGGTCCTAGTGGCGCCCCACCCCCCCAGTCTGGCACTTGAGGCGGCCGCCTCAGTTCACCTCATGGTAAGGCCAGCCCTGCCAATGATCCCAAATCGATTGGGTCAGGCAGTTGTGGCCCCTGCTGCAGCATTTCTCCCCCTGGTATCTTCCCACCACCCTGCCCAGCAATTCCTTCTGCTCCCCCACCTCCCCCACCCATCCAGTGCCCCCATCAGTTCCGTCCCCACCCCAGCCCCTGATCCCATCAGTCCTGTCCCCCAACCTCACCTCTGCTGCTCCTGGGGTTCTTCAACGCCCACCCCCAGGGCTGGGGGGTTGCATCAGGGACTCCCCCCTTGCAGCCTGGGAGGGGGCAGCTCCAGGGGCTCTTCATCCCCCAGTGCCCCTTCCCAGGCGGGTGCTGCAGGGGGCAGGAACAGAGGCACCATCATGTTCCCATTTCTCACAGGAGGGGCGGGGGAGGAGAGGGCAGGGCTGCCCTGAGCTGTCGAGCTCCTTCTGCAGTGGTCTCCAAACTTTTTTGATCGCGCACCCCTATCAGTAAAAAATTTTTGAGCACGTACCCCCTGCCGCGCCAAAGCCAAAAAAAAAAAAAAGCGCCGCTCGAACGACCGAAGCAAAAAAACCCCCACTTTGGAGACCACTGTTCTAAGGGATCCTTACTTTGATATGGCACTGAGCGGGTCTTCCTGGATGTTGTGGACACCTGGCCAAAGAGTTACAGATGGATTGTGGGGGATTCCCTTACCCGCTGCTGGCAAACTCTGCAAAGTACCGCATTGACTTGAGGCTTTTCTGTCTATGCTCCGGCTCACTGCTGAGCTCCAGATGTGCGTCAACACTGAGTCTAGCTCTGGAAGGGGAGTGAGGTCTAGTGAGTTATAGTGGGGGGAGGGTGGGCTGGGAGCCAGGACTCCTGGGTTTCATCCCTATCTCTGGGTGGATATTGGGGTCTACTGGGTTTAGAGTAGTGGGGGGCTGGGAGCCAGGACTCCTGGGTTCTATCCCCACATCTGAGAATGGGGTCCATGGAAAGGGTATTAGCTGGGCAGTTACCAAGAGTGATCCCAATTCCCGCTATTCTTCCACTTCCTTCTGTCCCTATCTCGCAGCCAGTGGCACAGACTCACCTGCCCTTCGCCTTGGCGCAATCACAGCTTTGTGGCTGTCGCTCTGTCTCACAGCTCAGCACGAAGGTGAATGGGCGATGCTGGAGCAAACAGGAAGCCTCCAATGCTGAGAATACCAGCCAGGGAGCAGCCACTGGGGCTTATCTGTGTCCTCACTGGGCTGTGCACACTCAGGGGTAGGAGGATCTGAGCCGGAGGATGGGGCTGTTGGGGAAGAGCCAAGGGCTTTGCAAACAGAGACCCAGTTGGGTAAACAGCCTGAGAGTTCTAGGGATAGACGGGCCATGATCCCTGAATTGCGGCCACCTCTGGGGAGAGGGGTGTGTGGTTCTGCTGGTTACTAGGAAGTTCATAAGGAATCCTGTGTCCAAATAAAGCACATGTAGATTTTAGGGGAGGGGGCAGAATGGAATAACTGAAGGGGGTATATAGACAGGAGACTAGATTCATACCCCACCGCTGAGGGAAATTGCTAGGAGATCATAGAATCGTAGGACTGGAAGGGACCTCGAGAGGTCATTTAGTCCAGTCCCCTGCACTCATGGCAGGACTAAGTATAATCTAGACCATCCCTGACAGGTGTTTGTCTAACCTGCTCTTAAAAATCTCCAATGCTGGAGATTCCACAACCTCCCTAGTCAATTTATTCCAGTGCTTAACCACCCTGGCAGTTACAAAGTTTTTCCTAATGTCCAACCTAAACCTCCCTTGCTGCAATTTAAGTCCATTGCTCCTTGTCCTATCCTCAGAGGTTAAGGAGAATTATTTTTCTCCCTCCTCCTTGTAACAACCACTTATGTACTTGAAAAGTGTTATCATGTCCCCTCTCAGTCTTCTCTTCTCCAGACTAAACAAACCCATTTTTTTCAATCTTGCCTCATAGGTCATGTTTTCTAGACCTTTCATCATTGATGTTGCTCTTCTCTGGACTTTCTCCAATTTGTCCACATCTTTCCTGAAATGTGGTGCCCAGAACTGGACACAATACTCCAGCTGAGGCCTAATCAGCGCGGAGTAGAGCGGAAGAATTACTTCTTGTGCTTGCTTACAACACTACCGCTAATACGTCCCAGAATGATGTTTGCTTTTTATTTTTTGCAACAGTGTTACACTGTTGACTCGTATTTACATTTTGATCCACTATGACTAAGGCTGCGTATCTGTCATGGAGGTCACGGAAGTCACAGATTTTGTGACTTTCCATGACCTCTGTGACTTCTGCAGCAGCCCCTGGGCCAGCAGCAGCAGTTTGGATGTGTGGAAGGGGGCTCAGGACTGGGGCAGGAGATTGGGATGCAGGGCAGCGCTTAGCTGGGGCGGGGCCCCCAGCTCCCACCGGAATGTCCCTGCAGCTCCTAGGCAGAGGGGCGAGGAGGTTCCGTGCACTGCCCGTGCCCGCAGGTGCTGCCACAAAGCTTCTATTGGCTGCAGGTCCTGGCCAATGGGAGCTGCGGAGCTGGCGCTTGTGTTAGGAACAGCACACAGAGCCCCCCTGGCTGCTCCTCTGCCTAGGAGCTGCAGGGACACGCAAAGCTGGGGATAGAGCCTGCAAGCCCCACCAACCCTCCCCACCCAGGACCAGTGGGGGTCCCGTTCTGTGCGCTGCCGCCTGCCGCACACCCAGCACCAGTAGAGGTCCCGGGCCATCCCCCCAGCACCCGCGGTGCCCCTGGTCCACCCCCTAGAGCACCTGCGGCCCCCTGGCCCAAGTTTTAGTTAGCAGTATATAGTAAAAGTCATGAACAGGTCACAGGCCGTGAATTTTTGTTTACTGCCTGTGACCTGTCCATGACTTTTACTAAAAATACCTATGACTAATACGTAGCCTTAACTATGACCCCCAGATCTCTTTCTGCAGTACTTCTATCTAGGCCGTCATTTCCCAGTTTGTATGTGTACAACTGATTGTTCCTTCCTAAGTGGAGGACTTTTCATTTGTCCTTATTGAATTTCATCCTATTTACTTCAGACCATTTCTCCTGTGTGTCCAGATCATTTTGAATTTTAATCCTATCCTCCAAAGTACTTGCAACCCCTCCCAGCTTGGTATCGTCCGCAAACTTTATAAGTGTACTCTCTATGCCATTATCTAAATCATTGATGAAGATATTGAACAGAACCGGACCCAGAACTGATCCCTGCGGGACCCCACTCAATATGCTTGTCCAGCTTGACTGAACCACTGATAACTACTCTCTGGGAATGGTTTTCCAAACAGTTATGTAGTAGCTCCATCTTATAGTGGTTACATCTAGGTTGTATTTCCCTAGTTTGCTTATGAGAAGGTCATGCGAGACAGTATCAAAAGCCTTATTAAAGTCAAGATATACCACATCTACCACTTTCCCCCTATTCACAAGGCTTGTTACCCTGTCCAAGAAAGCTATCAGGTTGGTTTGACATGATTTGTTTTTGACAAATCTATGCTGACTGTTACCTTTCACTTTATTATCTTCTAGGTGCTTGAAAATTGATTAATTGTTTGCTCCATTATTTTTCTGGGTACTGAAGTTAATTCCCCAGGTTGTCCTTATTTCCCTTTTTATAAATGGGCACTATATTTGCCCTTTTCCAGTTCCCTGGAATGTCTCCCGTCCTCCATGACTTTTCAAAGATAATTGCAAATGGCTCAGATACCTCCCCAGTTAGATCCTTGAGAATTCTAGGATGTATTTCATCAGGCCCTGGTGACTTGAAGACATCTAACTTGTCTAAGTAATGTTTAACTTGTTCTTTCCCTATTTTAGCCTCTGATCCTACCTCATTTTCACTGGCATTCACTGGATGTTCAGTGAGAAGCAGGGTCAATGGGTTGGTTATTTCTAATGGGAAAAAAACAACAGAGCAGTGACTGCAAGCAAGGGAAGAGCATCCCTTACTGAGCGCCCCCATCTGTGCAGCACAGCGCCCCTTAATGCCACACTGGAGCACTGGGGACAGCACTGACTGTCAGGGGATGGCGTCCCTACCCCCCTCCCTGTAGTATCTGCTGACTTTTGGAAATCTCCTTTTGAAATTCTGTCCACGCTGCCGCCCTCTTAGCTTGTGAGAGCCGCTCCAGGGGAGATCCTGGTTCTGACAACATGTGGTTGGGTCATGAACATTATTGACAGCTTTGGGCATGTTTGTTCCTCCTGTGGGGTGGGTCTGAAATTGCCCTGAGGTCCCTGCGTTGCTTCTCATAGTCTCCCGGCAATAGGGTTTTGTTATTTCTAGTTGTCACCATTTGTCACAAGTTGGGTGAGTCACAGTGGGACCCTGAGTGCATATTATGCCAAAAAATTTAGCCTAGATAATCTGTTGTGGCAGCAGGGGAGGAGAATTGCTGACAGGTGGGATTGAGGGGGCATTGACAGTGCTGCAGGAGGGGGGAGCCCAGGGCTGGGATATCAGAGGGCTGGGGGTCAGGACTGACGTGCATCGGCTGAGCTGCAGGGTGTGGGGGGAGCTCAGGGAAAGGTTAGCAGGAGGCAGTGCGTTGGGACCGAGGGCCATCGGCAGAGCTCTGTGGGGTGCAGGATCCCAGAGCTGGGATACCAGGGGGCTATGGATCAGCATTGAGGGGTATCAGCAGAGCTGTGGGGGGATGCCTCGGGGTGGGATAGCAGAGGGCTGGGGGTCGGGATTGAGGAGCAGTAGCAGAGCTGTGGGGAGTGGGGGGAGCCCAGGGCTGTGAGGGGATAGCTGTAGGCTGTGGGTTAGGAGTGAGTTTGTGTCAGCAACGTTTTTTCCTGGGGCTAATTTAATGTATTCCCCATCCTGTTTGCTCTCCTGTTGATCCAAAAAGGCACTGTCCCTTTCCCTGCATGATCCCCCACTGGGAAATTCCTGCCCGGATGGTTCCCAAGCCTCAGAAAGATCTGCTGCCTCCGGGGCAGCAGGGAAACTGTCATCTCTCTGTGCTGGGGAATCGTCTTTCCCTGGCCCAGCATCTGCCAGTGACCTGGAGAAGCCCAGCCTGGCCCGGGCTCTGCTCCTCACAGCCGCTGCCCTGCTGTGCCTCATGCTGGGGGTAGGTCTGCGGGAGGGATGGCACAGCTCATCTGGTGCAGAGACTCAGGGACAGCTTTGGCTGGCTTGGCCACTATGGACAGCAGTAGGGATCCTGCTGCAGCAAGTACCCCACAGGTGAGCTGGCAGCAGGGGGCACAGGGGCAGGGGCTGTGCGCAGATGGACACCCACCCCTCTCCCTCTCCGAATCGCTCTATCTCCCACCTCACCCTGACCATCTCTCTGACTCCCTCTCTATGTCTGTTTGCACCCCGCAGCGGGGGGGCCGGCAGTGCCGGGAGTGCACCATCACGGCCCGTCAGGTTGGCTGCATGCCAAAGGGGGACGCCTGCACTGCCAGGCTGGGCCAGTTCTGCAGCATCATCACAGTCATCCGGTGTGAGTCCGAGACACCCTCATCGCCCCACCCCTATGGGCCTTCATTTACACACAACCCCCCAGGGTCATCAGCAGGGAGAGATCCCAGGCCTTTCAGCACCGCAAAAGAGAGCTGTCCCTTGGACTGAAAAGAGCGCTCCGTTAGCTGGCAGCAGTGGTAGGGCTATTATCTGATGGGGACAGTCACTTGCAAGGTTCTTACATAGTGGTCACGAGCTGTCAGCCTCCACCGCAAACCCCGCTTCACCGCCAGCATTTGGAATGGTGTTAAATATATAAAAAGTGTTTTTAATTTATAAGGGGGAGTTGCACTCAGAGGCTTGCTACGGGAAAGGGGTCACCAGTACAAAAGTTTGAGACCCATTGCCCTATACCCATAGCCCTAGCCCTGACCCTCGCACCTTAACCCTATGTCCATAGCCCTAACCCTAACACTCCAACCCTAACACTCATTTCTTAACCCCATTCCCATAGCCCTATCCCTAACACTGTTGCCTTAACCCTATGCCCATAGCCCTAACCCTACCACTGACACCCCAAACCTAACCCGCCCAATTGCTAGTGCCCAAATACTATCCCTTAATCCTGTCTCCCAACCCTTATTCTACCCCCTAATTCAAACCCTATTATGCTCCGCGTATCCTATAACCCACCATCTCGCCCAACCTCCCAGCCCTCTCGCTCTCTCCCCTTTACACTCTACCACATCCCCACTAATGCTAACCGAGAACCCCACCATTTAACTCCACAGCCAGTCCTACTCTATCAGCCTGTTGCCTCTTCTACAATCCTAACAGTCACCCCTAACTCTGAACTGAACAGTTCCACCCATCCCCCATCCTCCTGCCACTTAACCCTAACCCTCAGCTGGAACCGGAACCCATAAATCCCAATTCCCAACCCTAACACCCTAATTATAACTCTGCTCCCCAAATCTGACCCTAACTCTTCAACCTTTAACATTAAGACTAACCTTAGCCACCCCACCCCTCAGCTCTCCTCCAGCTCCTCCCAGCTTTAGCCAGCTTCAGACTCCCAGAACTGAACCAGCCCCAATCCCAACGCCGCTTCCTTCCTTGCCTAACCAAGAAGTGGGAGGGGAGTGGTTAGAACAGAGTGGGTCAGGGAGTTAGGACTCCTGGGTATTATCAACTTCTGGGGGAATTCTACGCCACTGAGTATGTGAATTCATGTGCTGTGCAGAATTTTTTTCCCAGCAGAAAATCTATTCTGTTGCAGTTATGCCTTTTGCCCTCTAGGGGCCGCTGTGGCACCAGAACAGAGAGCAGCCAGTCCCGGTCCAGCTCCAGCCGTGGAGAGGGAAGAGATGAGGCTGCCTTCCTCACAGCGCCCCGCTGGTGGGGCCAGGTGAGGACTCAAGGGATATGGGGGGACGGACAGAGTGGGGCACATGGGGCTGCTGGGGGTGTGTGTCACAGACTGGGGTTCATAAGGGCTGATGGGCGAGGGACAGACTGGAGTGGGCGCTGAATTGGAGTGGGGGTGCAGAGCCACATGGGGATGGGGGTAGGGGTTGCAGGACCACCTGGGGATGGGGGAAGGGGATGCAGGGATACATGGGGGAGTGGGTGGCTGAGTGGGGGTGCAGGGCCACATGGGGATGGGAGTGCAGGGCTTCATGGGGACAGGAGAAGGAGATAGTTGTGTGGGGGTGCAAGTACACATGGGGACGGGAGGTGCGGGGACACATGGGAACAGGGCTAGATGTGCATGACTGAATGAGAGAGGCTATGGGTCAGACAAGATCTGCATGGCTGGGGCTTCCAAACAATCCCTCCTCCCCCCCAAAAAAACCTGTTCTATACTTCTTCCAACCACACCCTCCAAGTTCACACCCAGTCTCCTTCTCAGCAAACACTTCACTCTCCTGCAGCACCTCCATTACCCCGACCCCCACAAGCCTTTGCACTGCTTCTGAGGGGGGCCGGAAAAACATTTCTGTATTGTAGTTTAAATGAATTAATACTCAAAGTTCTGTACTGTATTAATATGCCTAGTAAGGAATCAACTTGTCAAAAACATTTCCTGAATCTTTTTTGTTGTCTGTATTGTTACAGACATATTTGCTGACAGGTATTTTGAAAGAAATTACCAAAATAATTGAAACAGGTCCGATTATATTATGTTATGTTGACAATTAAAATATGCAGAATTTTTAAATCTTGTGCGCAGAAGTTTTAATTTTGTGGAGGAGAATTCCCCCAGGAGTAATTATCCCCATATTGGGGACAAGAGTGGGGTTTGATGGATTAGACAAGTGTGATATGGAAGCCAAGATGCCTGGGTTCTATCCCAGCTCTGGGAGGGGATTGGGATCTAGTTGGTTAGACCAGGGGAGGCTGGGAGTCAGGACTCCTGGGTTCCGTTTCTAGCTCTGGGTGCACAGTGTGATCTCTGGCCTTTGTCATTTGCCTCTTCAAAACCCAGAGCATCATTTACCCCCACCACCAATGTAATCTGTGTCCCTCATTATTTCAGCACTGAACCAAAGCCCCTCCCACACACTTGCACGTGCACACACACACACACACACACACACACACATATACACTCTGTCCCCCCTGCTCAGGAGCAGCTAATCAACCTCACACACCAAGGTTCTGTCTCCAGACTGAATATGCTTTAATGCACTGGAGGTGGAGGGATTGCAGAAGGAGGGTCAATCCGTGAATTCCCAGGGGGTTTGTTAGCAGGATCCTTATTAATGAATCAGCAGGCGCTAGCAGGAACTGGATGCTCTTGTCTGCATGGAGGGTTCCCCCCGTCAGGGGATTATAATTGCTCAGCTCTTCATTCACTGCC
>NW_020665103.1:574102-596321 GCF_002925995.2 Terrapene triunguis
TCCTCCCACTGCTATGTTCTAGCAGGAGGGGATGCTGTGCTGGTGGAGGTCCTGTGTTTCCCAGCATCTGTGAACCCGGTGTCCAATATGCAACATTCTGCTCTGCCTCCCATAAGAGTCCCACCACCTCCAGCACAAAGGTTTCCTAGCGGCTGTTGGATTCTCCTTCACTCCCTGTGCTGCACAGTTACACAGTGGCCATGCCCCTCCCCAGAGCCAGCTGTGTGTTATTTTTTCACTGCCCCTTTTCTTTTCAGTGCCATTATGGGCCACCTGCCCCCAGGCCCCTCTGTCCTTAGATCCATCCCTCCGTCCCCACCCACCCCTGTTAGGCATCACCATGTCTTAGCTCATGCCTCCTCCACTGGAAAGGGGTCTATATAGCGTTTGGCTGGTACAGGAAACACGGGTGTTATTGTCCTACCCAGAGGGGCTGAGCAAGTAAAGATGGGGCTGACCTGGGGCTGCCCCACAGCAGATGGGTTCTGGAGTTCCCAGGGGATGCAAGATCTACCCCAGGCAGGAAAATGGGGCCTCTCTAGGAGGCCAGAAGATCCCATGGATTTGTGAATGTGATCCAGGGTATTTCCCCTCTACGGGGCACCAGCTCCAATCCAGCCCCAGGGATGGTGGGGACTGGCTGGCTCAGAGGGGTGGGGAGACACGAGGCCTTTCCCCTCTAGGGCTGCTGTCCTTTCAGCCCTCTGATGCTCACCAGTAGGGCTCGGCTTCCTTGTGAGCAGTGATGCCAAGAAGCTGCAGCGGTGGGCAGGGGACGTCTCCTTGACTTGGGGCGGCTCCAGTCCGATGCGGAAGAAGTTCTGCTTTGTGGGGTCGTAGGGGTGCCACTGCTTCCCGCTGCTCCCTATCCCCGTGAGGTTCCTATGGGGGAAATTCAACACACCCCACAGAGGTTAGTACCAGGCCTGGGCAGGGATGGGAACATGCTTTGGCTTGAGTCTGACATCCTGGTTGCAGGGGTCATTAGGAGACAACTTGAAAAACTTGGCCACTTTCCAAAATGGCTGCTATCCCTTGTTCCCAATGAGATTGAAGCCAGAGGCTGCCCTCAGTTAAGATGGCTGCTGCCTCTTGTTCTCTACATATGGGGTGACTCTACTGGTTGCCATTTATAAAGTTGAGCAATGTCCTCATTGAGCTTGATGACATGGAAGTCACAGGCTGCCCTGAATTATGATGGCTGCCATTGGGCTACAGCCCTTTGTAAAGTGAGACTGCCCCTAGGAAAGATGGCCACTGTTCCCCATTGTTTCTAATGGGACTGAAGCCAGACTTCCCTCAGGGAAGATGGACATCCTTTGTGCTCATAGACATAGGAAGGGGCAATTCAGGGAGCAGAGCAACATGCGCGGATGGAGGTGGGGGAGACAAGGAGTGACACTGGGATGTCAGGGAACATAGGGGCATAGATAGGAGGATCTGAACTGGAAGGAAGTCTGAAGCCACCATTTTTCCTCACTTAAGATGGCCCCTCTCAGTTGTCCTTCCAAGTAGGATGAGGTCACATGCTGCCCTAACCCAAAATGGCCACCATCTCCCACTGTGCTCAATGAGATTGGAGCCACAAGCTGCCCTGAGTCAGCTGTCGTTTGCCTACAGCCCTTTCACGTGTCAGCCAGGCTGTCCCTAGGAAAGATGGCCACCACCTGCCATTGTTCTTAAGGAGCCAGAAGCCACAGGCTGCCCTAAGTTTAGAAGGTTTCCCTCTGCTTGAAGCCCTGCAAGTAGCAGGGACGTTGCCTGGAGGAAAGATGGTGGCCTGGGGGAACAGCAACTCTATGGCTCCCTCTGTAGGCAAAGTAGAGGAACAGAGGCCAGCTTCCTGCCTGACACTGGGCTAATCTGCATATGCAGCTCCCCGGCTCACCCTGTGGGTACATGGGAAAGTAGAAGGGGCACCAGCCTGCTAATAGGTGTAATCTGCAGACGTCCCACACGCTCCATGCAGTGACCAACGCTGCACAATTGGGGATTTTCCCATGTGTAGAGCTCACAATATGTGTCACATTGGCTGTGTTACTGCAGGGATGGGAACAGGGTGGCATGTATGAGAACACATGGGTAAAGGGTAGACAATGGCCCTTCCTAGATTCATAGATTCCAAGGCCAGAAGGGACCATAGTGATCATCTCATCTGATCTCCTCTGTAACACAAGCCACAGGAGTTCCCCCAAACAATTCCTAAAGCAGATCTTTTAGAAAAAGATGCAATCTTAATCATCAGTGATGGAGAATCAACCACGACCCTTAGAAAATTGTTCCAATCATTAATTCCTCTAACTGTTAACAATGTATATCTTATTTGAAGTCTGAATTTATCTTGCTTTGACGTCACACCTTTAGATCATGTCAGACCTTTCTCGGCTAGACTGAAAAGCCCATTATTAAATATTTGATACCCAGGCAGGTATTTATAGACCCCTTCACCTTCTCTTAGGAAAGCTACATAGATTGAGAGCCTTGATTCGATCACTATAAAACAGGTTTTCTAATCCTTTTGTCATTCTCGTGGCTCTTCTCTGGACCCTCTCCAATTGATCAAAACCCTCTAATTACCCAGGTGATCCCATTTACCCTTTTTTATAAACTGGCATGACAATAGCTTTCTTCCTATCTTCTGGAACTTCCCCTGTGCTCCAAAATGTATCGAAAGTCAACATTAATGGGCCAGAGAGCTCCTTAGTCAGCTCTTTTTAAACTCTTGGATCCAAATGATCTGGACTTGCTGATTTAAAAATGTCTAATTTTGGTAGCTTCTATTTAACATCCTCCAGAGATACTAGCGTAATGGAAAGAGTGTTGTCCTCCCCATACGATGAGACTATATTACCTGTTTTTCCCCAAATACAGAACAGAATGATTTATTGTAGTCTTGCATTACTATCGATAATTCTGCCACTTCCACCTAGTAATGGACCAATCCCATGGTCAGGATTCTTTTTGTTCCTACTATTGTTAAAAAACTCCTTATTGTCCTTAACTCCACTGGTCATAGATTTCTCCTTGTGACTCTTTGCTTCCCTCCTCAATTTTCTACAATTGCTAATGTCTGATTTATATTCATTACTATTATCTTCTCATTTCTTCCATGTGTGGTATATTATTATTATTACTTTTTTATGGCTGCCTTCCCTTCTCTAATCTGAGAATCAATGGGCCCAAGGTGGGTGGATAGAACTAGAATGGGGAATGTTGAAGAGATTTTTTGGGGGAGTTTTGCTTGCTTATTTTTGATGTAAGGGAGCGTGCCTTTGTATCTATGCCCTGGTCTATGCTTAAAAGTTAAGTTGCCACACTTAACGCAATCAGAGATGTGAGAAAACCACACACCTGACTGCTGCTCCACTGCTGGAGCAACCCCTTTGGCTGGTGCAGGCTGCATCTACACGATAATTGGTGTAGCCATGCCCGTAGAGTCTCCGTAGCAGAGACATCCCCTGCGTTTGTGTGGCAGGGCTGGGAAAGAGCAGGCAGAGCTTTGAGAGTACTAGCTCCTAGCTAAAAACCTTGTTTGCTTGAATGAGGATGGTTGTGTTCATGGGATCACTGACATCCTGATGAGGGAAGAAGGGAATTAGCCCTAACCTGGAAGTAAGTTCAGCTCTAGGTCAGGGGCTTCAACCAAACAGGTTATCTACATTTCAAAGGGACTCCTTCTTCGCCATGGCATTGAGCCGGGTCTTCCTGGATGTTGCGGACACCGGGCCAAAGAGCTACAGGCTAGTTGTTTTCCCGGGCGGCCTCAGGGGCACAGGAAGATTCCCTTACCCGCTGCTGGCGAACTTGCCGCAGTAGTGCATCATCCTTTGGCTCATCGCTGCCTCGGCCTCCGTGTGCGTGTGGTTGGCTTCTCCCACGGACGCCAGGGTCCCGAACAGGTAGGGCAGCTCAGAGCCGTGCGGCACCCCCGTCCATTCAGGTGTAGACAAGCCGCTCGTGCGGTGGGTGAAGTAGTAGGCGTACACGGAACTATTGGCCTCCGCCTCCCGCCCAGCCACCTCAGCTACCGGGCACACAAAGAGGTAGTCACCAGCAATTTGATCCATGGCCCATCGGTATCGTGCCTCGCCCTGCCCCTCCCCTTCCTTGCTGTACCGCTGCGCCACGGCCCGGACGGCCTCTTCTGGGGCTCCTGGCACTGTCAGCCTCACCACCTGCAGCAGCTCCTCCCAGCCAACATTGCTGGCGTTCTCCAGGTTGAGGCTGGGGGCACCAAAGATTAGCATGTGGGAGCCTTCATTGGCGGTGAAACCAGCCACGATGGGCATAGGCTGTCCGTGGTCAGCCTGCAAGAGTCTTGGTGGTGTATCAGGGAGGAAATCCCCATCTGGTGTCGGCACAAAGGGAAACCCCAGCAGCTCCCTGTGGTGCAAGACGGAGAACTCGTGTTTGGGGAACTCCCCAGGTTCCTTCCCCTGCAAGCAGCCCACCAGGGCGGTGTCATCACTATCGGTGCAGCCCAGCAGGTGGCCCAGCCTCCGGCCTCTCTCCTGGGCCTCTTTGAGTGAAATCCAGGCCCATGGTGCGTTCGGGGCTCCGCTCTGCATCGCGGCGCGAGTGAAGAGGGGCCGGCTCCCCGGGGAGAGGAGGTGGAAGCCGACTGACGCAGCCCCAGCGTCCTGGCCGAAAAGGAGGAAACGGGCCGGATCCCCTCCGAAGGTGGCTGCGTTGTCCCGCAGCCAGTGCAGCGCCAGGCGCTGGTCCCACAGGCCGGCGTTCCCCGGGGAGGCCGGGGGCAGAGACAGGAAGCCCAGCGCCCCCAGCCGGTAGTTCATGGAGGCCACTATCGCGTTCCCGGTGGCGGCTATGAAGCGCCCGTTGTAGACATCGACGGAGGCTGCACCTGAGAAGAACGCCCCGCCGTGGATCCAGACGATTATGGGGGCCGGTGCAGGGGGCCGGGGATGGGGCACCCAGACATTGAGGAAGAGGCAGTCCTCAGACTGTGGCATTTTGGGTGTCCATGTTTCGGCCTCAGGGTAACCAGTAAGCGGAGACTGCAGGCAGACATTGCCGAAGCCGGTGGTCTCCAGGACGTGGCTCCAGGGCTGGTGGGGAAGCGGTTTCTGGAAGCGCAAGGCCCCCACGGGGGGCTCGGCGTAGGGGATGCCCAGGAAGGCCGTCACTGTGCCGGAGCCGGCCTGGAGGCGCTTGCCCCGGACGGGGCCACTGGTGGTGAGCACCTCGGTACCATCGTCATCGGAGCCAGAGCTGATGCCCAGCAGGGAGAGGAGAAGCAGGCAGGGGAACGCGGAGAGGAGTCCCAGCATCGCAGCAGCTGGAAGGGAACCCCCCCCAGAGGGAGTTATAGGGAACAGGATCTGGGGTCTTTCCCCTCTAGGGGGTGCTGGCTCCCATCCAGTCCCAGCCTACCTAATTACGGAGAGCAGAAGGGAGCTCCGTACTTCAGACTAGATCCCAGTTAGCAAATAGAGCCCCTTGGTGTGTACCACCCATGCTCTAGCTCGCTGCTGTGTTCCCTGCTCTGTATCAATCCTGAGTCTTGTTCTGGGCGGGGAGTGGGGTCTAGTGGTTAGAGTTGGGAGGGAGGCTGGGATTGAGGACGCCTGGGTTTTACTCTGGGAGGGGAGGGGAGTGGGGTCTAATGGGTTAGAGTGTCGGGCTCTGGGAGCCAGGGCTTCTGGGTTCTATCCCCAGGTCTGGGAAGGGAGTGGGGTATGGTGGATTATACCACTGTGGGCCAGGAGTCAAGAGTCCTGGGTGCTGTCCCTGGCTCTGGAAAGGCAGTGGGGACCAGTGCGTGAGAGCAGGGGGTGCTGGGAGGCAGGACTCCTTGGGTTCTGTCCCCAGCTCTTAGAATGGGGTCTGTAGGAAGGATATTAGGTGAGTAACTGCCTAGAGTGATCCCAATTCCCGCTGTTCTTCCACTTCATTCACTCCCTGGGCCCCTCTGTCCCTATCTGTGAGGCAGTGGGGCCCCAGGTAGCACAGACTCACCTGTCCTTCTCCTGGGCACACTCACAGTCGTGTCTTACGTCTCAGCACGAATGGGAGCTGGGTCGATGCCTCAGATGCCAAAATTAACAGTCAGGGAGCAGCGACGGGGACTTATTTATCCTCAAATCCGTGTCCTCATTGGGCTGTGCACACACGGGGGAGGAGGATTTGGGCTGACTGGGTGAGACTGTTGGGGAGGAGCCAAGGGCTTTGGGAACAGACATCCTGTTGGGTTCACACGGTGAGATCTCTAGGGACTGAAGGGCCGTGATCCCTGAATTGCAGCCACCTCTGGGGAGGGGCAGCTGGGTAACAGGAAATGAATGGGGGATTCAGTGTCCACTGTTGATTTTTGGGTAGGGGGCAAACTAGAAAAACGAAAGGGGGTGTTTATCCAGGGGACCCAGGTGCATTCCCCACCAGGAAGGAAAGTGCGTGGGGAGGTTCAGTGACAAACGGGACTTATGGCTAATGTGCAGGTGAGCACTTTGTGCAGCACAGCACCATCCTGGGGCATTTGGGACTGCACTGACTCCAAGGGGAGAGTGCCCCCTAGTGAGTCCCCACACTCCTCCCTGCTGCATTGATCCCCCTACTGTCACGCTGGGGTATTGAGGTCAGCACGCACAGTGAGAGGAGAGCACCCCCTCCTGAGTGCATATGTCCCTTCGGTACAGCACACCCTAATGCCACCCTGGGGTATTTGGATCAGCACTAACTGTCTGCGGACAAAAACAACGAGGAGTCCTTGTGGCACCTTAGAGACTAACAAATTGATTTGGGCATAAGCTTTTGTGGGCTAAACCCACTTCATCAGATGCATGGAGTGAAAATAGTAGGCAGGTATAAGTATACAGCACATGAAAAGATGGGAGTTGCCTTACCAAGTAGGGGGTCAGTGCTAACAAGGCCAATTCAATCAAGGTGGACGTTGCCCATTCCCAACAGTTGACAAGAATGGGTGAGTATCAACAGAGGGAAAATTACTTTCTGTAGTGACCCAGCCACTCCCTGTCTTAATTCAGGCCTAATTTGATGGTGTCAAGTTTTCAAATTAATTCCAGTTCTGCAGTTTCTCGTTGGAGTCTGTTTTTGAAGTTTTTTTGTTGAAGAATGGCCAATTTTAAGTCTGTTATTGAGTGTCCAAGGAGACTGAAGTGCTCTCCTACTGGTTTTTGAATGTTACAATTCTTGATGTCTGATTTGTGTCCATTTATTCTTTTGCATAGAGACTGTCCAGTTTGGCCAATGTATATGGCAGAGGAGCATTGCTGGCACATGATTGCATATATATCTTGTGACAGACTCAGACCAGTGGGGTACAGGAGTCTGGTAGAGGGCAAATATACTGGTCACTGGATGAGTAGTTTTCTGTTCCCTGAGTGACCAGAGCAGGGGCTGCACTAGAGTAATCAGGAACCTGCTAGAACCAGTTAAGGCAGGCAGGCTAATTAGGACACCTGGAGCCAATTAAGAAGAAGCTGCTAGAATCAATTCAGGCAGGCTAATCAGGGCACCTGGGTTTTAAAAGGAGCTCACTTCAGTTTGTGGTGGGAGTGTGAGGAGCTGGGAGCAAGAGGCGCAAGGAGCTGAGAGTGAGAGGGTGAGGGTGTGCTGCTGGAGGACTGAGGAGCACAAGCGTTATCGGACACCAGGAGGAAGGTCCTGTGGTGAGAATAAGGAAGGTGTTTGGAGGAGGCCATGGGGAAGTAGCCCAGGGAGTTGTAGCTGTCATGCAGCTGTTACAGGAGGCACTATAGACAGCTGTAGTCCACAGGGTCCTGGGCTGGAACCCGGAGTAAAGGGCGGGCCCGGGTTCCCCCCAAACCTCCCAATTGACCTGGACTGTGGGTTCTTCCAGAGGGGAAGGTCTCTGGGCTGTTCCCCAACCCACATGGTGAATCTTTGAGGCAAGAAAATCCACCAATAAGCGCAGGACCCACCAAGATAGAGGAGGAACTTTGTCACAATATATAATTGGCCTCATTAGCACTACAAAAAGTAATTTTCCCTCTGTTGATATTCACCCTTTCTTGTCAACTGTTGGGAATAGGCCACATCCACCTTGATTGAATTGGCCTCGTTAGCACTGACCCCCCACTTGGTAAGGCAACTCCCATCTTTTCATGTGCTGTATATTTATACCTGCTACTGTATTTTCACTCCATGCATCCGATGAAGTGAGCTGTAGCCCACGAAAGCTTATGCCCTAATAGATTTGTTAGTCTCTAAGGCGCCACAAGGACTCTTCGTTGTTTTTGCTGATACAGACTAACACGGCTATCACTTTGAAACCTGTCTGGGGACACCGCCGCTGCCCAGCTCCCTGTAGCATCTGCAAACTTCCGGAGGTCTCCTTTTCAAATCCTGCCCATGCTGCAGCCATCTTAGCTTGTGAGAGCCGCTCCAGGCGAGATCCTGGTTCTGACAGCATGTGGTTGAGTCATGAACATTAATGACAGCTCTGGGCATCTTTGTTCCTCCTGGGAGTGGGTCTGAAATTGCCCTAAGGTCCTGGGCTGCTTCTTATCCTCATTTGGCAATTGGGGTTTTGTTTTTTCTAGTTGCTACCACTAGTCACAAGTTAGTCACTGTTGACCCAAGTTGGGTGCAGAACGCTGACTTCATACTACTTTGGCTTGACAGAAGTCAATGTTTATTTCTTTATAATTTTGATGGATAATATCGAAGTTCATTTTAAAGGATTTTTTTCAATTTTTATTAATTTCAACTTTTGGGAAATTCTGGGGGCAGGTCAGACAATTATTTAGTGGCAGGTGAGAGCCAATAAGTTAGTTTCATGAACTGTAAAAACGTCAATTGTCAACCTCCCCCTCAAAAGATATAAAGTAAGGTTGCAGTGTCATTTTCAAGCAGGATTTTCCTTTCTTTGAGTATCTGTAAATTTCATTGATTATCAATGGAAATATTTTTCCGTTAGATTGTGTGTGCGCAGTGAAATTGATGTTTAGCGACATGTAGCAATGTATTCTAATCCTTCCAAGCCTAATATCACTACAGAAGATTTAGCAACAGAGGAGGGGAATTTCTGCTGCGTGGGATTGCGGGGAACTGGCAGAGCTGTCGAGGGGGGAAGCCCAGAGCTGGGAAATCTAGGGGCTGTGGGTCAGGACCTGTGGGGAGTGGAGAGAAGTGAGGGCTTGGATGGGGTGGGGGGCTGCAGGAGGGGACTGATCGTGATCAGCAGAACTGCGGGAGAGGGATGGAGCCCAGAGTAGAGTGACCAGACAGCAAATGTGAAAAATTGGGACAGGGACTGGGGGTAATAGGAGCCTATATAAGAAAAAGACCCAAAAATCTGGACCCTCCCTATAAAATCAGGACATCTGGTCACCCTAGCCCAGAGCTGTGATTGCAGGGGGATGCAGATTGGGATTGAGGGGCTTCAGTGGAGCTGTGGGGAGTGGGGGAGCCCAGGGCAGTGAGGGGATAGCTGGGGGCTTGTGAGTCAGGAGTGAATAGATATCAGGTGAATTTTTTTCCTGGGGCTAATTTAATGCATCCTCATCCGGTTTGGATCAACAGAAAAACAAACAAGTCACATGTTGGGTTACCCGTTGGCTTGTGTGTGTGTGTGCTTTCCCTGCGCTGTGCAGATAGCTGGTTTAGCAGACCTCGATAGTACTACCCAGCATTGTCCAGTGCCGAAGGTTGGAGCGTCATTAGTAATGCCGTTCAGGCCACTCGCTGCTTCTGGCTTTGAAGCTGCAATGTCATTCGTAGGCAGTGCAGCATGTTCATTCAGCAGACCTCGATCTTACTCGTAAACAGACCACCGGCTCAGTCCGGTGGCAAAGGTGCTCGTTACAATGGACTCAGCTTAGTCAGTGGCGGCACATTCCTCTGCCCCTATGCTGGACAAAGGGTTAAGGCCGTGACATTTATAGGCTGAGGCAAAAAACGGGAATACACAATTTACGTATTTCATGACATCTGTTTCCTACCTCGCCTTGTTCCTGATACCTTGAACAAAAAAATCTCTATTCATTGTTCTGTGAAACCATCTTATCTTGTACCGGATTGGGATGTCTCTGTACTAGCTGGAATATATTTACGAAAAATGCCTAGTGCCTACAATATTACCAACAACGTTGCCAAGTTCATGTACTGGACAGTGAACTTCTGAGCATCTGCTTCAATACATGGCCTGACTCTAATTCACAGCCGTTGGTTCAGGCCTCCGATGGTGCGGCAGGCCCAGTGCTCCTGCCTTTCTCCACTACACCCTGTATAATTCCCCTCTGGGAAACTCCCGCCCAGGGAGGGGGGTTCCTAGGCCTCAGAACTGGATCTATTTACACAGGGAAGCGGTCGTCAATCTGCGCTGGGGAGTCGTCTCTCCCTGGCCCAGTGACGCAGAGATGGCCAGTATGGCCGGGGCTCTGCTCCTTGCAGCTGCTGCCCTGTTGTGCCTTGGGTTGGCGTAGGTTGGAGGGCGGGGTGGCATGGCTCGGCCCATGCTGAGACTTGGGGAGAGATTTGCCTGTCTTGGCCCCTAGGGCCACCAGGGGAATTCTGCTGCAGGGTGTACCCCACAGGGCTGTGCTGGCTGCAGGGGGCAGAGGGGAGGGGGTTGTCTGTCTGCTCCTGGGGGTTTTCATCCCCCTCCCCCAGAGCTGGGGGGCTGCAGCAGGGTCCCTGTCAAGGCTGTATCCCCACTTTGAACTTTAGGGTACAAATGTAGGGGCCTGCATGAAAACTTCTAAGCTTAACTACCAGCTTAGCTCTGGTCCCGCTGCCACCATTCTCACTGGATTCCCTCCCTGGGAAGCCTTGAGAAACCTCTCACCAATTCCCTGGTGAATACAGATCCAAACTCCTTGGATCTTAAAACAAGGAGAAATTGACCCTTCCCCCCTCCTTCCTTTCACCAACTCCTGGTGAATACAGATCCAAACCCCCTTGGATCTTAAAACAAGGAGAAATCAATCTGGTTCTTAAAAAGAAGGCTTTTAATTAAAGAAAAAGGTAAAAATCATCTCTGTAGAATCAGTATGGAAAATAGCTTACAGGGTAATCAAACTTAAAGAGCTTAGAGGACCCCTCTCTGTCTTAGGTTCAAAGTACAGCAAACAAAGATAAACACTCTGGTAAAAGGTACATTTACAAGTTGAGAAAACAAAGTAAATCTAAGACGCCTTGCCTGGCTTTTACTTACAATTTTGAAATAAGAGAGACTTGTTTAGAAAGATGGGGAGAACCTGGATTGATGTCTGGTCCCTCTCAGTCCCGAGAGCGAACAACCCCTTAAACAAAGGACACAAAACAAAAGCCTTTCCCCCCCCAAGATTTGAAAGTATCTTGTCCCCTTATTGGTCCTTTGGGTCAGGTGTCAGCCAGATTACCTGAGCTTCTTAACCCATTACAGGTAAAAGGATTTGGAGTCTCTGTACACAGGAGAGCTGTTACCCTTCCCTTTATAGTTATGACAGTCCCCCTCCCCCCCCCAGCCTGCACTGGGCAGCTCCAGGGGCTCTTCACCCCCAAAGTGCCCCTTCCCAGGCAGGTGCTGCAGGGGGGAGGAGCAGAGGCACCGTTATGTCCCCATTGCTCACAGGAGGGGCGGGGGAGGAGAGAGCAGAGCTTCCCAGCTCCTTCTGCTCCCCCCTTCACTCTCCCATGAGAACAGCTTCGGGCTGCAGCAGTTCTGATTGGTTGCACTGCCCTGGGAGGTGGGCAACTGGGGTGAGCAGCCAATCAGAGGACTAAAATTAATGTAAGGTCTGGAACTTCTTGGGACATCATGAGACAGGCTCCAGCCCCAGCTCAAAACCCATCCCTGGTGGAAAAACCGAGAGAGCCGGTGGCATGGCAAGGAGCCTATTCGGGGCTGAGCCAGCTAGGAGATGCCCTCAATGCCTGCTGTGACAGAGCCTGTCCTCACCACCTCCCCAGCTGACTGTGTGCACTACAGCCACCTGCGCTGCACCTTTCAGGGAGTGATGGACCAGAACATGGGGATGCAAAGCCACAGCTCCGACACCATCCACAACCACAGCTGCTGCAGCCACAAGGATTTCTGCAAGGAGACACCTCCCTGTACAATCTTCCCTCGTGCCTCGGATGATGCCTTAAGCCTTTGCCCACAGCCCTCACCCTAATACTGACGACTGAACCCTACCACCCCATCCTTAAAACTGATGCCTTAACCCTATGCCCACAGCCCTAACCCTAATACTGACACCTTAATCCTACGACCATAAGACCCCAACCCTAATTCTGATGCCCTAAACCTATGACCATAGCGTTAACCTTAACACTGAAATCGTAACCCTATGTCCATAGCCCTGTTGTAACACTGACACCTTAATCCTGTGCCGAAACCCTAACCCTAAAACGGAGACCTTAACCCTATGTCCATAACCCTAAACCTAAAACTGACACCTTAGCCCATGCCCATAGCTCTAACACTAATACTGACATCAAACCTAACACTGACCTCTTAACCAGAAGCCCATAGTCCTAACCCTAATAATGACACTTTAACCCTATGACCACAGCCCTAACCCTAACAATGAAATCATAACCATATGCCCAATAGCCCTTCTGTAACACTGCCACCTTAATCCTACGCCCAAACCCTACCCCTAACACTGACACCTTAATCCAATGCCCATAGTGTGACATAGCACCCCATAATTCTTTATGGAAATATGCTTATGAATGTATATATGACATAACTGGAATATGTTTTATGCTACATATGCCATGTAACATATCTCTGCAAAGGTTATGATCTACTGAATCTATTCATCCTATTTGTTTGCATGTGTGATTTTTGTATTTGAAGTTAGGAATATTGGCTGTGTACTTGTTTGATTTTAAGTAGCCTTAGTAAGGCATTTGGACAGCTTCTTTAGAAAGGAATTTGCAAGTTAAGTGCCCAATCAAGAAACACTTAATGGACAATGGATCTTGGAAGGCTCCAATCCACATAAGAAGTCTACATGAGGACGTTCAAGGTAGTATGTGAACCATGGCTGCTACCTGTAAGTTCTGAGTCATGCATGAATATGTGACTTGCCCATGTGACTCCAAAACTCCATCTTGTAGCTGGTATTCTACACAGGGGGAGGGAGGGGTGTCCACCCACAAAAGAAAATCTATTTAAACCCCTGGGAGACCCCCTCCATTTTGTCTTCAGCTGGCTCAAGAGATAGCCTGTCCACCCCCAAGGATACCTGAGAGAAACTGGAACAAAGGACAGTATCTACAGGGGGTGTGAGTGATTGCTGGACCCAGACTAGAAGAAGGCTAGTCTGTAAAAGAAGCTTACTGGAACATCTCTGAGGGTGAGGTTTCATCTGTTATCACTTTCTTACTGTATTAGGCATAGGCTTGCGTGTTTTGTTTTATTTTTGTTTGGTAATTTACTTTGTTCTGTCTGTCATTACTTGGAACCACTTAAATCCTACTTTTTGTATTTAATAAAATCACCTTTTACTTATTAATTAACCCAGAGTATGTATTAATACTTGGGGTGTGTGTGTGTGTGCAAACAGCTGTGCATATCTCTCTATCAGTGCTATAGAGGGTGAACATTATATGAGTTTACCCCGCATAAGCTTTACACAGGGTAAAATGGATTTATTTGGGGTTTGGACCCCATTGGGAGTTGGGCATGAGACAGGAACACTTCTTAAGCCGTTTTCAGTTAAGCCTGCAGCTTTTGGGGGACGTGGTTCAGACCTGGGTCTGTGTTTGCAGCAGGCAAGTGTGTCTGGCTCAAACAAGGCAAGTTTCTGGAGTCCCAAGCTGGCAGGGAAAACCGGTTAGAAGTAGTCTCAGCACATCAGTTGGCAGTTCCCAAGAGATTTTCTGTGATACAACCCGTCACACATAGCCCTAACCCAACACTGACACCTTAGCACCCTGCCCATAACGCTAACCCTAACACCTTCATTCTATGCCCATAACCCTCCCTATACCAGAGCCTTATCCTCCTCCCCTGGTGGCATGACAGCAGTCCTCTCTATCTGGATAGTGTCCTCAGCCTTGGAAGTCTCCATATGAATACTGTCAATGAATTCCTTGTGTGCACAGATGCTCCTCAGCCTAGCCACCTCCTCCTGTAGCTCTCCCACCTGCTTCCTGAGAAATTCCACCAGCAGACACCTCTCACACTGGATGGTCCTCCCCCCCTCCCCCCAGCCTGGCTTTCTGTGAGGGGGAAAATGCAGGCCACAGTCTCTGCAAATCCACACCAGGATCTGGGTAGAGTCATCCGTGGTTAGGCTGTCTGTCTGGATACAGGCACAGGTGGAGGAGACAGGAGCAGTGTTGGCACTGGCAATGCGGCCCTTCCTAACCATAACGATTATATTATGACTTCCCTCCTAGGTCAGCCCTACTCCCTCGTTAATCACACAAGGGGAGGGTGGTCACAAGGCTGATTGAGGACGATCAAGGGAACAAAGGCTCAAACTGTCCCCAAACACACAATCCTAATTGACCCTGTAACTGAAATAACCTGAAAGAAAAAGAAAAACACAAACAGCCAAACAAACTCACTCACCCCAAGGTTAGTACTCGCACCTTGTTCATTCAGCAGGGGGATCTCCTTCGCCCTCTCTCAAACTCCCCTGTTTGCGGTCCCCTTCTCGGGGTCCAGGTTGTTTCCAGCATAGGTGGGGGTGGAGAAAGCTGCAGCATCAGGGGGCCTGTTCCTTATGTTAGACCCTTGGCCTATGTGCCCACTAGGCACTAGCGCAGGCATGTCCTGGTGGGCTTTGCTGAGTCACTGTGCACAAGCAGCCCCCAAGTCACAGTGATCAAGCTGTTCCCACTGTGTGGTGCTTGCATAGTTGAGTCATACAGTGGATTAATGGGGGGTCAACACCCACCTGGGCAGGGATTTTTTTTTGTCACTAGCAAAATTATAGCATATTTTAGTAACAACCATACAGCACAATCTCATAACTTTATTCACACTAATGATACCCATATTTGGACAGAACAAGGGATTTCAGCGGCTCATGACTGTGCATACAATACCATGCTTTGTATGAAACATCACAACCATATATGAATGATGACTATGGGGGTTCCAGGATGTTGGTCTGAGGTACAGTGTGTCACATGCTCCCCAAAGCTCTTACCCTGATCCCTGAGCCCTACCACTGAGACCCCAAATGTATCCCCAACCCTAACCCACACCACTGCTAGTGCCTGAATCCTATCCCTTAATCCTGTCCCCTAACCCATACACTGACACCTAATTGTAACCCTATTATGCTTCTCTTATCCCATAACCCTACCACCTCACCCACCCTCTCATCCTGCCCCCCACCTCTACACGCTGCCCCATCCCCACTAATGCTAACCAAGAACCCCACTATTTAACCCCACACCCAGTCCTACTCTACAAGCTTGATGCCTCTCCTGTAACCCTAACTGCATCACCCTAACCCTGAACGTCACAGTTCCAGCCACCCAACCACTTAACCCTAACACCCAACCAGAACTGCCGAACTCCAGTTATTGACCCTAACACCCTAATTATAACTCTGCTCCCCATATCTGATCACCTGACCCTAAGTCTTAAACTTTTAACCTTTAAACTTACCCCTAGCCACCCTACCTTACAAGCCTGTTGCCTCTCCTGCAGGCATAACCATCCTACCCTAAACCAGAACTTAACGGTTCCAGCCAGCTCCATCACCCTAATACTTAACCCTAACACCCAATGGGACCTGGAACCCCTGAGCTCCAATTCCCAACCCTAACACCCTATTTATAACCTGGCTCCCCAGATCTGACTACCTGACTCTAACTCTTAAACCTGTAACCCTTAAACCTACTCCTAATCACCCTGACCCTCAGCTCTCCTCACAACCACAGCTGGCTTCAGACCCCAGATTTTAGGTCTGAGCCAACCCGAAGCCCAACCCCACTTCCTTCTTTGCCTATCCAGATTGTAAACCCAGCACAGCCTGGCCCAGCCCACCTGCAAAGTGCCACTCACCCTGCCAGAGCAGGAGAAATAATAATAGATACAGCAGTTAACGATGGAAGAAATGATGGTTCAATGCTTCTTCAACTGAGCTCTGAGTTGATCTGAGAGAACTGAGCAATGGGGAATGCTGGAAGTTGGGATCTGGGGGTTTTGCCTTTCCAGGGGATGGCCGTTCTGCAAGAGTTGTGCCAATCGCATGTGCTCTAGGGGTCTGTGCCACCAGCCCCGGTTACTGGGACAACGATTAGGTGGTTGAACATGGGCCTTTCCCCTCTAGGGGATGCTGGATCTGATGTGAGGAGCGGGAGGGGAGGGGGAACCAGCTGGTTCAGGGGATGGGGAAATGGACATGGGGCCTTTACGCTCTCAAGGGCTCTGGTTCCAGATTTTGTCATTCCCATCAGTGTGCACTGAGTTGTGGAGGCTCAGACCAACCCCCAGGTGGGCCAGAGCCCCTGTCCCAAACTCCACCAGCCCCTGAGCTGGGATGCTGAGGTATGATTGGACCACAGAGTCCCTGCCCCTCAGAGGGGATCTGTGCAGGGATGGGGGTCATGGGGAGGGGGTGCTGTGTGCATGTGGGGCACTCTCCCTGTCCCTATACCCACTTAGCCTCCTCCCCATACCCTGCCAGCTGGCTGAGAAAACATCTGTCTCTGAGGCTTGTATTGTATAATGGCCCACAAATGTCATCAATAAACCACCGATTTCCTTAGACTCCCTGGTGTGTACTGTTCTTCCTCACAGTCCACTGAGCACCATCAAGGAGGGGATTGGGGCTAGTGGGTTAGAGCACAGAGGGTGGGGGTCAGGATTCCTGGGTTCTCTCCCAACGACTAGGAGGGGAGTGGTCTCTAGTGGTTAGAGCAGAGGGGGGCTGGGAGTTAGGACTCCTGGGTGTTATCCCCTGTCTGGGGACGAGAGGGGGGTCTAAGGGTTAGAGACGTGTGAGCTGGACGTCAAGACGTCTGGATTCTATCTCAGACCTTGGAGGGCACTGAGGTCTAGTTGGTTAGACCGGGGAGGCTGGGAGTCAGGACTCCTGGGTTCCATATCATTGGGTGCAGAGTGTGATCTCTGCACTTTGTCATTTGCCTCTTCAAACACCAGAGCAGCATTCACCCCCTATGTAATCTTTGTTCCCCATTATCTCAACACAACTCCCACTGCGCCCACTCTCCCCTGCTCAGGAGCAGCTAATCAACCTCACACACCAGGGTTCTGTCTCCTGACTGAATATGCTTTAATGCACTGGGGATGGAGGAATTGCTGAGGGAGGGTCAATGCGTGGATTCCCAGCGGGTTCATTAGCAGGCTCCTCGTTAATGAATCGCAGGCACTAACAGGAACTGGATCCTGTGGTGTGCAGGGAGGGTTCCCCCCCCATAGGGGGATTGTATTTGCTCAGCTCTTCATTCACGGCCCCCCGGGCTGGGCACGTCTGCTCCTGTGGGACACACAGCGAGTGGGGTTAACAGCAGCGGGGATGAGCTCAGACTAGGCGGGGGTTGGTCTACTTGTAAACAGGACGGGAGACCTGCCGGGGAAACCAGGTACTGCACAGGCTCAGTATGGGACGCTCACCCCTTACGGTCAGTGCTAATCTCCATGCACTAGGGGGTGCTTTTTTGCAAAGAGCGGCATGGGGGGGGTCAGGAGAGGGCTGTCCTCCCACATTTAGTGCCCCCCAGTGCTATATTCTAGCAGGAGGGGACGCTGTTCTGCTGGAGTTCCCATGTTTCCCAGCATCTGTAACCCCAGGGTCCAACATGCAAGGTTCTGTTCTGCCTCCCATAAGAAGCCCCCTGGCACACAGGATTCCCAGTGGCTATTGGCTTCTCCTTGAATCCCTGTCTTACACAGTTACCCAGCGGCTGCATCCCTCCCAAGAGCCAGCTGCATGTCATTCTTTCATTGCCGCCTTTCTCTTCCGTGTCATTACAGGCCACTTACCCTCAGCCCAGAGGGTCCTTGGATCCTTCCCTCAATCCCCACCCCGCTACTGGGAATCCCTCTGTCTGAGCTCATTCCTCCTCCCCTGAAATGGGGGCTACATGGGGAGATCTTGGAGAGGAAGCATGGTTGTCATCCTCCTACCCAGAGGGGCTGAGCAACAGAAGATGGGGTAGAACCTGGGGCTGCCCCAGAGCAGATGGGATCTGGAGTTCCCAGGATATGCAAGTTCTACCCCAGACAGGAGAATGGAGCATCTCTTGGGGACCAGAAGATCCCATGGAAATGGGAATGTGAGCTGGGATCTTTTGCTTCTAGAGGGGAGCCATCTCCAATCCAGCCCAAGGGTGGCTGAGAGGGGTGGGGAGAGACGGGGCCTTTCCCCTCTAGGGCTGCCATCCTCTCATCCCACTGATGCTCACTTGGGGCCTTTGTTTTCTCTGACAGCAGTGATGCCAAGAATTCACAGCGCAAGGCGGGTGATGCCTTCTCAGCTTTGGGCGGCTTCAGGCTGATGCGCTCAAAGTTCTGCTTTGCGGGGTCGTAGGTGGGCCACAGCTGCTCGCTGCCCTCCCCCACCATGGGTTTCCTGCATGGAAAATGAACATGCCCCCCTGAGGTTAGTACTGTGGCTTGGTGGGGACAGGAACGTGTCCCAGCTGGTGTCTAACATCCCAGATGCAGGGATGATTATGAGCCAACTTGAAAAGTTTGGCCTCTTTCCAAAATGGCTGCCATCTCATGTTGCTGCAAATGAGAGTGAAGCCAGAGGCTGCCCTCAGTTAAGATGGGTGCTGCCTCCCGGTCTTTTCATATGAGGTGATGCTACAGGTTCCCCTTTATAAACACGGCCACTTTATTCCATTGTTCTCCATGAGATTGAAGCCACAGGTGGCCCTGAGTAATAATGGCTGCCATTGGCCTACGACCCTTTATAAAATGAGACTTCCCCTAGGGAAGATGGCCACTGTTTTCCATTGTTTGCAATGGGACTGAAGCCAGGCTTCCCTCAGAGAAGATGGGCATCCTTTGTGCTCGCAGACAGGAAAGGGCAGTGTGGGGAGCAGAGCAACATGCGGGGCGAGGGGGGCATGGATAGGGAATGTGGGTGCATAAATAGGAGGATCTGAACTGGAAGGGAGTGTCAAGTTTTGCTCTTACTTAAGATGGTGTCTCTCACTTGTCCTTTCAACTAGGATGCTGCCCTTACAAAAAATGACCACCATATCTCACTGTGATCAAGGAGATTGAAGCCACAAGCTGCCCTGAGTCAGCTGCCATTTGCCTACAGCCCTTGCACATGGCAGCCAGGTTGTCCCTAGGACAGATGGCCACCACCCACCATTGTTCTTAAGGAGGCAGAAGCCACAGGCTGCCCTCAAGGAAGATGGCCTCCCTGAACATGAAGACTGGCAACTAGCAGGGGCATTGCCTGTAGGAAAGATGTTGAAGGCAGCCTGCTGGTAGCTGTAATTTGCAGACCTCCCAGGTGCTCTATGCCGTGCCCAAAGCTGCACAGTCAGGGATTTCCCCATGTTTGATGCTCACAGTCTGTGTCACATTGGTTGTGGGACTGCGGGGATGTGAACATGGGGGAGGGGTGAGAGAGTGGCCCTCCCTAGAGTCATAGATTCCAGGACCAGAAGAGACCATTGTGATCATCTACTATAACTTCCTGTATAACACAAGCCACAGGAGTTCCTGAAATAATTCCTAGATCAGTGGCTCCCAAACTTGTTCCGCCGCTTGTGCAGGGAAAGCCCCTGGCGGGCCGGGCTGGTTTGTTTACCTGCTGCATCCGCAGGTCCGGCCGATCGCGGCTCCCACTGGCTGCGGTTCGCTGCTCCGGGCCCATGGGAGCTGCTGGAAGTGGCGCGGGCCAAGGGACATACTGGCCGCCTCTTCCAGCAGCTCCCATGGGCCTGGAGCAGCAAACCACGGCCACTGGGAGCCGCAATCGGCCGAACCTGCGGACGCGGCAGGTAAACAAACCAGCCCGGCCCGCCAGGGGCTTTCCCTGAACAAGCGGCGGAACAAGTTTGGGTACCACTGTCCTAGATAGATCTTTTAGCAAAAGATCCAAACTTGATTGAAAAATTCTTAGCAATGGAGAACCTGCCACAACCCTTGGTAAATTGTTCCAATCATTAATTACTTTAACTGTTAAACATTTATACCTTATTTGAAGTCTGAATTTATCTTGCTTTGACTCCCCACCTTTAGATCATGTCAGACCTTTCTCTGCTAGACCAAAGACCAATTATTAAAGATTTGGTCCCCAGGTAGGTACTTATAGGCCTCTTAATCTTCTCTTAGTTAAGCTACATAGATTGAGATCCTTAAATCTATCACTATAAGGCAAAGTTTCAATCCCTTAGACATTCTCGTGTCTCTTCTCTGGACCCTTTCCAATGTATCAACACCCCTCTAATTACCCAGGTGATCCCATTTAACCTTCTTATAAATTGGCATGACATTAGCTTTCTTCCAGTCTTCTGGATCTTCCCCAGTGCTCCACGATATACTGAAAATCAATGTTAACAGGCCAGCGAGTACCTCAGCCAGCTCTTTCAGAACATTTGGATGTAAATTATCTGGACCTGCTGATTTAAAAATGTCTAACTTTAGTAGCTTCTGTTTAAAAGCTTCCAGAGATACTAGTGGAATGGAAAGGGTGTTATCATTACCATAGAATGAGACTACATCATTTGTGCATCATTTGTACATCATTTGTTTTTTCCCCAGATTTATTTATTGAACGCTTCTGCCTTTTCTGCATTACCATTTCCATCTAGTAATGGACCAATTCTATTGTGAGGATTCTTTTTGTTCCTAATATCATCAAAGAACTCCTTCTTATTGTCCTAAATGCTGCTGGCCATAGATTTCGCCATGTGCCTCTTTGCTTCCCTTATCAATTTTCTACAATTCCTAATGTCTGATTTATACTCATTACTATAAACTTCTCCTTTCTTCCATTTGTGGTATATTATGTTTTTGTTTTTCACAGCTGCCTTCCCCTCCCTAATCTGGGAAGAAATTAGCCCACGCTGGGTGATTAGGACCAGAATGGGGAATATTGAAGAGGGTTCTTTTGGGGGTTTGCTTGCTTATTTTTGTTGCAAGGGAGCATGTCTTTTTATCTATGCTCTACTGTATGCTTAACAGTTACATTGCCACAGTTTTCTTAAGCAGAGACTGCCACAGCTATGCTGACCTAGCCCATAGGATAGCTGTATTTATGTTGATGGAAAGATGCTTTTGTCAATGTAGCTCCCGTTTTTTGGGAAGGTGATTCTTCCCAACTACTGGAGCAACCCCGTTTGCTGCTGCAGGCTGTACTGACGTGATGAGCTGACGTAGCCAGGCCTGTATAGTGTTTGTAGCATAAACATCCCCTGAGTTTGTGTGGCAGAGCTGGGAAAGGGCAGGCAGAGCTTTGAGATCATTCACTACTAGCTGAAAACCTTGTTTCCTTGAATGAGAGTGGGTGTGTTCGTAGGACCAGTGACATCCTGATGTGGGAAGAAGGGAATTATCCCTAACCTGTAACCAGGGGGCTCAGATTATACGTCCCTGAAATAAGTTCAGCTCTAGGTCAGGGGCTTCACCCAAATAGATTATCTGTTTTTCAAAGAGACCCCTTCTTTGCCATGGCATTGAGCCGGGTGTTCCTGGATGTTGCAGACACCTGGCCAAAGAGTTACAGTTGCTCCCATGGTCTGGATCGGGGAGACAAGAGGATTGTGGGGGATTTCCTTACCCGCTCCAGGTGTACACTGCAAGGTAATGCATCGCCCTGTGGCTCAGCGCTACCTCAGCCTCTGTGTGGTTGGATCCTACCACGGATGCCAGGGTCCCGAACTCGTAGGGCACCTCAGAGCCCTGTGGCACCCCCATCCATTCAGGTGCAGACAAGCCGCTGCTACGGTGGGCGAAGTGGTAGGTGTACACGGGATTTCCAGCCTCTGTCTCTTGCCTTGCCATCTCCAGTATCGGGCACACAACGACATAGTCGCCAGTGATTTGTTCCATGGCCCATCGGTACCGTGCCTCTCCCTGCTCCTCCCCCTCCTGGATGTACCACCGTGCCATGGCTTGGATGGCCTCGTCTGGCACCCCTGGCACTATCAGCCTCACCACCTGCAGCAGCTCCTCCCAGCCGATGGAGCTGGCGTTGTCCAGGTTGAGGCCAGAGGCAGCAAAGTATAATATGTAGGAGCCTTCGTTGGTGGTGAAACCAACCCCGATGGGTATTGGCTGGCCGTGCCTGGCCTGCAGGAGTCTTGGTGGTGTATCAGGGAGGAAATC
>NW_020665103.1:626321-651088 GCF_002925995.2 Terrapene triunguis
GGGGAGTTCCCCAAACACGAGTTCTCCGTCTTGCGTCACAAGAAGCAGCTGGGGTTTCCCTTTGTGCCGACACCAGATGGGGATTTTCTCCCTGATACACCACCAAGACTCCTGCAGGCTAAGCAGAGCCAGCCTATACCCATCCTGACCGGCATCAACGCCAACGAAGGCTCCTACATAGTAATCTATGCTGTCTCCAGCTTCAACCTGGAGAACGCCAGCTTCATCGGCTGGGAGCAGCTGCTGCAGGTGGTGAGGATGATAGTGCCAGAGGCACCGGAAGAGGCCGTCTTGGCCGTGGCACAGCGGTACAGCCAGGAGGGGCAGGGGCAGGGTGAAGCACGGTACCGATGGGCCATGGATCAAATCCTTGGTGACTACTTCGTTGTGTGTCCGGTAGCCGAGATGGCTGGGCGAGAGGTAGAGACCGGCAGTCCTGTGTATGCCTACGACTTCGCCCACCGCAGCAGCGGCTTGTCTACCCCTGAATGGACGGGGGTGCCGCACGGCTCTGAGCTGCCCTACCTGTTCGGGACCCTGGCGTCTGTGGGAGGAGCCAACTACACACACACGGAGGCCGAGGTGGGGCTGAGCCGCAGGGTGATGCGGTACTGGGCGGAGTTCACCAGAAGCGGGTAAGGGAATCCCCCAGAATCCTCTTGTGCCCCTGAGCCAGACCATGAGAGCAGCTGTAAGTCTTTGGCCAGGTGTCCACAACATGCAGGAAGACCGGGCTCAATGCCATGGTGAAGAAGGGTCCCTTTGAAAAATAGATAATCTCTTTGGTTGAAGCCCCTGACCTAGAGCTGAGTTTACTTCAGGGAGGTAAAATCTGAGCCCCTTGGTTCCAGGTTAGGGATAATTCCCTTCTTCCCTCACCAGGATGTCGGTGATCCCATGAACACACCCATCCTCATTCAAGGAAACATGTTTTTTAGCTAGTAGCCAATGATCTCAAAGCTCTGCCTGCCCTTTCCCACCCCGGCCACACAAACTCAGGGGATGTCTATGCTACAAACACTATACAGGCCTGGCTACGTCAGCTCATCATGTCAGTACCGCCTGCAGCAGCACAAGGGGTTGCTCCATCACCTGCCCAAAAATCAGGAGCTACATTGACAAAAAGCATCTTTCCATCAACATAACTACAGCTACCCTAGGGGTTAGATCAGATCAGCAATGGCAGTCAGGTGCGTGGTTTTTTCACATCTCTGACATAACTGCGGCACTGTAACTTTTAAGCGTACACCGTGGGATAGATAAGAAGACATCCTCCCTTGCACTAAAAATAAGCAAGCAAAACCTCAAACAAATGGCTTCAACGTTCCCCATTGTAGTCCTAACCATGCATCTTGGAACCATTGATTCTCAGATTAGGGAAGTGAAGGCAGTTGGGAACATTTAAAAAATAATACCCCATACATGGCAAAAAGGAAAGGTTGATAGTAATGAATATAAATCAGACATTAGGAATTGTAGAAATCTGATAAGGGAAGCAAAGAGACACATGGAGAAATCTATGGCCAGCAGAGTTGGGGACAATAAGGAGTTATTTGAATATATTAGGAACAAAAAGAATCCTGACAATGGGATTGGTCCATTCATTATTAGGTGGAAACGGCAGAATTATCAATAGTAATATAGAAAAGGTAGACGTGATCAATAAATAATTCTGTTCTGTATTTGGGGAAAAACCAGATGATCTAGTCTTATTGCATGGGGATGATAACACTCTTTCTATTCCACTAGAGGCTTGGGAGGATGTTAAACAGAGGCCACTAAACTTAGACATTTCTAAATCAGCAGGGCCAGATAACTTACACCCACGTGTTTTAAAAGAGCTGGGTGAGGAGCTTGCTGGCCTGTCTACATTGATTTTCAGTACATCTTGGCGCAGCGGGAAAGTTCCACAAGATTGGATGATAGCAAATGTTGGGCCCATTTATAAAAAGGGTAAATGGGATGAACTGGGTAAGCATAGGGCTGTAGTAAAATGGCAGCCAACTCAGGGCAGCTTGTGGCAACAATTTCATTGAGCACAGTGGGAGATGGTGGCCATTTTTGGTTAGGGCAGCATGTGACATCATCCTATTTGAAAGGACACATGAGAGGGGCCATCTTAAGTGAGGGCAAATGGTGGCTTCAGACTGCTTTCCAGTTTAGACCCTCCTATCTGTGCTCCCATGATCACTAACACTGCAGTGTCCTTCTCTGTCACCCTGACCCATATTGTTCAGATCGCCACACTGCCCCTTCCTATGTCTGTCAGCCCATGTTCCCTGAGGGAAGCCTGGCTTCAGTCCCATTGGAAACAGTGGGAAACAGTGGCCATCTTTCCTAGGGGCAGTCTCTCTTTAGAAAGGGCTGTAGGCCAATGGCAGCCATCATGACTCATGGCAGCCTGTGGCGTCAATGTCATCAAGATCAATGGGAGGTAGCCGCCATCTTTATAAAGGGCAACCTGTAGCGTCACTCCATATAAGGAGAACAAGTGGAAGCAGCCATCTTAACTGAGGGCAGCCTCTGGCTTCACTCTCATTGGGAACAATAGGGGATGGCAGCCATTTTGGAAAGGGGCCAAACTTTGCAAATTGGCTCCTAATGACCCCTGCCTACAGGAGACAGACTCTGGCCAGAGCACATTCCCGTCCCTGCCAAGCCCGGGTACCAACTGTGTGTGCTCCGTTGAATTTCTCCCTAGGATTCCCACAGGGGTGGGGAGCAAGAGAGAGCAGTGGCCCCTCTACAACCCCATAAAACAGAACTTCTTCCGCATCGGACTAGAGTCATCTGAGGTTGTGGAGATGCCCCTCAAGCAACGCTGCAGCATCTTGGCATCACTGCTTGAAGAGAAGCCGAACCCCACAGGTGAGCATCAGTGGGGTGAGAGACAGCAACCCTAGAGTGGAAAGGCCCCATGTCCCCTTCCCTCTGAGCCAGGCAATCCCCCCACCCCTGGGGCTGGATAGGAGCTGGGGGTACCACTGGGACCCCGGAACACATTCCCATCTCCATGGGATTTTCTGGCCTCCTAGAGATGCCCCATTCTCCTGCCTGGGGTAGATCTCGCATCCCCTGGGAACTCCAGAACCCATCTGCTGTGGGAAGCCACAGGTTCTGACCCATCTTCACTTGCTTGGCCCCTCCGGGAGGACAATGACACCCGTGTTTCCTGTATCAGCCCAACCCCATGTGTCCCCATTCCAGGGGAGAAGGCTTGAGCTCAGAGGGGGATTCCCAGCAGGGTGAGTGGGGGTGGAGGGATGGATCCAATGACAAAGGGGGCTGGGGGCAGGTGGCCCGTAATGGCATGGAAGAGAAAGGCAGCAATGAAGCAGAGAAATACAGCTGGCTCTGGGGAGTGGTGTGGCCGCTGTGTAACTGTGTAGCACAGGGAGCGAAGGAGAATCCAATATCCACTGGGACTCCTGTGTGCCAGGGGCCTCTTCTGGGAGGCAGAACAGACCCTTGCACATTGGACACCGGGGTTCACAGTTGCTGGGAGACACGGGAACTCCACAGCATCCCCTACTGCAACAATGTAGCACTGGGGGGGGGGGAGCACTGACTGTGTGGGGACAGTCCCCTTCTGAGCCCCCCATGCCACTCTCTGCAGCATAGCGCTCCTAGTGCAGGGGGATTAGCACTGACTGTAGGGGGCGAGTGTCCCATACAGAGCCCATGCAGCACCTCTCCCCTCCCATTTGCAAGTAGACCAAACCCTGCATAGTCTGAGCTCATCCCCGCTGCTGTTAACCCCAATCGCTGTGTGTCCTGCAGGAGCAGACCCAGGACGTGCCCAGCCCGGGGCGCTGTGAATGAAGAGTTGAGCAATTACAATCCCCTGACGGGGGGAACCCTCCTTGCAGACAAGAGCATCCAGTTCCTGTTAGCGCCTGTCGATTCATTAACGAGGATCCTGCTAATAACCCCCCTGGGAATCCACGGATTGACCCTCCCTCTGCAATTCCTCCACCTCCAGTGCATTAAAGCATATTCAGGGGATGGATCACTTGATGATTCCCTGTTCTGTTTATTCCCTCTGGGGCACCTGGCATTGGCCACTGTCAGAAGACAGGACACTGGGCTAGATGAACCTTTGGTCTGACCCAGTGTGGCCATTCTTATGTTTAATCTGGAGACAGAACCCTGGGGTGTGAGGTTGATTAGCTGCTCCTGAGCAGGGAGGACAGTGTGTGTGTGTGTGTGTGTGTGTGTGTGTGTTCTTTGTGAGAGTGCTTTGTATATATATGCAGGGGCGGAAGTTGTGAAGCTTTGTGCTGGGGAACTCACCCAGTAGGCTCTATCCCTTGGCCCTGAGGCAGAGATCCCCTCCCACCCCCCCATCCTGGGAGTTAACACGGTCCTGTGCAATGCAGGTGCTGTTAACCTGTAGTACTCCTTGCTGCAAGATATTGCCCTTAAGGCTCATGCTTCTGCCCTCTCACACATGCTGTGGCTGATTCATGCTTTCCACCGCACTCCCAGGTGAGCCCCCAGTCCCACTCTGTGCCCTTGGTTGGCCTGGCCTGCTCCCAGCTGTTCCTGGCTTTGCTGAGGGTAGCACTGCTGAATGGGATGTGCTGAGGCTGAGGGAGGGCATCTGGAATGTACTTGTCCCAGGCAAGCGGATGGGAGAGATCTGGGGTACTATCCCCTCCAGGGCATCGCTGACCCCAATGGCACCAGGGGGCGCTGTGCTGCAGGGAGTGGGGTGGGAGGCTCAGTAGGGGGCACTCTCCCATTGCTGTCAGTACTGACCCCAATGGCACCAGGGGGCACTGTGCTGCAGGGACTCAGTAGGGGGCGCTCTCCCCTTGCAGTCAGTACTGACCCCAATGGCACCAGGGGGCGCTGGGATGCAGGGAGCGCTACAGTAAACATCACCAAGAAGCAATGGCCAGACTCAAGCCCCCTGAGGGCCTTTATTCAGCGCAGAGAGGCGAGGAGTTGATGGGTGGACTGATCCCCTCCCCTCTTAGGGTGGGGAGACCTGAACCTCCTTCTTGTGGGGGTCGTACCACACCAGCAGGATCGGGTGGGTGTTTCCCATCCTGAACTCCACCCAGCACCCGTCGCTCTGCAAGATGAGCCTGCCGCCCCGCCACATCCAGCCGAGATGCATGCAGGGTTCCTGGCATCTCTTCAGCAGCTCCATGGCCCGGCTGAAGCAGGCAGCCAGCCCCTTCGTCACCAGCCCCTTCTCCTCCAGCTCGTTCTTCTTCCTCAGCACATCGGCCTGGCTCAGGTCTTCGCTGCAATCAACCACGTCTTCCATGGGGCGCTCTCCCCGGGGGCTGCGGCGTCTCGGGCGGGGGCCGGGCGTCCTCTGCTGAGTTCGGCTCTGGTGATCAATTTGCTCCTAGGTTCTGGGGCCAGATCAGCTGTTCGATCCCCTCCCCCTAGGTGACAAGGTGGGAAATATATGGGTTTTGGCTCCCATAGGCCCATCCAGCCCAGCATCCTGGTCCCATGCCACCCTAGATCAATGGGCCCATCAATCTGGTATCACCCCTCCTCCCTGCCACTCTGGATCAAACCCATAGGCCCATCTAGCCTGGTATCCTGCCTCCCAAATCATGCCCATCTAGCCCGGTACTCCCCCCCTCCTTTTTGCCCCGATCAGAACCAGGGGGACATCCACCCCCACCCCCCCTCACACCACCCTGATAGCCTCCCCATCACCATCCTGGGTCAGACCCATAGGCCCATCTAGCCCGGTATCCCACCTCCCTAGATCAGACCAATTGACCCATCTAGCAACCGATGGAAAGCCAAGCTCCCAACAGAGCCGATGCCTGCTAGCCAGAGGGTGATGCTAGACATGCAGGGCCAGTTTGCTGCCTTGTGTACATTGCCGCCTCCCTCTGCAGCCTCGGGGGCGGGTCACTCGCAGGTTTAAACCCGTGTCAGTGGTGGATTCTCTGCCACTTGAAGCCTGTCAGTCATGATTTGAGGATGCCAGGAACTGAGCCAAAGATTAGGGTCTATCACAGGAGTGGGTGGGGGAGGTTCTGTGGCCTGCGATGGGCAGGAGGTCAGACTAGATGATCAGGACCCAGGCTGTGGCCCCACCCCTGCTCCACGCTTGGGCCTGTGTCCTGGAGGTTGGGCCGGTGCTCAGGCCGGCCCGTAGCCTGGGGGTCAGAGTGGCTGGGGGGTCAGGTGGAAGGGACAGGGACAGGGCCTAGCCTCCCCAAAATGGGGGTTCACATGCTGCCCGTGCCTTCTGACCTTAAAGTCTATGAGTCCAAGGTCAGTGGATCCGGGGCAATTTACTCCCATGGGGGATCTGTCCCGTAGCCTTTACGCAGTCGGTGATAGAGAAATTGAGAGGAGTCAGGCGGGAGGCAGCTGAAGAGGTGCAAAGTCAGATGATGCGTCCCATTCCCCCAACAGCTCTGGTCCCTCTGTGACGCTCAGCTGGGCTCCTCGCCCGTGGATGCCAGCTCCTTCCCCCATACCCTAGTCCAGTCTCCCCAAGGCTGGGATGCCAGCTTATCTGCCTCACGTACACAGCTCCCAGTTACTATTAACTTTCAGCTCCCAAGGACTTTGTCCTTGGCTCCGGTGCAAGCAGGATGGAGCAACACCCCCTCCACACACACACACACACAGATCTTTAGTATCAGAGGGGTAGCCGTGTTAGTCTGGATCTGTAAAAAGCAACAGAGGGTCCTGTGGCACCTTTAAGACTAACCAATACATCTGTTAGTCTTGAAGGTGCCACAGGACCCTCTGTTGCTTTACACAGGTCTGTGTCGCTTTCCCCTGAAACTGTCAACTGAGCATGAGAAACTGCGTTTCTCTCTCTCTCTCTGTCACACACACACACACAGTGGATAAACAGGATTGTTCCCATGCTCCAGAAGGGGAAACTGTGGCACAGAGCAGGGAGAACCCTGTACCCCTCCCAGAGCTGGGGCTAGAACCCAGGAGTCCTAGCTCTCAACCCCCACTGCTCTAACCCACTCGCCTTCCAGAGCTGGAGACAGAACCCAGGAGTCCTGGCTTCCAGTCCCCTCCCGCTCTAACCACTAGACCCCACTCCCCTCCCAGAGCTGGGCACAGAAGCCAGGAGTCCTGGTTCCCAGCCCTCACTAGTCCAACCCAGGAGAGAATATTTACTCCTTCTCATTATTTACTCCTTCTCCTAACACAAGAACTTGGGGTCACCCAATGAAATTAATAGGCAGCAGGCTTAAAACAAATAAAAGAAAGTATTTCTTCACACAATGCACAGTCAACCTGTGGAACTCCTTGCCAGGGGATGTTGTGAAGGACAAGACTATAACAGGGTTCAAAAAAGAGCAAGATAAATTCATGGAGGATAGATCCATCAATGGCTATTGGCCAGGATGGGCAGGGATGGTGTCCCTAGCCTCTGTTTGCCAGAAGCTGGGAATGGGCGACGGGATGGATCACTTGATGATTCCCTGTTCTGTTCATTCCCTCGGGGGCACCTGGCATTGGCCACTGTTGGAAGACAGGATACTGGGCTAGATGGACCTTTGGTCTGACCCAGTCTGGCTGTTCTTATCTTCTTATGTCCTTACTCACTCCTGAACCACAGCTCAATACTATCCCAGTGCTAAGATCCCCCCACTCTCCACAGCTCTATTAATGCTGTTTTATCCCGATCGACAGCCCACTGCTATCCCTGCCCTGGGCTCCCCACACAACTCTTCTGGTGCTATTTAATAAATAACTTTTAAGGTTAAGCTGGTTGCTTCCCTCTCTCTCTCTTGCTGAATTTTACTCTTTTGTGTTTTTAGCTTCCCCATTTACTCTGCAGCAACGCTTCTTTTACCTAAGCTAAAGCTCCCTGCAGCGCCCAAAAATACTGTGGGGTTTGCTCATCAAGTGGGTTAATACCAGTCCAATTGTGTTGTGAGAGTGGGGACAGGGACGTGCTGAACCTGTGGCATACGAGAGTGGCAGCTTGAAAGTGCTGCTTGGCCCAACCCACTGAGTCCAGGGGCATATATGGGGGGGGGGCAGCTTGACAGTGCTGATTGACCCGGTGCGCTCAGACTTGCTCTGTTTTGTGTGTGTGTGCGTGTGTGTCTGTTCTCATCTGATTCTGGGGCTGGAGGAACCCAGCCCTGGGGAATGTAGGTCCTGCAGGATAGCTCTATTGGGAGGGGACTTGCAGAAGGGAGAAGTAAAGCTCCATATGAACACACAAGTCTCACAAGCAGTACATTGATAGAATTCCGTGCTTTAATTAACCAGTATCCTCTGCTTCCCCGGCACTCTCCTCACCTGGGATTTCTGGTTTTTAATGTCTGGGATGGTTTCCCCTCCCTCCAGGATTGCTGTTGCACAAATTTCAGAGGCACCTATCGGCTGCAACCAATATCAGCACGAGATGATCCCTGCCCTGAAAACCCTACAGTCTAAATGGACGCAGGCAGGTTCATTCTCCCCATTTTACAGACACATACCGACTTGGGCAAGGTCACCCCAGTGGTGGATTACTGCACGGGCCCACGGGGCCGCAGGCAATTCGGGGCCCCGGGAAAAATCTCTCCCCTAGCCGCTGTGGCCCCGTGGCTGGAGGAGCTCATTCCGCACTGCGGCCCCAGGGCCACGGCGGGGGCACAGAGCTTCTCCAGTGTGGAAGCTGCGGGGGAGGGGGGGGCGCGGAAAGGAGTGAGTGGAAGAGGCAGAATGGGGTGTGACCATGGGCGGGGCCACAGGTGGAAGGAGCAGAATGGGGTGGGCCCTGCAGGTAGAAGGGGCGAGGCTGTGGGCGGGGCTGCAAGCAGAAGGAACGGAATGGGGGCGTGACCACAGGTGGAAGGGAAGGGGCCACACTTCTGGCCTTCCTTCTGCCTCAGAGCAGCCCTCCGAGTGCGTCTCTGCAGTGGAGCCTGATTCTTCACCCTGGGAGGGGAAGGGAGCGGATCTGAAATGCTCGGCGGAACAAGGAGAAAGGAGCGAGATCTGGGTTGCAGGGTGTTTATTCTGCCATGGTGCTAGGAGGCGCAGGTCAGAAGCCCCAGCACGAGGTTCCCATGCGGTGTTCCCGCACGGTGCCGGTGTGGGGGTCATACCAGACCAGCATCGTCTGCTCGATCTGGTCAGCGCGGAGCTCCAGCCACTTCCCGTCACTCTGCAGGACGAGCCGGATGTTGGTCCAGGGCTCCACAGGCCGCTTCTGTACCATTTCCATCGCCCGGCTGAAGCAGGCGGCCAGCCCCTCTGTCATGTGCCACAGCCTCTCGGCCCTGTTCTTCAGTTGCAGCAGCTCCAGCGCGTTCAGGCCCTTGGTGCACACCCTGGCCACTGTGCCGCTCCCCTCTGGGAGAGCTTCCTCGCGCTGCATGAGTGGGTGTGGTGGGGGCAGCGCCTCCTGCAGGGGGAGAGCGTGAAGAGCAGGAGCTGAGGACACGCCGAGGGTCTGACCCCCACCCAGCATGGGATCAACCACACATGACCTGGCCTCTGTGATTGCACACAGCGCCCCCAGCTGGTGCTCCTCACTCTGCGCCTGCAATGGATTTGCCCTCCAGGGGGCAGAGGTGAGTTTGGTCGCCAGGGTCTGTCCAGTCCCAAATCCCTCCCCGGCCGCCCCACCTGCACTGGGCTCCCATGAATGGTGGCTCCACTCCTGGCAGCATCTGGGGCTGTTCTCCCCGGGGATCAGGTCACCGTGTTGTTCTCCAGTACACGAACCAGAGAGAGAAAGAGAGATGCAGAAACAGAGAATGTACCAGAGACCCCGTCCCCTATGCCCCCCTGCCAGACCTGTGGATTGCCCCCAAGAGTCCTGACTTCCAACCTCTCTCCCGCAATTTTAAGCACTAGACCCCACTCCTCTCCCAGAGCTGGGGCTAGAACCCAGGTGTCCTGGCTCCCAGCCCCTCCCCCCTGCTCTGACCACTAGACCCAGTGCTAGGGGCACCCACCTGCAGCACTCAGCTGACTTGGGGTTGGCTCATGCACATGGATGCCAGCTCCTTCCCCAGGGCCTGGGGAGAGCCCACATCGGTCACCCTACCCCAGCCCCAAGGGGCTGGGACACCAATTTATCTGGCTCCATTTCATCCAGCTCGGACCCCTCTCCCCAGCTGCGGTTGACCTGGGACTCCCAGCTGGCTGACTCTGGGGCCTTGAGCAGAGCAGGGGAGATGGTTACAAGGTTCTGTGACTCCGTTTTGTTTAAGGGAAGGGAAAGGCGCTGCTGTCTCTGTAAACAGAAGTTGGGGCTGGAGCTGTGGGGAGAGGTCAGAAGGTCACTCCTCTAATCTAAGGGTTGGCCCTAGTGGTTGGCTTATGAGGCTGGGAGTCCAGACTCCTGGGTTCTATCCCTGGCTCTGGGAGGGAAGTGGGGTCTAGTGGGTTAAAGCGGTGGGGCTAAGAGCCAGGACTCCTGGGTTCTATCCCTAGCTCTGGGAGGGAAGTGGGGTCTAATGGGTTAAAGCAGGGGGGGGGGCTAAGAGCCAGGACTCCTGGGTTCTATCCCCAGATAGAGGTGGGGTGTAGTGGGTTAGAGCAGGGGGAATTACATTCCATTGCTATTGGTTCTTTCACTATAGCACATTCCCTCTCACACCCATTTTTCTTCGCAGCACGCGCGCCTCTCTTCCAATCTCACCCCTTCCTCACTGCCCCTCCCTGCCTCCCATCTCAAGCGGTAATGGAAAAGCTAGAAGCTCATTGGACGACTGGGAAACAATGGGATCCCCCTTTTCGGGCTGCTCAAGCACCCAGGCCCGCATATGACATCTCAAATATCACCTAAAGCTCGGGAATGGAGACCTCACCTCAGGCTCTGTGGAACTGTCCACGACAAGGGGACATCTGCTCCGAGTAGGAAATGGGGCTTCCTCGGGGGGCTGGTCCCAGACTGTGGAACGAGCTCTCCCAGGAAGTAAGGTCCATCCCAAACCACACCCCCTTCTGTGCCAGGGGCCAGGTGCATTTCTTTGACCTGCCTTCTCTGCCGTACACATATAGCAAGATGTGTATTTAAAGGGAGGGTGCGCCCCTCTTAGTCAGTGATGACTCCAATGCCCCAAGGCACTGCGGGGGGCACTGTGCTGCAGGGAGTGGGGTGGGATGCGCAGTAAGGGGCACTTGCCCCTCAAAGTCAGTGCTAACCCCAATTCCCTAGACCAGTGCTGGGGGCACTGAGCTGCAGGTGGTAGGAGGCTCAGTAGGGGGCACTCTCCCCTCACACTCAGTGCTGACCACAAAACCCTAGAACAGTGCTAGGGGATGGTGGGCTGCATGGAGAAGGGGCCCTCTCCCCTTGTGACAGACTGTACCCCTGTATTCACCCCGTGCACACTATTATAATAATCTTTGTACAAAGTATGCTTTGTGAGGTATCATTTGAAAACTCATAATTTGCTGGACATTATTGTTGTGGTAAAATAGGCGTGGCAACACCATATAAGAACCTAAGAATGGCATACTGGGTCAGACTAAAGGTCCATCTAGCCCAGTATCCTGTCTTCCAACAGTGGCCAATGCCAGGTGCCCCAGAGGGAATGAACAGAACAGAGAATCATCCAGTGATCCATCCACTATCTCCCATTCCCAACTTCTGGCAAACAGAGGCTAGGGACACCATCCCTGCCCATCCTGGCTAATAGCCATTGATGAACCCATCCTCCATGAACTTATCTAGTTCTTTTTTGAACCCTGTTATTGTCTTGTCCTTCACAACAACCTCTGGCAGAGTTCCACAGGTTGACTGTGCATTGTGTGAAAAAAATACTTCCTTTTGTTTGTTTTAAACTTGCTGCCTATTCATTTCATTTGGTGACTCCTGGTTCTTTTGTTATGAGGAGTAAATAACACTTCCTAATTTACTTCCTCTACACCAGTCCTGATTTTATAGATCCCAATCATATCCCCCCTTAGTCGTCTCTTATATATGAAATTATAAGACACCCCTGTATGGTTTTGTTAACACATGTTCCAAACCACAGCCCTGCCGAGACAGAGGTTGGAAAACAGGTCTGCCCTAAACAAAGGGACGTGTGCGCTGCTTAATTTGCATTTAAGCAGCAAACAGAGTTATGAAGCAGGAATGGGTAGAAAAGGAACCACAAGCAGATGAGAAAGAACAGCAGAAAACATCCTTTCTTGGTCACTCTCTGTCTCCTATATCTCAGCTGGAAATGTTTTCTAAGAGGGGGCCGACGCTATGAAAATGAGGGCCAAACACCCCAAGGCGCCCCTCCTCCTTCCTCTCTCTCTCTCTCTGTCCATTGATTCACTACACCGGAAGGAACAAAGGAAGCACCCATAGAACATAGACCTAAGAAGTTTGGCCAATAAGACTGTTGAGAGCAGGTGGTGAGAAAAACTTTGCTTCAAATTTAACAACGTTTGTTAAGTGAGGCATTTAGTTGAGTTTTAGCTGCATTTTTCTTGTAACCCTTTCTGACTCCTATGCCTCATGACTTCTACTCACGTAAAATCTCTCTCTTTGTAGTTAATAAACTTGTTGCATTGTTTTATCTAATCCAGCTTGGTGGAATTGATGGACTTTATATAAACTTGTATTGTCCAGGAGAGAGCTGGGCAGTACCGGACATACATTTCTGGGGGGAAATCTAAGGCTAAGGGTGTGTTGGGGTCACCCTGCAGTACAACCCAGGCTGGTCAGAGCCAGAATGTAACCCGAGTGTGTCTGGCAGGCTGCAGTTACACACACACATTCAGGGTGTGGCTTGCAGGCTGTTTGTGAGCAGCCTAGGTGGGGCTCCTTCAGTAAGGCATTGTACGGCACCCAAGGGTTCAGAGCAAGGGTGCCATAGCTGCTCATTAGTCTGGATTGTACCCTGGGTATATCACACCCATCACTGTCGATGCTGACTCCAGGGGGGCTGGGGGCGCTGTGCTGCAGGGAGCCCTACAATAAATACCACCCAGAAGCCGATTCCAGTTGGGAGGTGCCACGGGCATTTATTTAGGGCCAGCGAGGAGAGGGACCATCCAGCGTGATTGCTTCCCAACCTAGGACGGGAGGGAGACTTCAACCTCCTTTTTGTGCCGGTTGTACCACACCAACAGGTGCTTGCTGGCGTTTCCTGTGCGGAACTCCAGCCAGCACCCGTCTCCCTGGACGATGACCCTGGCGTCCTTCCAGAGCCAGTACTTCTTGGGGTCCTGCTGGGCCACCAGATCTATAGCCTGGCTGAGGCAGGCAGCTAAACCCTCTGTCATCAGCCCCTTCTCCTCCAACTCATTCTTCTTCCTGAGGACGTCTATGGGGGTCACTTCCTCTCCGCATTCAACGGTGAATTCCATGTTGAGGTCAAAGGTTCCTTTACAGCGGGCACAGATATTCCCCGACCGCCCGGTTGGAGGCTGCCAAGAACTGAAATAAATCGATGCATTGTGTGTGGGGAAATCACCATGGATTAAGGGAGGGGGGGTGGAGTCCTACTGTGCTGCAGCATCTCAGCTTTCATGCAAAAGAAAAAAGTTCGTTTCTAGCCTTCGCGGCAGCCAAGAAAACATCCCAAACGTGGAGTCGGTGTAACTGACGCAGTGATGCCTGAGTCTGCAGACAGCCTGGGTCAGTCGCTCCGAGAGGCTGCCGCCTTCACCACGGTGGAATGTTGACTCTGAACCCTAGTGACCACCCTTCAAATGTCAGCTTTGCCGCTGGTGATCAAAGCATGTAAGAACAGAGAGGAACTAGCGTTGTCTGACGATCCACACTTCCCTCTGCAAGCAGCAGTTTGTGCTGGTGTTGTGCATGGGTGAGGTTTTGGTTGTGGGTGGAGCCTGGGAAATACCACTACCCATTTGTGGGGAGAAAGGGTGTGAAGGGACAGCACCTTGATAAGGAATCCTATTATCCTCCTATTTCTTGTATTCTCTATACCTGCAACACTGCCTACAGACCCCACCCAAGAGGGAGGGCTTATTTGACTAAGCACTGTACATGCATAGAGTGTATATCTCTAACTATTAGAACCCAATGCAGTCCCAGAGCTGGAGATAGAACCCAGGAATTCTGACTCCCAGCCCTCCCCCCCCCCCACGCGCTAACCAATGGATACCACTCGCCTCCCAGAGCTGGGGATAAAACCCAGGAGTCCTGACTCCCAGTCCCCCCTGCTTTAACCAATAGACCTCACTCCCCTCCCAGAGCCAGGAAGAAAACACACACACACACACAACCTTTCCCCAGCCTCACAGCTCAGTGTTGCCTGGTGTTATCTGTACCCAGTTACTGGGGCGGGAAGCAGGGTGACTCTTGGAAATCCCACGGTTGGGGTGGGAAGATCGTACAGCAGAGGAAGAGAGAAAGGCTGGGGGGTGGAGGGCAGACGGGATGGGAACGTGGAAATTCTCACATTTGGGGGTGAAGGAGGAAAGGTAACTTTCTCAGGGGAGTTGGGAGGGGGCCGGAGAGATGCGGGATGGGGGGGGGGGGGGGACAGGGTACAAGCCCCACCTACCAGCTCCTTTGCTGCCGGGAAACCTCCGCACGAAGCCACGAAGAAAAGGCGTCTGTTGCGCTGTCTGCTTAGCCTGTGGTTTTCTGCCAGTGACGCAGCACCTGTGACTGGCCGGGGCAGGCCCTGGAACATGTGGATGGGGTGATGTTTAGCCAGACGCCATTGAGTAACTGGGCAGGGCGCGGAGCCAGACGATAAGGGTAAAACTGATCTGGGCGGGAGCCAGAACTTTTCTCGGGGCCCCCAGAAACGAAAGGCCAGCCCAGCCCCCTGTTGTCCGCTCCATGTGCCAGGGGCATTCGTTGACCTGCCTTCTCTAATAATAGCACAGTGCAATATGTAGATCAGTGGGAAGGGGGTGTGTGCTCCTGGAGCTCCATTCCTCCACCGCCCCCAACTCTATCTATTTCCCTGCTGTTCACCCAGATCTTCCCCCAGTGTCACCCTTATTCCCCCCTCCCCATTTTCCAGCATCCCCCCACTCTCACCCCAATGCTAGAGGCTCACTGTGCCCCATCCCCCCTCGCGCCCCATGCCACGGGCTCCGTCTGCCCCCATCCCCCCCTTGTGCCCCATGCCACGGGCTCCGTCTGCCCCCATCCCCCCTCACCTCCATGCCACGGGCTCTGTGTGCCCTGCCATCGCCCCTCCCCCCAATGCCCAGGGATCTGTCTGCCTTGCATGCTTCATACCAGGGTCCCGCACTTTCCCCCCACCAGGGGTGCTATGTACTGCACTCCCCCTCATCCCATAGCAGGGTACCCCATTATCCCCTGCATGCCAGAGGCTGAGTGAACTCCTGCTTTGCTGCCACACCCATTTGTCTGGATGATAAATCATTCAGGGTGCCAACATGTTTATCTCCACTGGGAGGCTGGGCAAGGGTGTGTTTAAGCTGGACGGCGTTGGCTGTTTGCTCTGGCACAGGTGCCTGATGCTGGGGCTGTGTTAAACCTGGGCGCGGCAGAATTCGATGTTTCATTTTTAAATTTTTGAATTTTGATAGGGAAAAAAAGGGTTTTATTTTTTAACCCACTCTTCCCAATTTTGACGGATTTTAATTTAAGTTCCTGCAGGGTGTCAGTGGCCAGGACAACCCCTACCCCAAACGCGGGAGAGGCCACCCCGCTGCTGAGTTGCCCCCCTCCTCGCAGGCCTGGCCCGGGGGGGGGGGTGGCACTCTGTACCTCAAAGCAGCACCCTGGAACCCCCATATTCACTCCTGTCATAGAATTCTGTCCTATTTCATACAAAGCATGTCATGTAAGATAGTGATTCTCAACCAGGGGCTCTTCCAGGGGTTACAGCAACTCATCTGGATATTTGCTGAGTTTTACAAGCGGCTAAATATAAAGCACCAGCAAAGTCAGTACAAATGAAAATTTCGGACAGACCATGACTTGTTTATACGGCTCTATATGCTACACACTGAAAGGGGAGTACAATATTTACCTTCCAATTGCATGATTTTATAAATATATGGTAACAATGAGAAAAGCAGCAATTTTTCAGTAATAGTGGCCGTGACACGGCTGTATTTTTGTCTTCTTTAGAAAGAAAGTTGTTTTTAAGTGAGGTGAAACTTGGGGGTAGGCAAGACGCATTAGCCTCCTGAAAAGGGTACAGCCTATGAACCAGTAGAATGTAACTTAAACAGTTGCTAATGTTTTCTTGGAAATGCTAGCATACCTCAAGTTTTTCCTTCTTTCACTGTTAATTCTGAGAATAAATATTTTATATAACATTTTCTTTTCAATTTCCCCCAAATTTCCAATTCTCCCACATGTCAGGAAAAAAAACGGATCCCCTCCTACTTTGTCCCAGATGTTTCCAGGTTTTTTTCTCCCAGACCCTCACATCTCTAATCTCAGCTTTCATTCAGAACAAAAAGAAAGTGTCTAGCCCTTATGATTGCGAAGAAAACCTCCCAAATGTGTCCTCTGTGTATGTCTGCCTGAGTTTGTCCAGAACCTGAGTCTATTGATCTGAGAGGGAGAGGTGCTTTCTCAGGTGTAACTTATGCAGTAGCTTCTGCCTGAGTCTGCCGAGAGTCTGAGCCAAATGCTCTGACAGCGGGAAATTGCCCACTGTATCTCTATAGGGCATTAACTGCCTGGGGCAGGGGTGCTGTGTGTGGCAGGAGAGGAAGAGCACAGCTGGGCCAACCCCTACCCAAGCAGGAACACCCCAGCTGCTGGGTTTAGTACTGGGGGAGAGGGGGCTCCTGTCACCCCTGTGGTGCAGAAGGGGGGCCTTGTACCACTGCACAAGGGAAGTTGGGGGCTAGTTCTCTCTCTCAGTCGGGGCCAGCTCAAGGTTTTTTGCCGCCCCAAGCAAAAAAAAATTTGGCTGCCCCCCACCCCAGCCCTGGGCTCTTCCCCCCCCGCACCAGTGCCCTCCCCTACACCCCTTGACGCCCCAGCCCTGGACTCTCTCTTCCCCCCCTCACCCGAACCCCCTGCTGCCCCAGCCCTGAGCTTCCCCCCCCCCAAACATGACCTCCTTGTTCACCACAGCTATCCCCAGTCCAGCCTGTGCGACTCAGGCTGCCATGAGCGCCATCTAGTGACTTCAGCCAGAACTGCAGCGTCACTTCCAGCTCAGCCTGAAAGCCTCAGCTGACAGGGAACATCTTGGTTCAGGGCCGGCTCCCGGCTTTTTGTGCCCCAAGAAAAAAAAGGGGGGGGCTGGAGTGCCCCCCCCGGAAAGTGCTGCCCCAAGCACATGCTTGGAGCGCTGGTGCCTAGAGCCGGCCCTGCTCTCAGTCCCACTTCAACTGGGTGCAGGGCCAGTGGGAAGGATGCTGGGAATGACCCTGGGGCTGGAGCAGGGAGGGTCCTGCAGTGGGGGAAGAGAGACAGAAGGGGGCACAGGAAGAGGAGACAGGGACAGAGGGGGCAGGATCCAGACCAGGGGAGGAGGTGGGAGAGGGGAAATCCCCACATCTGGGGGAGAAGGAGGAAAGGTATTTTTCTTAGTGGGAGGAGAGGATAGGAGAGAAGCAGGGGGGGGGGGGGGGGGGGGTTAGGGGGTACGAACTCCCAGACCTACCAGCTCCGCCGCTGCTCCTGGGTCCCTGCTATGCAGCCTAGCAGCAAGGAGAGAAGAGGTTGGCTTTTCCCTCTGCTTAGCTTTCGATTTCCTTTCCTCCCTGTGACGTGCCGCCCAAATGGGGAACTGAGGGGCAGAGATGCAGCCAGACTTTCTAAGCGTGACAAACCAATTAGACAGGGTGAGCCAGACCCCCTTAGGAGACTCACCTCCTCTTCTAAAGGGACTCCTGGGTTCTCTCCCCAGCTCTGGGAGGGGAGTGGTGTGGGTCTGGTGTTTAGAAGCAGGGGAGGGCTGGGATTCAGGACTCCTGGGTTCTATCCCCAGAGCTGGGAAAGGAGTGGGGTCTAGTGATCAGAGCGGAGGGGAGCCAGGACTCCTGGGTTCTATTCCTATTTCTGGGAGGCTGTTTATCCCACACTGGGGGAGGATGTGTTGGGGATGGGGACCAGATCTGGGTGAGTGGGGTGAGTGTGACTCAGTGGCTGGGTTGACACTGGGTTTGTGGGGTGTGTGGCCCCAGTTGTTAATAGGGTAGCTGCATCTCCCTCCGGCACTGCCCAGCCCCCCAGGTTGGTGGTTGAGAGCAGACCTGGCCCTAGGGCCCCAGCTCCCTTCTGACCCCTAGAGGGGATCCCTGCAGGTGCAAGGCTGAAGTCCATGTGTGTATGAGCCTGTGTGTCTAGGGTCAGCCCTCAGTGTGGGGGCAGCTGGGCAAGTTCCTCTCAGCCACACAGCGCCCACTGCTGGTACGTCTCAGCCCTGCACCTGCAGCAACCCCCCGGCCTACAGTCAGAACTCCCCTTACTGTGAGAGTGGGGTCCACAACTGGCTCTTAAAAAGAATCAGTCTCTAGCGAAATGTGGTGGGAGCCAAATCTTAACAACTGCCTCTGCATCTCAGTTTGGGCTGTGATTCCCCCCGCCCCCCGCACACTGTTTCTGTCCCATGGGTCTCTTCTCCGCATGCTTTAGCAGGCAGCACAGTTAGACAAGCAAACAACTCACCGTTCCTAACAACTACTTTATTATTAAAGAAATGAAAAATATATGAAACAAAACCCAAACAGTAAACAACAGTCCCGATCTCCGCTCTCCGGTTCTCCCGGGGGAGCGTTTTCAACAGATTGCGCGACCCGGGGACACTCCGAAAAAAACGAATCCAAAACCACATTTCAAATGGATTAGTCGAACCTCATTAAATCCCTGTGTGGACGCTCTTATTCAGAATTAAAGTGAATCTTAATCCACTTTGGAAGCGAATTAAGCTAATCTGAAGTAATTGAAATGAGATGAAGGTGAGAGACAAGGTTTGGACCAACTCCCGCAGAAGAGCTGTGTGTGGTTTTAAAGCGTGTCTCTTTCACCAACAGAAGTTGGTCCAATAAACAATATCCCCTCCCCCACCTGGTCTCGCTAACATCCTGGGACCCCCACGGCTACAACCCTGCAAATGATTAAACAAATGTCTCATTCCACTCCTATATTTTATACCATGATCCACTTGCCTGTTGCATTATTTCCCATGTATTTGTTGTTAATGTTTTCCTGAAGACTTAAGAGGAAAAAACAACAACCTCATTTTGGAAAAAAATCCCACGCTTTTAAATACTGTTTGCCCAGTACTGTCGACCCTGACAAGACAATCACTACAGGGGGAGTTTTTAAAAACCAATGCAGCAAATGCAGAAATATAATTTTAATGACGAATTGATAGCACAATGGTTCATTGTCCCTGGCGTTCCTTTTTGGAGCTAAGAAATATTAATATAAATATTTCTGTACTCAATTGGCGTCTCGTATTAGTAACCAGTAACAACCTAATGCCCTGGCTAGAGTTGTACATAAAATGTCTCCCTATTCACATAACAAGGGTGTCAGGCAGCTACCAGATGAGGGGCTTGATTTGAGATCCAAACATTTTAAAATGTACATCTCAAAAGGAGTTTATACCATTTTAAGCATTTGATGGTCTGGGCATTAGTTCATAGCTCTGATCCTACATCTTGAGCTCAGGGCTGGATTAACCTTGGGTGGGCGTGGTGCCCTGTCCGTGGCTCCGCCTCCTGCTCCACCCACATTCTGCCCCAAGGCCACGCCCCCACTCAGCCTCTTCCCCCCGAGGCCCCGCCCACCGCTCGCACAAGTGGGAGAGGGCGCAGAGGAGCAAGTGGCAGGTGGGGCTTCAGGAGGAAGAGGCCAAATGGGTGCAGGGCCTCGGGGTGGAGTGTGGGTGGAACAGGATGCGGGGCCACAGTCTGGGTGCCGGGGCCCCTTCTGAGTATGGGCCTGGCGCCACTGTAAACCCGGTACTGCTTGAGCGTCACTCTTCTTTGGAATATCCCAAATAAAGGTAACCTCAAAATCCTGTCTACACTCAACTGGTGTCTTCTTTGAGAAAATTCTCTTGTTGGTTGTTGGCCTTGTGACCAAATGGTCCCTAGAGTTACAACTAGGGTGACCAGATGTCTCAATTTTATAGGAACAGTCCTGATTTTGGGGTCTTTTTCTTATATAGGCTCCTATTACCCCCCACCCCCGTCCCAATTTTTCACATTTGCTGTCTGGTCACCCTAGTTACAACCTACCATGCGCTGTACATTTACAATGTGCAATTGGAGACCCCGCTCAAATATTCTATCCAAAGCATGAATCACAATCACTGTCACATATAGACATCTTTCAAAACATAGCCTCAAAGAAAACAGTATGGAAGGTTAAAACAAAAGAGAAGTTACAAAGACGGTGGAATTGATTATGAGATGAAGAAAATTGCATGGCTGGAACTTGACCCCAAAACTCCTAGAAATCCGTTGGCGACTCATTTCTATCTCCCAACACATTGCGAAAACTTCCCAGCAGGCACTGCACCGGACCATAGGCGCCAACTTCTCCTGGCGCTGGTGGGTGCTCGTGCCTCCCTGCCCCTGCCCCCATTCCAACCCCTTCCCCAAAGTCCCCGCCCCAGCTCCGCCCCCTCCCTGCCCCATTGGACGCCTTCCCCAAATCCCCGCCCCCAGCCCCTCCTCTTCCCCACCTCCTCCCCTGAGCGCGCCACATTCCCGCTCCTCTCCCCCCCCCCACAGCTTGTTACGCCACGAAACAGCTGTTTCGGGGTGGCAAGCGCTGGGAGGAGAAGCGGGGATGGTGCGCTCAGGGGAGGAGGCAGAGGGCGGAGGCGAGCTAGGGCGGGGGGCCGGGCTGGGGAGCTGCTGGTGGGGGCAGAGCACCCACCAATTTTTCCCTGTGGGTGCTCCAGCCCTGAGCACCCCGCATTCCCCCTCCCGCCCCTCGGCTGCTGCTGCGCTGGGGAAGTTGCTTCGGCCCCAGCGCACGGTGGAGAGCAGCGGGAGCCAGGAAAGTTGGAGCCCGGGGAGGAGGCGGTCCCCTTACCATGCCTCCCTATTTTCCCGGACATGTCCGGCTTTCTGGAAATTCCTCCCGGACGGGGATTTGAGGACCAAAAAGCCGGACATGTCCGGGAAAATCCGGACGTATGGTAACCCTACTTTTATCACACTCCCTTCTAGAACTGGGACTAGAACACAACAGGGGTGGCAGAAACTTCCTAAAGGTGTGAGGGGGCCACTGGTGGTGCCCGAACCATGGCCCTGCCTCCGCCCCTTTCCCTTGAGGCCCTGCCCCTTCCCCCTGAGGCCCCACCCCGGGACACCCCTTCTTACTGAGGTCCTGCCCACACACTACCCCTTCCCATGAGGCCCCCCCACACCACCCCTTATCCCTGACCCCCCCCCAGCCTCGCATCACCCCTTCCTCCGAGGCCCTGCTCCCACCCCCCTTCTTCCCCCCAAAACCCTGCCCCCTGCTCACTCTGCCCCTCCCCGGACGGTAAAAAGTGGGAGGGCCATGGCCCCCTGTTCCGGTGCCCCTGGAACCCAGGTGTCCTGCTACCAGAGCTCTAGCTGCTGCAGCATGCTGCCCCCTAGTGGTACACACATCACATGCGGACACTCACATCCCACACTGCTGAGCCAGGGAGCTGAGTGAAGGAAGTTCTTCCAACTTGGATGCATACAGTGGTGGTCCGATTAGTGCAACCAGATAGCAAGTGTGAAAAATCAGGACACTTTTTTCCCCCCAAGGGGTGGGGTACAGGTGCATATATAAGACAAAGCCCCGAATATCAGGACGTCTGGTTACCCTAGATCCGACTGTGTTACAGTTTATTCATATGACACCGATACAGCAGCTGCTACTTATTAAAAGAAATCAATAGAATCCCCCATAAACAAACCTCAATAGACAGATTTCCACCCTCCCTGTATACACCCATTGTTTTAAAACCCTTACAACTAGAGCCCATTGCTGCTCAGGGACCCCCCGCCCCTCAGCAGGAATCCAGCTCTTCAAAGTGGATGGAGAAAGCACAGACCAGTGGAGAGAGACAGACTGGGATCCAGTGTAGACAGAATTACAGGCGGTGGGGAGTCTATGACCTCAGTTCTAACTGCTGGGGTTCTGGGCACAGGATGGAATATTGTAGGACCAACCTGTGCTGGATGAACCCACAGCCTCTGCCCCAAGGAGCTCACAGTCTAAACAGACAAAGGGAGAGAGGGGAAACTGAGGCATGGGGCAGGGTATGTATCTTGTCCGGGTCTCCTGATTTACAGGCCAGTCCCTGACTTGCTAGGCCGCACCGTTCTCTAATAGGCAACAATTCAAATGCCCAGAGAAAGCGGAGTTCAGTGATCCAATTGCTAGTGGGACCGGATAGGGCAGTGTTAACCCCTTCTCTGCCAGCCCAGCTGAGGCTTTTATCCCCCTGGGCACGTTTGTGGGACTGAAGGGGACACAGACAGTCTCTGTCATCCCCACCCAGGACAGGTGACCAGCTGTGTTCAGTGACGGGACCCAGCCTGGATTCGGGTCCCACTAAGGGGCATCATCTCCCCCCACTTCCTTCTCAGTTCCACTCAGGATCATCCCCTAAGGATTACGGGGTTACTTCTCCCAGGATGGCCTCCCAGCCCTTCCCACGCTCCAGCTGGCCCCCGAGAGATTTCCTGCCTCTCACCTGTGCACTGAGTTAACAGTTCTCAGTCACCTGGCCCCCAAGAACAAACCTGGTGGTGTCCCTATGTAATCCACTCGGTGAGTGTTCATTCCCTGTTCCCCTCTGTGCCAACCCACAAGGCATGAATTGTACATAAGAACGGCCGTACTGGGTCAGACCAAAGGTCCATCTAGCCCAGTATCCTGTCTACCGACAGTGGCCAATGCCAGGTGCCCCAGGGGGAGTGAACCTAACAGGCAATGATCAAGTGATCTCTCTCCTGCCATCCATCTCCACCCTCTGTCAAACAGAGTCTAGGGACACCATTCCTTACCCATCCTGGCTAATAGCCACTAATGGACTTTACCTCCATGAATTTATCCAGTTCTCTTTTAAACTCTTTTATAGTCCTAGCCTTCACTACCTCCTCAGGCAAGGAGTTCCACAAGTTGACTGTGCGCTGTGTGAAGAACTTCCTTTTATTTGTTTTAAACCTGCTGCCTATTAATTTCATTTGGTGACCCCTAGTTCTTGTATTATGGGAATAAGTAAATAACTTTTCCTTATCTACTTTCTCCACATCACTCATGATTTTATATACCTCTATCATATCCCCCCTTAGTCTCCTCTTTTCCAAGCTGAAGAGTCCTAGCCTCTCTAATCTCTCCTCAGATGGGACCCATTCCAAACCCCTAATCATTTGAGTTGCCCTTCTCTGAACCTTTTCTAGTGCCAGTGTATCTTTTTTGAGATGAGGAGACCCCATCTGTACGCAGTATTCAAGTATTCCATGGTGACAGAGCCAGACTCAAAGCTTTAAATCAGGCTGTAGCAGCTACTCATGCTTTTAACGCTGGCTGTCCCTGGTTCAATCCCAGCATTTCGACCAGCTCCCGCCTCCCTCCTCCTGCCCCCTTTCCTCCTGACTGCATCAGGAACCATTAAAGGGATCAGGGTCTCGCTTCCTTCCCCCCATTTCAGCCTCTTGTCTCCCAGACTCGACTACCAACGTCGGCTCCGGTGAAAATCCTGGATCCTGCTTTGAAACGTGCCCTGACACAGCAGCTCTAAGAATCGCTCAGCTAACGGAGAACGGTATAAAATGTGGTGTTCTGGCTAACAGGGAATGGTGTAAACGCGACACTCCGGCTAATGGGGGACGATGTAAATGTGGCACCAAGGCCCGAATGCTCCTGGGACTTTGAGCCCTTTGCCTGTGAGCCCTTGCAGGAAATCATCCCGAAATGCGCCCTTATCCTGCAGCAGTGAGTCCCACAGGTCCGTTCTGCCTCCCATTTCCAGGGGTTCTCCATTTCGACTTTTGCAGCCTGGCCTCCTCTCCTCCGGAAAGCCTGAGTGCTGGGTGCTGCCTGCTGAGAAGCGGCACCTCTGCCTTTCCCCACCTTCCATCCAGTGCCTCCTTTGAAACAACCACTGAGTCATGGATTGTTCTGTGCAACAAGTTTCTCTCTCGAGCCTTTATTTCATCCCCGGACAAGCGGGAGGCGGCCCTGACACCTGCCTGGTGGAGGGGAGATAGAGACAGGGGAGAAGGCCTGCGTGAAGGTGGACGTCAGGGGTCGATGTGGGGTAGGGAAAGTGACAGCACCTCCCCCGTCTCCCTCCCTCTCCCTGCTGCTGCCCATCCAACTCGGGTGAGAGGAGGAGATCCCGCTTCATGGCGTGCCGGCCGCCAGGGGGTCACTGATAAGCGGCTGGGGGCAGCCAAACACGCGTGATGGAGGAGCATTATCCCCGGTTAGCGCGTGGATTGGATTTCTTAGCCCTAATACGGATTGAATTCAAAGGGGTTCCTCTCCCAAGTGGACTCCTTGTTATCTCGTCCCTGGCAGACACCTTCCCCCTTAGTTGCACCTTTGGCAGGAGGGTTCCTGGGGTTGGTTTCCCTGTTGTCTCATTAGGGTCCCTTCCTGGTGGTCGTGTTCCCCCTTACTCAGCCCCTTGGGAGGAGGGTTTCTCTCCGGGGTGGTTCCTCTGATGCCGGTAGAGATGGGAGCTGCGGCCAAAGCATTTCCCACAGTCGGCGCACTGGAAAGGCTTTTCACCGGTGTGGACGCGCCGGTGCCGCTCCCAGTGGGAGCTCCAGGCGAAGCCCTTCCCGCAGTCAGCGCAGCGGAAGGGTTTCCCCCCAGCGGCGTGGAGCCGCCGGTGCCTGGCCAGCGCCGGTGCCTGGCTGAAGCTTTTCCCACAGTCCCCGCACCGGTAGGGTTTCTCCGCCGCATGGGAAGGCTGGTGCCGGTCGAG
>NW_020665103.1:691088-712301 GCF_002925995.2 Terrapene triunguis
AACCTCCAGCCCCAGCCTGTCCTGATTAAATAGAGTTCAAACACCAACGGCTGAAGATGCAGACAAGAGCCCTAACAAAGTAAGAAGAATCCACCCTAAAAAGAAAAGGTACAATAGAAGGAAGAGCAAAGCCCGGTCCCAGGCTGAAAGTCATGTCTGCAATTGACAGGTGATCAATCACCAAACCCAGAGGCAGCGTGACACAGCAAGACCTATAGACTCTGGATTCAAACTAAAGCCTACAAAAAGGATGGGTGAGATGGAAAACTTTGGAGGAGGGTAACATTCTGCTGCCAACATGGAAGGGCATCGGTGCATGCCCAACAGAGACCCAGCTCGTCCTTGTGCCCGGCTTTCCTGGCCAGTTAGCCGCCACAAGCTACGAACCCAAGCTGCAAACTCAAGCCACAGACTCAAGCAGGACTGGTAACTATGCAGCAGCTGCAGAACATCTGATGGATGTGTGTGAATGTGTGTGTGTGTGTGTGTATAGGTATTAGGTATAATGTGTGTGTATAAGGATTAATATATTAGTTATTAGTTATAAATCAAATTGTTATCATAATAAATGTGGCATCTTTATCTTGTCCCCTTTAATAAGATCCTGCTAGTTTTTATTGGTATAACACACGGCCCCTGCTCAAAACAAAGGCTAAGACGTTTAGCCTGCATGTAGGACCCTTGACACGCTTAGAATCAGTCTGTATGTGAGTGTTCCCAGAACTGACCCCTAAGTGACGAAACAATTCTGATCAAAGGGGGGAAAAAAATTCAGTGTGTCTGCACAACAATCTTTTATTCAGCTCTGACAGCAAAGCTACAGCAGAACAGGTGTTTATGAGCCTACAGGGAGAAGGTGTCTGACTTGGTAATTCTATTCCTGCCAAACGTAAAAATTTTTGTCCCAAGGTGATGGAAGTGTTGAAAAACTGACACAGGTTGTAACTTGACCTGCCACCCCGGCCGCTTCTCAGGAAAAGGCTCAGAGGTTTTATCCTCAAACTTTGCCAAACTAAATTCACCCCCTGGGCAGAGACTTTCAGCCCGAAAGATGAACCTAAGCAGTAGCATTGAGTGTGGCGTAAACCAGTGGCTCTCAACCTTTCCAGACATGACTGTCCCCCTTTCAGGAGTCTGATTTGTCTTGCGCACCCCAAGTTTCACCTCACTGAAAATGACTTGTTTACAAAATCAGACATAAAACTACAAATGTGTCAGCATGCTAGTACTGAAAAATTACTGACTTTCTCATTTCTACCATGTAATTATAAAATGAATCGATTGGAATATAAATATTGTCCTTACATTTCAGTGTATAGTCTATAGAGCAGTATAAACAAGTACATTGTCTGTCGGCAATTTTAGTTTGCACTAAGAAGAACAGGAGTACTTGTGGCACCTTAGAGACTAACAAATTTATTAGAGCATAAGCTTTCGTGGGCTACAACCCACTTCTTCGGATGCATATTGGGTGAAACATATCGAAGAGATATATATACACACATACAGAGAGCATGAACAGGTGGGAGTTGTCTTACCAACTCTGAGAGGCCAATTAAGTAAGAGAAAAAAACTTTTGAAGTGATAATCAAGGTAACCAAGTACAGACAGTTTGATAAGAAGCAAGTGTGAGAATACTTACAAGGGGAGATAGATTCAATGTTTGTAATGGCTCAGCCATTCCCAATCCCTATTTAGCCCGGAGTTGATTGTGTCTAGTTTGCATATCAATTCCAGCTCAGCAGTCTCTCGTTGGAGTCTGTTTTTGAAGTTTTTCTGTTTTAAGATAGCCACCCGCAGGTCTGTCATAGAATGGCCAGACAGGTTAAAGTGTTCTCCCACTGGTTTTTGAGTATTATGATTCCTGATGTCAGATTTGTGTCCATTAATTCTTTTGCGTAGAGACTGTCCGGTTTGGCCAATGTACATGGCAGAGGGGCATTGCTGGCACATGATGGCATATATCACATTGGTAGATGTGCAGGTGAACGAGCCCCTGATGGTATGGCTGATGTGATTAGGCCCTATGATGGTGTCACTTGAATAGATATGTGGACAGAGTTGGCATCGGGCTTTGTTACAAGGATAGGTTCCTGGGTCAGTGTTTTTGTTCAGTGATGTGTGGTTGCTGGTGAGTATTTGCTTTAGGTTGGGGGGTTGTCTGTAAGCAAGGACAGGTCTGTCTCCCAAGATCTGTGAGAGTAAAGGATCATCTTTCAGGATAGGTTGTAGATCTCTAATGATGCGCTGGAGAGGTTTTAGTTGGGGGCTGAAGGTGACAGCTAGTGGTGTTCTGTTATTTTCTTTGTTGGCCCTGTCTTGTAGGAGGTGACTTCTGGGTACTCGTCTGGCTCTGTCAATCTGTTTTTTCACTTCAGCAGGTGGGTATTGTAGTTTTAAGAATGCTTGATAGAGATCTTGTAGGTGCTTGTCTCTATCTGAGGGATTGGAGCAAATGCGGTTATATCTTAGAGCTTGGCTGTAGACAATGGATCGTGTGGTGTGTCCTGGATGGAAGCTGGAGGCATGTGACTTTGCTAGTGCTTTTGATGTAGCCTGTTGTAAAACTAGGCAAATATCTAGAGGAGTTGACGTCCCCCCTGGAAGATCTCTGAGTACCCCCACGGGGGGGAGGCACGTACCCCGGTTGAGACCCACTGTCATAAGCAACTGGACAATTGGCTTCACAATTTCAGCCCAACCCTACCTGTCGGTGCCGCTGTGCACTCCAGCTAAAGCAGATTCCAAGGAGTGGCTGTGGAGGAATTCCTTCCCCTGAGGCCTGTCTGTGACTAATGAGAGGCAGAACTGGTTTGTCCTCTCTCTGCACCGACACCTTGTCCCCAGGAAAGCCAATCAGGCCAGGGATGACGCAGGGAGCAGATCTGGGCGGGCTGGGCACCTGGGAACCACCCTCTCCACTTATTACTTCTGCTGCCCCTCCGATCTCTCTCCCTTTCCCCTCTGGCTGGGAGATATGATCCCTGGCTTATGCCCATGGGGCGTTTGCTCTCCTGTAGCCAAGACCCAGAGTGGGTCAGGGAGGGCAGCAGCTCTGGGACTTGCAGAGGGGGGAGCAGAGATGGGGCTGTTGGTGCAGAGTCACTTTCCTGCCTGGCCCCAGCCCTTCCCCCCGGGTCTCCCCCTCACCTGCAGGAGTTGTTCCAGGGCTGCCCTAGGAGGCCAGTTCCCCACTCTCGGCTGGGCCCAGAGGTAGCGCTCCTTCAGCCTCTCTCTAGCTGTACCAGCCCTGTCCAACCCAGGAAGTTCAGTCATCTCTTGATCAGATCACAGCAGGAAACTCGTGGCCAAGGGGGAGAGAGAGGAAGTAGCCCAGCCTTGCTTTGAGCTGTAACCCAGAGCCCTCTAGCGTGGGCAGATCTGGAAACCCTCTTCCCTGGCTCCTCCTAGGGGTGACCAGATGTCCTGGTTTTATAGGGAAAGTCCCAATCCTAGGCGTTCGCAGCACATTTCATTAGGGTGTGCACCCAGGGAGTCCTGCCCTAGCCCCGCCTCCATCCATTCCCTCCTACTTCCCACCCCCTGACTGCCCCCCTCAGAGCCCCCAACCCCCCCTGCTCCTTGTCCCCTGACAACCACCTCCTGGGACCCCTGCCCCCCAGAACCCCACCCCCTATCTAAGCCTCCCTGTTCCTTGTCCCCTGACTGCCCCCTAGGATCCTACCCCCTACCTGTCCCCTGACTGCCCCGACCCTTATCCACACCCCTGCCCCCAGAAAGCCCCCCGGGACTCCCACGCCTATCCAACCGCTCCCCGCCCCCTGACAGGACCCCCAGAACTCCCAACCCATACAACCCCCCTCCCCGCTCCCTGCCTGCCCCAACCCATCTCCACACCCCTGCCTCCTGACAGCCCCCCCCAGAACTCCTGATTCATCCAACCCCCCCAGCCCCTTGCCCCCTACACAACACACCCCCCCACCCCCCCACCCCACCCCCCCCCCTGGGATCCCACCCCGTATCCAACCCACCCTGCTCCCTGTCCCCTGACTGCCCCCACCCCTTATCCAACCAGGGCCGGCTCCAGGTTTTCTGCCGCCCCAAGTGGCAAACAAAAAAAAAAGCTGCGGCGGCGCAATTGCGCCACTCCACTCTTCAGTGGCAATTCAGCGGCAGGTCCTTCGCTCTGAGAGGGACTTGCCGCCGAATTGCCGCTGAAGACCCAGACGTGCCACCCCAATAGCGGCCGGAGTGCCGCCCCTTAGTATCCGCCCCCCACCTGCCTAAGGCTCTGGGATGGAGTTTGGGTGGGGGAGGGTGTCTGGGGTGCAGGCTCTGGGATGGAGTTTGGGTGCTGGGTGCAGGCTCCAGGCTGGGGCAGGGGATCAGTGTGCAGGAGGGGGTGAGGGGTGCAGGCTCTGGGACGGAGTTTGGGTGCAGGCTCTCGGCTGGGGGTGGAGGCGTAGGAGGGGTGAGGGGTGCAGGCTCTGGGAGGGAGTTTGAAAGTGGGAGGGGGTGCAGGCTCTAGGAGGGAGTTTGGGGGCAAGAGGAGGTGTGTGGGAAGGGGGAGGGGGTGCATGCTCTGGGAGGGAGTTTGGGGGGTGCAGGGGTGAGGGCTGTGGTGCTGAGGATGAGGGGTTCATGATGCAGGAGGGGGCTCAGGCCTGGGGCAGAGGATTAGGGTGCAGGGGGATGAGGGCTCTGGCTGGGGCTGAGGATGAGGGGTTCACGATGCAGGAGGGGGCTCAGGGCTGGGGCAGAGGATTAGGGTGGATGAGGGCTGGGGCTGGGGTTGAGGGGTTTGGGGCATTGGAGAGGCTCAGGGCTAGGGCGGAAGGGCAGGGTAAGGGCAGCCTGTCCTGCCATTGGGAATGGGGGGCACTAGGACCCTGGGGCAGCAGACAGCAGTTGAGCAGGAATGTGCTACACCAGGAGAGGCCTCACACTACTTTCTTTCAGGCAGGGACACTCAGGGGTGTGGGAGGGAGAACCGCGGGGGGGGGGGGGGGGGGGGGGGGGGGGGGGGGGGGCGAGGGGGGGGGGGGGGGGGGCGGGGGGGGGGGGGACCCACGGAGGGGGGCTGGCAGCCGGGGGCTGGCGGCTTGCTGCTGCAGGGAGAATGGAGCCATTTGCCCACCCCTGCGTTAGGGTGTGCTCAGGGCCGCCCAGAGGATTCAGGGGGCCTGGGGCAAAGCAATTTCGGGGACCCCTTCCATAAAAAAAGTTGCAATACTATAGAATTCTATATTCTTGTGGGGGCCCCTGTGGGGCCTGGGGCAAATTGCCCCACTTGCCCCCCCCCCGGGCAGTCCTGGGTGTGCCTGTGCACACCCGGCACTTCCCGTGCGCACGCCTATGGTCCCAATATTTGGGGCTTTGGCTTATACAGGTGCCTATTACCCCACCCCGTCCCCATTTTTCACACTTGCTATCTGCTCACCCCATCCCCTCCCCGGGACAGACCCACGACCCAGAAGGGATCCGTCCATGAGCATTAACAGCTCCGTGCCCCCGCGGTGACTTCCTTTCAACACAGATGTGCTCCCAGCCCCTGCCCCGGAGCCAGCCTGCACGTGCAAACTCTCAGATTGCTGCAACTCCTGACTCCGGGGAGGCCCATGTGGTGCAGGCGCCGTCACCCACCTGTTCCATTCGCAAACCATCTCCTGGGTTAGCGCGTTCACCCTGTTAACACCCACGGAGCCACCGCCGTAGCCTCCTGCAAAACCCTCCTTAAGCCTCTCATGTGCCCTGGGACCTGCAAAATGCTTGACAGCAATGAGGCTGCAGGTGTGCGGAGACCACAGCCTATCGTGCTGAGCAGCGGCGTTCCCGTGGGCTCCCTGGTCTGCCTGTCACGGAGACGGATACAGAGATCAAGAGTAGCCAGTGTTAGGATGGTTCTGGCTAAGAAATAGGGTGACCATATTTTCCCAAAGGGAAAACTGGACACCCCCCGGGGTCGGCCCGAGGGCCCCCTCCCCCCTGTGTGCGGGGCTGGTCTGAGCACCCCGTCAACCCCTGCACGTGGGGCTGGCCCGAGACCCCCTCTCCCTCTCCCCACGTGCAGGGCCAGCCTGAGACCCCCTGCCGCCCGCCGGCACGTGGGGCCATCCCATCCCAAGCCGCTCTCCTTAGCCCTCCCTGCCACATGGGGGTGGTGCTGCCGCTTGCCCCCCCCTCGCCATGTTCCTTTGCATCCCATTTTTTTGGGCCAAACTGTGCATTTGTCCAGTTGATTCTTAACTGATGACAAATGCCAAGTTTTGCCCCCCAAAAAGTGTCAAGAGGGCTGGGACAGGGCCTCTATTAGAGACCAAGATGACAGGCAATGGAAAAGAGCAGTTTATTCTTGTTATTACCTCACATCTGCTACTGCAGGTTTCTGAGCCCTTCCTCTGACCCATCTGGGACCGGCCACTAGCAGAGACTGAACTGGAAGGACCTCAAGGCTGAGCCCATCTGAGGATGCCTGTGCACCTCATAGAAAAAGCATCACCTGTTGGCTCATAATGGCCGTGTCATTCAGAGGTGGCTTCAATACAGTCCCTACTTCCACAGCATTAGGTTTTGTCTGCAGCTCCAAAGCTGTCCCCACCAGAGGGCTCTGGCTGTGCTAAGGGGAGGCGGCTCCCTCGCTCCTTGTCTCTCTTTCTCCTCGGTTCAGCACAAGTTTCCTGGCTGAGACGGATGCAGCTGCGGCTGAGCAGCTGCTGCCCCCTCAGTGGGGTGTGGACCAGGGGGAGACCTTCATCCAAGCCCCCTCTGTGCCCACCCCAGGTGGGGTCTTTCTCCGGTGGCTGGAACCAGCCCCCTGGGGCTCCCTGGACTCTGCCGACACCAGCTCCTGAGCTGGCACCTGCAGGTGATGGGGAGACCTGGGGGAAGGGCCGGGCAGGAAAGTGACTCCCCATCTCACCCCCACCCATCTCTGCTTTCCATGTCTCTGCCAGTCCCAGAGCTGCGGCCGTCACCGACAGACATTCCCGGTCCCGCAAGCGAAGAGCCATAGGAATGGGTCAGCCAGTGCTTAATTTGTGCCAGGGCTGAGCCCTGGCACCTCTGGGCCTGGCAGTTCAGAGCCCTGACACGGCACCTCTGGGCTTGCCACGTCAGTTATGCATGTAAAAAAATTGCTTGAGCCCCGACACCTCTTTCATTACAAATTAGCCTCTCAGGCCAAGGGGGAGGAGAGACCAGAGCAGGAACCATAAATGGGGAGAGAAGTTCCCAACTCCTAGATCCATTCACTTGGTTCTTTCTCTTTCTCTAAATCCTTATTGATCCATGATGCCGGATCCATCGCTCTAATTATTTTCCATAGATTCTAGTCCACTAATTTATCAGTGTACCATCCCTCTAGAGCAGTGGATCTCAACCTGTTTACCATTGTGGGCTGCATATGCAGCTCTCTGTATGTTACGTTAAGTGGGCCCCATCCACACAATATATATACTACCTGTATGGCCCTGAGGATGGCACATGGGCCACAGCTGTGTGCTGATTGGCCGCCAGCAGCCCACAGGTTGAGACCCACTGCTCTTGAGTGATTATCTCCTCGGTGTCTAAGCACTGCACATCAGGTGACCAGTTAGCAAGTGTGAAGAACTGGGACGGGAATGTGTGGGTAATAGGTGCCTGTATAAGAGAAAAAACCCAAAATTGGGACTGTCCCTATAAAATCGGGACATCTGGTTACCCTACCTGCACAGATGCATAAAGCATCAATGAGAAAATGTGTCTTTTTCTCTCCTCCTAATGCCCAGTGGCGAGGGAGATGGTAAGCCACTGTTTGAATTATTTGTGCTACGGTCAATAAGGCTCCGTTGTGGGAGGCACCACACAAACTCCAGCCCTACTCCTGCGAAGACTCTAGCCCCAGCATCTGTTAACTCAGGCGAGGTGTGCGCATTGAAATCAATGGAAATCTGAGTTTATTTATGTGAGTCTTTCCGGGATCAGGGACAGAGTTTGTACAGTGCCTAGCGTACGGGCCCCTCTGATGTTGTGTGGCGCAAATCGTTGCCCCAGTGAGTTTGCAATCGGAGAGGAAGACAGGCAGGAGACAGATGAACGGAGGCCCTGGAGCAGGCCAGGTCACAGGTACAGGCAGAGAGTTGTGTCATATGTGGCTAGATGGTTTTGTCAAAGAGATGATTTTTCAAAGAGTTCTAAAATCCACACGGGTGCTCAGGCTGTCTTGAAAATTGCTGTGCATCATGAGGGCTGAGGGTAGGGTTAGCGGTGCTAATTTGGGGCCATTTGATCCAGCGGTTCCTGAGATTAGGGGGAGCAGAGAGAGGAGGAGAATTAGGACACAAGAGGAAGGGTGGCCCAGTGGTTACAGCACCAGTTTGGGGCTCAGGAGTTCCCTGCTCCGTCATAGGCTGCATGTGACCTTGGGAATTAGATGGTAAATTCCTTTACAAATCTTGCCCACCTCCCAGGGGTGTAGCAATGAGAAATACACAGGGCTTAAATTCTCCCTGAGTATTTCCCAGAGCCCCAGGGCTTTGGCTCCACGGAAGGTACTGGGACTCCCACTGGTTTGAAAATAATTACCAGAGCTCAGTTCCAGTCAGCTCCAGCTGAATTTAAGTCCTGGCAAAGCATTAACGGTTGTGAGGTGCTTATATACTAGGGTCATGGGACCCTATTAATAGCTAAGAGTCACTCCGAACGCTGGGGGAAGAAGGGAAGTTGCAGAGGCGTGGAATCAAATCACAATAACGTTTGTGCAGCCCCTGATTTTTCAACCTGATTTCTCCAAACTTTTCCTCAGATGCAGGGATCAATTCTGCGTCGCCACTGAGAGAAAAGAAGGGGGGATAGATACATGGCCAGGTGGCGACTTGTACTAGGTATGCACCTGCCTTGGAACATCATCTTGTCATTGCAGGCGTTGTCCTTTGAGGGTTCTTAACAAGACAGCTCTTGGTCCAGTGCATGATCTGGCTTGGTCTGGAGAGATCCCTCAGCAGGGAGTACCCTGCCCCAAGCCCCCCTGAGCTTGTCTTAGGGCACGGTTAGAACATGATCTTGGACTACTTTGTAGTCAGTGCAGACAGGGACAAGATGTGATCAGTATCAGGTCAGCAGGCTGTGGTTAAGGGTTTGTCTACATGAGGAATTTGACCAGAATAGATACCCCAGCATAGCTTCCTGTGTGGACACGCTTATCCTGGAAGAATTAGCTGGTATACTTCTTCCAGTGTAGACTAGGCCTACGTGTAAGAGGGGGCAGTCTAGGGGGGGGTATAAGACGAGAGACAGATGAACACAAGGAAACAATGAGGCAAAAGCGGTCAGCATGATAGGTGGTGTTCTCAGCACACCAGCAGCCTAAACCATGTCAAGTTTGTATCCTGGGAAGTGCCTATAAGGGACAGCCTTTACAACCATGTTAATAATGTTGTGCTAATTAGCAATCAATTAACTAACTAATATAGACAAGTCCTTTACACAGGTTGGGCCTGTGTAGCAGTTGGGGCCTGATTCTGATCTCAACTGCACTGATGTAAATTGGGGATATGTCTAGACTACGTCGTCGTAGCTACACAGGCATAACCCTGTAGTGTAGACACAGCTTGTAACAACGGAAGGGGGTTTTCTGTCAGTGTAGGAACCCCCCACCCGATGCATTCTCCCAGTGACAGCTGTGTCTACACAGGGCCTTAGGTTGGCATGGGGTTTTTTTTCCACACCCCTGACCGGCATAGCTACACCAAGCTAACTCTTAAGTGTAGCCCAGGCCTTGGAGTGGTTCCACTGAAGTTGGCGTGAAGAGAGAGCAAAGGGAGAAGCAAATCATGGCATTCGAGTGTTGGGGGTGGGGGGCAAATCCTTTTTAATAACCCGAGGCAATGTCTCCAATGCAAAAGAGTTGTGTTCTTAATTTGGATTCACTCCTAATTTCACCTGACCTTGAAAATTCAGTTAGAACCCAACCACCTCTCTCTGTCTGTGACACTTTTGGGTTAACTGGGTAGCTATATGGTGTTCTACACTTCGAGAACACGAAAGGGAAACCAGTTATCCAGCATGACCCTAATCAAACATAGCTTGTTTACCATTCCTATGGGTAACAGCAACGGAGAACATCCTGTTCCTAAAGCCTGGGGTGCAAGTTGAACTGCTAACCACAGTCAAAAGCCGAGTTGCTGTGTTTGCACTGCTGTTTTAACCCAAGTTAAGAACACATCTCCTCCTTTGTTCTGAGGACATACCCAGGGAGAGCAGTAGGCCAGGCTTCTAGGGCTCTCTAGTCAGTCTACGGGGGGGTTAGAAATGGCCAAGAGATTTAATCCTTGTGCTGGGCTGAATCACTAACTCCCGACTGTGTGTGGAGATCGCTGAATCCCTTACGTGGACCATTGCACATCAGCTTCCACATGCTGGGCTTTGTGAAAGGGCATCTCCATGGGTGTTTCCCATCTGCTTCATGTTACATATCCTCTCTGGCAAACATAGGGGCAGGGTTTAAAATCCCAGCACCTGTGTAACAGGGACTCCAGGAATCTGTAACCAACCCTGATCTCGTCTGTTCTCTCTCCCCTGAGCAGGATTCCCCATCCTTAAACCTGACCTGCATGGAGCCAGGGGAAGAGCTGTGGGCACTGGATCTCCAGGGGAGGCACCAGCCCAGGTGAAGAACAAGTTAAACCAGCTCAGAGTCCATCTGGGAGAGAAGCCCAGCGCTGGGATTCGCACTGAGCCCTTGTGAGCTTTTCCAGGTCTGCCCTTCTCAGGTAGCTCATCACCGAACTGGAAGGGACCTCGAGAGGTCATCTAGTCCAGTCCCCTGCACTCATGGCAGGACTAAGTATTATCTAGACCATCCATGAGAGGTGTTGCAAACACCTGTCCTAGTTTCAGGGCAAATGTTGCCTGGGGCTTTTTACCCTTTCTGCCTGAAAGCAGCTACCAACCCTCGCTCTGCCTATTGAGATGGGAAGGGAAGCAAAGCAGGATGGGTCCCCTCTGGTGAAGGACTGGGGGATGGTTTTGTCCAGGTTCCCCAATACATTATCTTGGTATAATAGATTCTAAAGCCAGAAGGGATCATCTAACCTGACCTGCATAGCACGGGGCAGAGAATTCCACATAGGAATTGGGGTTTTTCTTGCCCTCTTCCTTCCCTGGTTGGGGGGGAATGTCTTATATGTGGATTCTGTCCATAAACCAGGGATGGCAACAAGTGCGAATGAGAAGGCAAATCTGCTGCGGGGAAGCCCTGAGTCCGCAGAAGCCGAGAAAGCAGAGGGGCACATTTGCCCGAGAGAAGCCAGTGAGAGTCAGGGTGGGTGGGAGAAAGAGGAGGAAGGAAATCTTCCAGGGGGGAGAGAGGATAAATCTTTTCCCCAAGGAGGAGATGTAAGGCAACTCTGGGTGCAGCAGAGAGAAGGGGAAGGTGATGGGTCCAGGGAAGGATTCACGGAGAGTGCCCAATCTGATGCCCAGTGGAGCACCCACAAGGGAGAGAAATGCCACCAGTGCCCTGACTGTGGGAAAAGCTTCAACCGGAGCTCGACCCTTAGTGCCCACCTGAGGATCCACACCGGGGAGCGTCCCTACATATGCCCGGACTGTGGGAGAGGCTTCACGCAGCTGGCTCACCTGACCCAGCATCGGGGGACACACTCAGGAGAGGAACCCTATCACTGCGCCGACTGTGGGAAGGGCTTTGGGGTCAGCTCCCGCCTGGTGGCACATCAGAGGAGCCACACGGGCGAGCGCCCCTACAAATGTCCCGAATGCGGGAAGAGCTTCCGGGTCAGCTCAGTCCTGGTGGTGCATCAGCGGATCCACTCCGGAGAGAGACCTTATAAATGCACCGATTGCGGGAAGAGCTTTAATGTCAGCTCCAACCTCATTAAACATCAGAGGATCCACACGGGGCAGAAGCCCTACAAATGCACCGAGTGCGAGAGGAGCTTCAATGAGAGCTCAGCCCTGATTGCCCACCAGCGGCTGCACAAAGGGGAGCGACCCTACAAATGCCCTGACTGCGGGAAGAGCTTCAACGTCAGCTCCAACCTCCTGGAGCATCAGGGCACCCACAGGGGCCAGAAACCCTACAAATGCCCCGAGTGTGGGAAAGGATTCGCCCGCAGCGCCCACCTCTCACAGCACAGCCGGACTCACACCGGTGAGCGACCCTACAAATGCGCCGAGTGTGGGAAAGGATTTGCTGTGAGGTCCCATCTGGCCCAGCACTGCCGGGTCCACACTGGGGAGAGACCCTACAAGTGTGCTGACTGCGGGAAGGGCTTCACGGCCCGTTCGTCCCTGACCACCCACTGCCGGACTCATACAGGAGAGCGACCCTATGAATGCCCCGAGTGTGGGAAAAGCTTCAATCAGAACTCGCACCTGGCTCAGCACTGGAGAACCCACTCGGGAGAACGACCCTATCACTGCCCTGACTGCGGGAGAAGCTTTGGGGACAGCTCTGCCCTCATTAAGCATCAGAGAATCCACCTGCAAAAGAAACCTTGTTAATGCCACCCCACAGCTACTGGGAAAGCTTTGCTTGGAACTCAGCGCTTATTACTAGAACTGGGCAGGTAAAGGCTTTTTCAGTGAGGTGGGAATTCAAAAAGAAAGAAAAAAAATCATGTTGAGTTGACCCCAGAACAAAATGTTCCAACATTTGGGGGGGATGGAAAAGTGGAAAATAAAAATCATTTCAAGTTGAACTCTTGTGCTACATGAAACATTTCATTAGGATTTTGAGTGGCTTTACCATCTTTTTTAAAATTAAATTGAAACATTTCAAAATAATTTTGATTTGAAAAGGTTGAATATTTTGGCTTTTTCAGATTTTTTTGTTTTGAAGGGATCAGCTGAAACAATTCAATGAAACAGAAACATTTGCAAAACGTTTTGAAGTTAGTGGAGCTGCATTTTTCCACACAGAAAAGAAGTATCCAACAAAAATTTTTGCTCAGGTCACTTATTACACTTCAGAGAATCCATGCGGGGATAACCCTGACCGGTGGGAGTAATATTGGTGACATTCAGCTCCTCCCACTGGGAGCAGGCCACCTCTAGCTGATCCGTGACTCTGGTCTGGCCGCTGAGAGCTTGCTGCAGCCCTGCAGGCTGAGCATAGGACGGGAAAGAGAAAATACCTGCAACCTTGGTTGTTCCCTTTTCCGGGACTCAAGATCCCTCTCCTCCCCAGGCGAGATTCATTCCCTGGGCTGCCCACATTGGTATCAGAGAGGTGGGTAAGAAATTAGGTCCAATTCCATCCCCAGCACCACCTCCCCACTGCAGAAACTGGATGCTTAATCAATGCTCCAGGTCTCATTCCCCCTTCAGGCAACCTTAAAACTGAAGGTGCCCTAGGCTCCCTCCCTTAGGGGGAGCAATTTCCTGGGGTGAGGGACTCACCTGCTTTACTAATCCCACCCACCATCACCACCAGCTAGCCCTAGCTCTTCCCCCATCCCAGGTCTTCTCAGGGCACGTCTACACAGCCGCTAAACACCCAACTCAGGCTCATGGGACTGTTTCATTGCTGTGTAGCCTCCTGGACCCAGGCTGGGGCATGAGCTCTGGGACCCTCCCACTCATCAGGGTCCTAGAGCCCAGGCTCCATCCTGAGCCCAGAAGTCTACACAGCAATGAAACAGCCCCACAGTCCAAACCAGCTGGCACAGGCCAGCCATGGGTGTTAAGCTGCTGTGTAGACATACCCGCAGAAGTCTGGCCCTCTAGTTTGATCTGTCACTTTGCTGCATGGGGGGGGGGGGGAGAAATGGTGAAGGGTGGAGCTGGCTAATACAGCGTGTAGCATGATTAATTTGTGATTGGCCTCAGCAGTAGAAGTACAGAAATGGGTTTTCCACCTGTCCAGAGTCTTTTGCTGGGGGAGAGGACAAGTGAAATGAAGTGGAAGGCACTCTACTCCTACATTTATGATACGAGAACCTGAATAGGATAGAATTTAAAGCCAGAATTTGACAGAGATTGAAGATTGGGATGGCTCAGTGTATGGCTTTTCTACAGCTGGAGTTATTCTAGAACAGCTATGCTTGAATTACTTCATGTGTGGACATGCTGAATCTGGAATAAGAGCACCTTGTTCTCGTTTAGTTTAATCCACTTTCAAGGCGGATTTGAATTAGCTTAATCCATTTTGGAAGTAGATTAAACTAAACCCAAAAAAGGTACTCGTCTTCTGGAATAAGTGTCCACACAGAGCTATTCGGGAACAGCTATGACATTTTAAAATTCACTTACTTTATGCCAGAGTAACTTTCACACGTAGACAAAATCTTAGAGGCAAAGAATAAGAGGGAACATGATAAGAATCAGGGCCGGCTCTAGGCACCAGCAAAGCAAGCAGTTGCTTGGGGCGGCATATTTGCAGGGACGCAAGAATCCAGCATGGGAGCTGAGAACAAACAGGGGGCCCTGGGAGCTGTAGTTCCTTCGTTAGCTCCCTGCCTATAGAGCCAGCCCTGGAGCAGGGAAAGAACTACATTTCCCAGCATTCCCTTGGCCACTAGCAACAGGAAAGGGAGGGGGAAGGAGTATGGAACTGAAACCTGCAGCTTGCTGTGAATGGTAGGGACAGAGCCAGCTCTAGGTTTTTTGCCACCCCCCACCCCAGCCCTGGGCTCCCCCCTCACCCCTGTGTTGCCCCAGCCCTGGGATCTCCCCCAAAGAAAGAATTGGGTGGACTAAATGGACAGTGCCCCTCTCTATCTGAAGCCTAGCAAGGGAGGTATGTGGATCCCACTAGAATTTAAAATGAAAAGTAAGGGAGGGGAGGCTCTGCTAGACTAGGCAGCTTTAGATACAGTCCCAGGCACGTAGGAGGATTTCCACTTCTGAGCCATGGAAGCAGAAATTGACTTTTCTTTTCTAGATTTGAACACCCTCAAAATTCAGGAGAGCTCAAGCTCAGTTTGGGCAGCTGTTACTTCGTTTCTCCCAAATCAAATATACTGATCCACTGTAACTTGCTGTAGAAAACGTAGAATAAGTTGAGCAAGAAATGCTTCCCAGTGTTTATTAGGACTGGAATTGCTATTTTCAACAGCCATTGCCCTTTTTTTTTTTTTTAAGTTTTAGTTTTATTTGTTTAAAAGGAAGACAGTGATATTGCATTGGCAAATTCCCCATAGAAACAAAGAATGGAACAAAAGAATATTAAAGGCACCTCAACTTTTTCTCATTTATGTAGGACAGTCTTATAATATGCATCCAGATATCCGCCAATCACACAAGCTGAAAATTGTTCACTTCACTTCTGTAACCATATGGGAACCAATCCTGTCTGTGTTTTGTGCACATCCAAAATTCCTGCTGAATGACCTGCCGTGGGAGCGAGTTACCAGTGACCCAGGGCTGCGGCGGAAGGAGGGTGCAGTGGGGGGGGGGAAGGGGGAAGAAGAGAGCCCAGGGCTGGGGTGGGGGGCAGCCAAAAATTTTTTTGCTTGGGGCAGCAAAAAAAACCTAGAGCCGGCCCTGATAAGAATCTATAGAAATATGACTAAAATGGAGAAGGGAGAGAGCAGGTGAGCAAGGGGACACTGAGGGCAGGTCTACATTTAAAACATTGCACGCATGCAGCTGTAGCGTTCAGTGAAGCTGCTCCTACGCCAATAGGAGAGAGGGCTCCTGTTGGTATAGTTAACCCACCCCCCTAAGAGGTGGTAGCTATGTGAATGGGAGACGCTCTTCCATCGATAATAGCACTGTCTATACACGGGGTTAGGTCAGTATAACTATGTTACTCAGCATGGATTTTTCATACCCCTGAGCAATGTCATTGTACTGATATGGGTCTGTAGCGTAGACTAGATGTCAGGGCTGGTCTACATGAACCAGTTAATTCACAGTCAGGGGGGTGTATGAATGCACCCCACACTAACCTGCTAGGAACTCTCTCCATGTAGACCTTGCTGATGTGCATTAAGTTTGTTAATGTGTTTTCAACTAGTCCTCTTTGAAACAGGACTAATCAAAGCCCATTAACTACTAATGCACATCAGCAGGGTCCACGTGGACACAGTCCATGGCAGGTTAGCATGGGGTAGATTCACACCCCCCCCTTACTGTGCACTAAATATTAACGCCCTCAGTAAAATTAAAATGTAGGAAATCCAAAACTGATCAAAGGAAATACTTTTAATCATATGTGAAAGACTGTGGAACTCATTGTCACAGGAAGTAATTCAGGCCAAAACTTAGCAAGAGTCCCATCTCATCCTTTAGGTTAGGGGTCAGCATACCTTGCCTGTGAATTACAGCTAAGAGCTTTTGTTCCAGTGTCCCTATTCCCATATTACAGAACGGGGGTGACTTGTCCAAGGTTATGCAGCAAGTCACTGGAAGACCTGGCTCTGCCAGTCCTGAATCATATCTACTGGACAATTATGTTTTCATGAAGGTTCTTAACTCTTCACTGGCTACACACAAAAAATTATGCACCAGGGCTCAGTGCTTAGACTACAGAACTTAAAAAAAGCAATTTTCAGCAGTTATGTTTAGCTGGACTTTTTGCCTTAGGGTTTGTCTGGACAGGAAGTTACATTGGTATCGTTAAATTGGTGCAACTGCCAGTGTGGACACTTATTCTGTTATAAGAGTGTCCACACAGGGATTTATACCAATTTAACTATACTAGTTTAAATTCACACCTTACCTTATAGTGCCATAGCTTCCCAAGCAAGCAAATCTTAAGTGTCACATACCCCAACTGATGCCACGACTACGTCTACCCAAACTCTCCCCCGTCAGTGGCAGTGGGGTTACCTCCTGTTTATAGGAATTGCAGAACAGCAGGGGCTGTTGCACCCCAAGAATCTACTTTGCTTGCTATGAAGCACAAGAGAGAAATCACAAATGACTCAATTCCCCCCCCAATCAGCTGAACGTTTACTAAGGTGCAGTGAACATGATCATGGTCCAATTTAGTTATGCAAATTGCAAACAAAGACCACTTTCTGTCCAAAAGCATCAGAACAGCAGAAAGGGAATAAATACATTCAGATAAATAGAAAAGTGCAGACTTTCCTGCCAGGCAACCCTCCTCCTCCCTCCCCTCACACCCCACCCATCCCAAACTTCCTCTTGCAGAAACCAGAGACTTGGGGCTTGTCTCTGAAATAAGCCTCTTTTTTTTTTAAAGGCAGGTGTTCTTAAGACACTAGGGCAGATCTTCAGCTAGTATAAGCTATCAGAGCTACATTAAGCCATGAAAATTTACACCAGCTGATCTGTACCACTAGACCTCATTAAATATGGTTTACTAATAAAGCAATCAATTTATCTCATACATTTTATTGTTCTAAATTCATCAGGTACTTCTATCCTTGGCCTAATATCAATGGACGAGCAGGTTTTACAAATTCCCAAAAATCAGTTATTGGCCAAGGAATTTTAACTAGTATTTGACCTGCTATAAACAGTTCTGGTTACCAGAAGCAGAGTAGGTATTAGTGGAAATACAGACTAAAACATGTAGTAGCAATGAAATTCAGTGTTACACTGGTATATGCCAAAGCTGCTTGAACTGATTTATTGTCAAACAAAAAGAAATAATCCATCCTTCCAATCCAGAATAGTTGAATATTCCAACTCCATAAGCATTTCAGGTGCATCTACATTCCACGCCCGAATGCTAAAAAACTGAACAGAGCCCCAAATCAAATAAAGATTAACGGCCAATGCTGTCTTTTCAATTATGCATCTGTAGAGATCTTTAAACGAATATGGAAGTGGTGGATAGAACTGGAATGTGCACAAATCCCTAGTGTTATTTGTTCTTAATAGGAGACTAAAAGTTCCCTTTATTATAAATACAACCACAATCTGCAGAAGTTCATGAGACGATAAATATATTTGTTCCTTTAATGCAGCCCATTGTTTCTTCATTGCGCATCAGGATATTTAGACAGAGGCAGCATTCCAAGAGACCAGATCAGTTGATGCCAATGTGAGAGGAAGAATAATCTACCCAGTTAGGGAATGGTTTTGTTTTGGGGACAACAAGCTTTGTTAGGGAACCCATCAATATCTTGGCAACTAGGGAAAAGGAGACGTGACTGACTCCGAAGCGCTACAACTTAGAGGCTTCTAAGTCTACCAATGCAGAGACTGGAGATTTCAGCATTTCTGAGACCTGCACATGGCTTAAAAAGGAACCGATTAATCTGTTAAGGTAAGTGCTTTTGCAAAATCATTACATCTTAGCTGCCTCACTCCCATAAGAACTAAATGAGAGTTGGATGGTTAACAACTTCTCTAGATGTTTCACAAAATTTCAACCCTCACACACAGATTGAAGAACTATTATACCCCAGATCAACGGCCATGGGGGCTGCAGTGAAATGTGGAACAGGGTAGTTAGTTTTGTACCTGACCCGGGGCAAGTCATGAGCGCCTTCAAGTCCAGTTGTCTTCACCCAATTCATTTAGCTCCTGGGTGAATGTAGTGATCGGCCTCATCTCTTGCTCTATGTTACGGATCCTCTGCTCCACAGCGCCCATGCTTTGCACCAGCTCAGCCATCAGTGACCTCATTGCCTCCTGGTTTTTCACAATAGTTTCTAAACAAAAAGGAAGAACACTCATATCGAATAGAACACAAGTTTCCTCTTCGCCAAAGAAAATCTAGTACAATATGTTACTGTTCAGTGAAAGAAACACACATGCCTTGTAGAGCTCATTGGAAAATAGGCTCCTCCCTCCTTGAAAATGTTGACAAATACAGCCAAGAACCAAACTATTTTGATTTAGAAATGCTGCCAGTCCCTCACGGGAGTTGTACTTCAGTTTCCTCATATATCCCCATTCTCCTTTATGAGCCAAGCTGATTTTCCCATTATGCACTACAGCACGGGACTCCCATGATGGAAGACTAGTGCATCATGGGAAAAAGTAGTTTGGCCAGAGATCCTGGCCCACGCGGATCATAATCCTCGCAGCTTGTTGTCACTTCTTTCCATTCCTTTTTGCCCCACCACCAATCTTATCTTCTACTTAATTTGAAAGCACCTAGAGGCAGGAACCCTCTTTTTGTTGTTTGTATAGCAACTAGCAAATAATCATAGGGTCATAATCAGCGCCTCTAGTCTAGGGACGACAGATCGAGAGCGAGTTCTCACTTTGCTTTCAGCAGACAGGAGCAGCTGCGCTTCCTCTCCCGCCTTCCATTAACCTGAACCCCTTTAAACAGCGTAACTTCTGTTTTTGTGCAACTCACCTAGTGCTAACATGCCCATCTCTTGGTTCATGTCCTGCTGGATGGGAGAGGGAGCCTCCAAGGCAAACGCCTCCTCCCGTTGCTGGGGTGCAGGAGCGGTTGCTGGGATAAGTTCCTCTTGGGACTTGCTTTTATCATCTTCCTGTTTAGCAGATCTGTGGGCTGCAAGGACACCCAAGCCGAGACACTTGTTAGAGAATCCACAGCAGTCAAAACAAGATTCCTACCGCAGCCAAAACTGTTTTTTTAAGGAGCAACTACTACAGAGCAAATCACATACTGAAGAGTATTGTACCTTTAAGTGCCCCAGACTCTCACTGTTAAGAGGCTGAGCTGCTAATTCCTCCCAGTTCTCCTGGGCTGCAACATAAACTCAGATTTTTCTCCCACACAAAAAATTCTATATTCTATCTAGGTAGGATCCCTCACGGACCATTTTAATCAAAAGTGCGACTTCCAGCACTATATGCTTCTATTACAAACAGAAACCTCTACAAAGAGAAAATGGGGGACAGGAATAAGGTACTAAACTCCTGAACACCAGCCATACCCATCCACAGAGCTGGAACAGCTCTTGTTCCCCAATCTCCATCCCACAGCTCAGAACCTACAGTCCCAGATTGTCTACCTCAGTGGTTCTTAAACTTTGGGTCATGACCCCATTTTAAGGGGGGTCACCAGAGCTGACTTAGGCTTGCTGGGGCACAGGGTCAAAGCCCAATCCCCACCACTAGGGTTGCCAATTTTGGTTGGATATATTCCTGGAGATTTCATCACATGACAATCTTTAATTAAAGATTCATCTTTAATTCCTGGAGACTCCAGGCCAATCCTGGTGGGTTGGCAGCCCTACCCACTGCCCCAGGCCAAAGCAGAAGCCGGAGGGTTTCAGCCCTAGGCAGCAGGGCTCAGTTTATAGGCACCCTGGGGCTGAAGCCCTGGGACTTTGTCCCATCCCCCACGGCAGCAGAGCTCAGATGGGCTCAGGCTTCAGTCCCCTCTCCTGGAGTCACAGAAATGTTTGTTAGAAAAGGGTTGTGGTGCAATGCAGTTAAAGAACCCCTGGTCTACCGTCAACACATTTGTATTGAGTACCTGAAAAGTACTATAATGAAATCCCACCTAGGCCATAAATCCCTAGGAACAGAAAGATTAGGATTTTTCTTTACAAAACAATGTTAAAGAACAGAAAAAACTTTTCTAGTAAAAAAAAAGTAAACAAAGAGAAAACACACAGAATTAAGATCATTGGTGTTTGGTGAAGGGCAGATCCTAACTGCAAACAAATAAAAGGCCAGAAAGAGCCAAAGAAAAATCAAACAAACTAAACCCGAGATGACAATCCATTTAGAATTGTATTGAAGAGCAAACTAAAAAGGACACCTTTTAGATGCAGAAAGTAGTAACACTTACCAAACCACGTTTTCTTTAAAACTCCCATAGCAATCTAGACAGCCCTACCCTACTAAGTCACCTCGATTGCGTACTTCATTGTACCCTGATCCCCAGGAGAAAAGAACCCTAATTTATCCCGACCCCCTTTAAGTACCTGGGCACCGCTCTGCACCCCCACTCCTCAGCGGTGTCAGCCTGAGCTCACCCAGCCTAACCAATAGGGACGAGCTCGCCCCAATCTTCTCCGGCTCCAGCGCCTGGCCGCCTTCGGGCTCCGCCACTGTAGCTACCGCCGCTAGTTCTTCCTGCAACACGGCTCGCAGCTCAACTCCTGCAGCCACCGCGCTGCGGGCAATAGCCGCCAGCCGCTCCCCTACCGCGGCCAAGCGACCCCGCCGCTCCCCGCTCATCCTAACTACTGCGCTCACGCCCCCACCCACCGGGGCTTTATATAAACCAGAGCCGGACGCCACCGAATCAACCTGCTCTCCTCCAGACCTCAGCGGGGCAGTTTTCACACCGGTCCGCTCCAACTAACATTCTAACCTCCCAGGGCCGGCTCTGGCTTTTTTGCCGGCCCGCCGGAGCCGGGGGGGCAGCCGGAGCCCCGGCGGGGGCTCCGCTCTCCCCCC
>NW_020665103.1:712701-715064 GCF_002925995.2 Terrapene triunguis
GGACTCTTTGCTGCTTTTACAGATCCAGACTAACACGGCTACCCCTCTGACACTTATTTGCTGAGTGGCTTCATGTTTATTGAGGGCATTGGTAGGAAAGAAATGTGAGCTATCCAAAATTAATCCCCTAAATTATTCTACCAAATATGCTTTAGGAATTATTCTAGAAGAATACTCTGGCCTGTGGTATACAGGATGTCAGATTAGATTGTCACAATGGTCCCTTCTGGCCAGAGAAGCTATGAATCTGTATTTATTTGTAGGGGAATACACACAGGTATAGCTTTACACACCTCACATCTATACTTGATGTCATAGTTTGATACCCTACGATGGCATCTTATTCTCATCAGGAATCAAAAATCTGAGTTAACATCAAGTTAAAGTTGTTCCATGTTAAAAAAAACCTCGGCAGCCAATTAAAACCCTAGAGATTTAAAACAACGGCATGGAAGGATGAAAAGAAAAGCAGCTAAACAGTGAAATATCCAAATGGCTCAGAGTCACTCAAATCAAATATCGTATATTGGATGTTGAAACTAGCAAGCCACCTTAACCCTGACCTCAGCAGGAGAAAAATTGACTCTGATCTTAGTAACTCAAAGGGGAGAAAAGAAAAACAATCTTAACTCTGGCCTCAGAATGTCCAAGAGGAGATAAAAAACAGAACCTTTACTCAAATGAGTTAAGGATTTGTTTTTCCTTATGAAACTTTTCTCATTCTCTAATTGAAATCAAATGAATACTATCATTGATTATTTATATTATTCTAGTGCCTGTGAACCTCAGTCACAGACCACGACCCGCTGTGCCAGGCATCATACAAAACATAGACCAGACAATGCCTGCCTCAAGGAGTTTACAATCTAAGTATGAAGTCTTGACTTTTTGGGAGACTCCTGCACCCCATCTAAGGCCCATTCTGACTCGTGTTTTTTCAGAACAGAGGACTCCGGACTCTGGGAATGTTGGAAACTTAAGCGCTACTTTATTACAGCTAGTGAAAAGCAAGAAACAAAATGAAAGAACCCTTCTGCCCACCCCGAATGCACTGATCCCGATCCAGGCGGCTGCATTTACAGGGGAAAGATATCAGAGTCCATGGCTGATTCTAGGTCCCGTCACTCCAAACGGTAAAGAGCCTTAAATTACAAGCAAACAGGCAGACCAATGAATCCAATTCTGAAAGCAAATGACCCAGCCCCAGGAAATTCCAGGATCGGGGTTTAATGGGAGGTAAGGAATCAGTTGTTACAGTTACAGGATATTGTAATGTTAACTCCTTCTCTGCTGACAGCCGATCTCCCAGGCAGGGGACAGGTTCCAGCAAGGCCTCTGTCTCCAATTCCAGTTCTGTCCCCTTGGTGCTAGTGTACCTGTGGGGGTGAGTGTGAGTGGACAACAGCTAGGCTGTCAGGCCTTTCTGCCTGTGGCTTGAGTAGAGGGGATTGGCTTGGATTCTGATGCGACCTGGACTATTATCTCTCCCGGCTTCCTTCTCAGGTCAGATTCGCCCTCTTGAGGAACTGGGGGGAGACACCCCCCTTTACTCCTTCTGCAGAGCCATTTGTAGCCACAGAGATCAGCACCTGCCCCCCCAGATATTTCTGGCTTCTCACCCGTGCAGCGAGTTCTCAGACACGGCTTCCCAAGACCAAACCCGTCCGTGTCCCAGATCCAGCCTCTCCCTCTCTCCTCCTTTCACTCCTATCTCATGTTGCTAATGGGATCGGGATCTCACTTCCTTCCCCCGTGCGGGTCTCTGCCTCCCATGCTCGATTGTCAGTGTTGGTGTCGGCAAAAATCCTGGAGTCTCCTGTGAAACCTCCCTGAATCAGAAATGTGAATAATCACTTGCCTAACGGTGCAAATGTGACACCACCGGGGGCTATTGGGGAACAGTATAAATGTACCATTCAGGCTGGGAGGCTGTTGGGGAATCATATAAAAGTAGCACTCAGGTTGGGGGGGGGGGGAGCTGGTTGATGGGGAATGGTATAAATGTGACACCCAGAGGAGCTATATTAATGTGATGCTCAACTGAGTGTGGAGATGAGATTCTTCCTTCCCACAATGCTCAGTCAGAGGCCGACTCTTCTTAGCCCTGCCAGCACCCCGATCTCCTGCACCCCCCTGCACCCATCAACCATCCCCACCCAGTTCCCCAAACACAAGTCCCCACCTCTGCCAGCCCCCTAAATAGGTTGGTCACCTTTCTAATGGCTGGTAACCGTAGCCCTGAAGCCCCATCCTTTGCTCTGCTTCTTCCTCAAGGCCCTTCCCCCTGCTCCGCCTCTTCCCCCGAGGCCCCGCCCCTTCTCCGCCTCTTCCCCTAAGGCCCCGCCCCTTCTCCGCCTCTTCCC
>NW_020665103.1:715074-717282 GCF_002925995.2 Terrapene triunguis
TTCTCCGCCTCTTCCCCTAAGGCCCCGCCCCTTCTCCGCCTCTTCCCACGAGGCACTGCCCCTTCTCCGCCTCTTCCCACGAGGCCTTGCCCCTTCTCCTCTTTCCTTGAGGCCCCACACACCTGCTCCGCTTCTTCCCTGTTCCCCCCCCAATTAAAAAAAATGGACATCAGGGCTTGTCAAATGGCACCCGGACACACAAGCCAAAACCCAGACTGTCTGGGTGAAAACCACATGGGTGGCAACCCTACCCCCCAAGCACTCAATCCAGCCCCCTCCCAGCACCTCGTCCTCACCTCCTCCTTTGTGCTCCAGGTGCTTAATTCGCCCCCCTCCCCTGCTAATTCTCATCCCCCCACACCTCCCCAATACTCAAGTGACCTCCTCCCCTCTGGTTCCCATCCCCCTCAGGCGTGGGATCCGGGGGTGAGCCTGGTGCTCTCGGGGGTGACACATCCTCAGGCCAGTGGCGGCCGTGGGACAGGGCACGGGTGGGTGCGTGCATGGCGGGAGACCACCTCTCGTTGATCAGACCGTATCCCTGCCCTGTGGGGCGGCTGGGTTAGCGCCCGACAGCTGCCAGGAGCACCCACTGTCTGTCCTAGAGGGGAGGGCCTGCTGCCTGTCCCCTGTTCTGGGAAGGGGGCGGGGGGCCACTGGCCCCAGTAAACAGCTCCGGAGAAGGACGGGAAGCTGGTTAGGAAGTGGGCGGCAGCTGGGGCCAGGCCTCCTGGGGCAGGGCGGACGCCCAACCTGAGCTACCATCCCCCAGCCGCCACGGGGTGGGAGCCACGTCCGGGGCAGGGAAGGCTTTCATGCCCCATCCCCGCAGCCCCCCCGGCAGTGTGGGGGAAGGGCACGGCTGCTGCTGTGGCGTCCTCTGCCCAGGCCGGGGGCTGGCTGCTCCTCCTCTCCCCTTCCCCCCACCAGGTTGGCAGGAGGGAGAGGGCAGCCTCGGCGGCGGCGGCAGGGCCTCTCTGTGGTTTGGCCGGGCCAGAGGGGGCGGAGTCTTTCTCCGCCTCAGCCCCGCCCCCTCCCTTAAAGGGCCGGTGTTGGGTGGCGGCAGCGTGGGCGCGCTGGTGGCGGTTGCGGTGGGAGCTGCGGCTGAAGGCCTTGCCACAGTCGGGACACTTGTACGGCTTCTCGCCCGTGTGGACACGCCGGTGCCGCTCCAGGTGGGAGATGAAGCCGAAGCTCTTGCCGCAGACGCCGCAGGGGTAGGGTTTTTCGCCCCGGTGGGCCCGCTGGTGGGCCAGTAGCTGGGCCCCCGCTGCGAACCGCTTCCCGCAGTCCTTGCAGCGGTGGGGCCGGCCGCCAGAGTGGACGCGCTGGTGCTGGGCCAGGGTGGAACTGACGGCAAAGGCCTTGCCGCACTCGTCGCATTTGTAGGGCCGCTCGCCAGTGTGGACGCGCCGGTGCCGCTCCAGGTGGGAGCTGACGCTGAAGCCTTTCCCGCAGTCCCCGCACTCGTAGGGCCGCTCCCCGGTGTGGATGCGCCGGTGCCGCTCCAGGTGGGAGCTCCAGTTGAAGCCCTTCCCGCAGTCCCCGCACTGGAAGGGCTTCCCGGCCGCGTGGGACTTCTGGTGCCGGGCCAGCGCCGCCGGCTCGCCGAAGCTCTTCTCGCACTCGGGGCACTTGTGGGGCTTGTCGGTGGCGTGGAGGCGCTGGTGCCGGATCAGGTTGGACCGCTGGCTGAAGGTCTTCCCGCATTCGGCGCAGCGGAATGCCTTGTCCACCCCTGTGGGCGCCGGCGGCTGCTTGAGGACTCCTGTCTGGCCGGCAGGTTTGTCCTGATTCTTCCCCTCCAAGTTCTGCAGTTTCCCATCCGGCCCTGGGCTGGGATTCTCCACCTCCTCTTTGTCTGATGATGTCTCCTGCAGCTCTGTTTTCCCAGGAGATCCTGGTGGCTGCTCTTCCTCTTCCTCCTCTTCTTCCTCCTCCTCCTCCTCCTCTTCACTCGCTGACCCTTCGCCTGCAGGGAAAGAGAATCCAGATGTGAGTCACGAGGGAGGAGGGTCTCCCCACTGCAGCACGTTGTACCAGGGGGTGAAATGATGCTAACCCTAAGGGTGTGAAAGGAATCATCGTCATTCCCTGTACTGGGGGGTGCAATGTGGTAGAACCTAGAGAAACTGAGAGAGATCAGGGCCCCGTTGTGCCGGGCGCTGCACAGACACACAGCGAGAGACAGTCCCTGCCCCAGCTGAG
>NW_020665103.1:717292-730669 GCF_002925995.2 Terrapene triunguis
CAGCTGAGATCAGGGCCCCGTTGTGCCGGGCGCTGCACAGACACACACAGAGAGACAGTCCCTGCCCCAGCTGAGATCAGGGCCCCATTGTGCCAGGTGCTGCACAGACACACAGCGAGAGACAGTCCCTGCCCCTAAAAGCTCACAGTCTAAATATTTCACTTATATATGGTTTTCTCCTGGGCTTTACTCCTGCTCACCTGGACTGCTGCTTCTCGGGATCTCCCTGTCCTCAGAGGCCTGGAGATCTGGGACCCACGGTTCTTCCCCTCGTTCCATCCAGGAGAGCAGGTCAGGCTTAGAAATCGGAAATCCCGCTGGCAGGAGGAGAGAAGAGGACAGATTAAGTGTTGATGGGATACTAATCAGGCTGGGTTGATTGTTTTACAGTAGCACATAGAGGCTCTAACCGAGATCAGGGCCCCATTGTGCCGGGCGCTGCACAGGCACACAGGGAGAGACAGTCCCTGCCCCAGCTGAGATCAGAGCCCCGTTGTGCCAGGTGCTGCACAGACACACAGGGAGAGACAGTCCCTGCCCCAGTTGAGATCAGAGCCCCGTTGTGCCAGGTGCTGCACAGACACACAGGGAGAGACAGTCCCTGCCCCAGCTGAGATCAGGGCCCTGTTGTGCCGGGCGCTGCACAGACACACAGGGAGAGACATGAATTGACTCCAGCACATGGTCCGTGGTTAAGAAAGGGGCTGGACCATCTCCATGACATGCATTTGACACCCTGACCTAGGTAGACGGATCAGAAAGACACAAAGGGAAAATGCTACAAACTCAGTATCTTTCCCCTAACTCCCTTTCAAAGCCCAAGGTCGTGGATTATCATTGTGGGCCCAAATCCTGTGGGATCTGGACACAGGAATCCGTCAGGGTTTTTGGAAATTCCAGCCTGAATTATTCAGCTGGGTGAAAGCCTTCCCCATGGAAGCCCCTCAGCCAACAGATCCAGTACAAAATCCCCTTGGCTTCAAGTAGCAAGAGCCACTGGTCATTCTATTTCTGAGACAATCACAACCTGGCATCCCTTAAAGGGACCTGGGTGGGCACAGGGCGGCTGGGTGAATAACAGATGTTTTGGTTCACTGCATGTTCCAAAGAAATTGAGGGGGGAAAAAACATTGTTCCGGGTGGAACCAAAAATGATTTCCTTTTTTTTTTTTTTTGAAATGTTGGGGAAACCAAAAAGGTAAAAAACCCCGGACGCAACATTTCCTTTTGCCAACCGTTGTGTTTGGATTTTGACCGTTCTGGAACGGTTTTTCCTGGCTCATCGGTTCCCTTAAAGAAAAGGAGACGTTTGAAACAAAATGTCCTCTCGAAGCGGAAAATTGGACGGTTTCGTTTGGGAAAAGGTCGAAACGCTTCAATTTTCCAGAATTTTTTTTAGAGTTTTATTCGACCGCAACAGGCACCAATTCGCACAACGCTTCGGGGTCGCTGCCGCTGTAGTTTTCGTCCACAGAAAGGTTCCTTCAAAACATTTAATCCACCTCTGCTCGGGGCTTCCAGGCCTCCTTGAGAGGTGGCTCAAATAGGACCCCCCCCCCCCCCCCCGAGTCACTAACGGCTTTTGCAAATCTCTCGTCGCCTCCAACTCGCAGGGACTTACCCGACACCAGCTCCCTGCGGTGGGATTCGGCCATCGCGGTGATCCGCGGCATGCTGATGGCCATCTCTTCTGCTAACAAGAAACGGATGAGACGGCGATTAGACGCACCGCAGGCCGGGACGGTCTTGCCTGGGACAACCACCAGCCCAGCTCCCCTTCCCTTAGCAAAAGCAGCGCAAGGCGAAAGAAGACAGATCAAGAGTGCAAGATCTGCTCCATAACCGTTGACTTTCCACTGACTTCAGATCTCCCTTACGGGGCTCCCTATTGCCACAGGATCTGAGTTTCTTTCAGTGTCTAATTAGGCTTTGGGAGAATTCAATTTTTATTTCGGTATCATTTGGATGGAGAACATCCATGTTTATTTTTAAGCATTTTTTAAAATTATCATCAATTTCAGTGCTCACGGTTGTGGGAAATTATGGGGGGCGACCCCCGAGAATAATTCTCTAATGACAGTAGACGTTGCGATTCAGAAAGTTAAAGCTTTATAATGGTTAACACACAACTGGTCAACCTCACATCAGATCTTGCTCTAGGAATTATTTCGGGGCAGTTCTCTGGCCTGTATTAGGCAGGAGGTCAGACAAAATGGATACAATGGTCCCGTCTGGCCTAGGAATTTAACAAAGTAAATTGCCTTAAATCAAACTCTACTAAATTCTCCAGCAGCATTTTCCTTGCTTTGTCCAGCCATGAATTTTGACAATTATCACTGGAAATACTGTTTGCCAGAAGTTGGAAATGGGATGGCTCACTTGATGATTCCCTGTTCTGTTCATTCCCTCTGGGGCACCTGGCACTGGCCACTGTCAGAAGACAGGATACTGGGCTAGATGGACCTTTGGTCTGACCCAGTATGGCCATTCTTATGTTCTTATGAAATAGTTTTTCCTTGCTTTGTGCATGTGCGATGAAATTGATGTTTCCCGACATTCACCAATAGCAGTCGAATCCTATCTATAACATATTGTCCTCTATATAGGTAGAGCCCTGCCAAATTCACGGTCCATTTTTGTACATTTCACGGCCATAGCATTTTTAAAATCTTGAATGTCACGGCTTCAGATATTTAAATCTTAAATTTCACGGTGCTGTAACAAAACATGAATAGGTATTTAAAAACGGCAAAATATAAACACGCAAAGCCCTTAAGACTCAGCGTTTCTCAAACTCAGGGTCCCAACCCAAAAGGGGGTCAGATATCTATTGTACGGGGGTCACGGTATTGCCACCCTTACTTCTGTGCTGCTTTCAGAGCTGGGCGGCCAGAGAGCAGCAGCTGCTGGCCGGGTGCCCAGCTCTGAAGGCAGCGCTGCCGCCAGCAGCAGCACAGAAGTAAGGGTGGCAATACCGTGACCCCCCTACAATAGCTTTTCGACCCCCTTTTGGGTTGGGACCCCCAGTTTGAGAAACGTTGTGTACTTTTGTATACTTTTACCCTATAGGACAGAGTAAAAGCACACAAAAGGCCAGATGTCATGGTTCGTGACACGTTTTTCATGGCCGTGAATTTGGTAGGGCCCTAAATATACGGCAGAGCTGTTATCCCCATGTTACAAACCAGAATCTGAGGCCCAGAAACACTAAGGGTGCGTCTACACAGCAAGCGGCAGTCTGCGGCACTGAGTCCCAGAGCCCGGGCTGACAGACTCCGCTCCGGCGCTGAAAATAGCCATGTAGACATTCAGGTCGGAGCTCGGGCTCTGAAGCTAAGGGATGGGGGCGGGCTGTCATTGGCCGTGTAGATGTTCCCTAAGTGACTTACCCAAGATCACACACACAGAGTCCGTGGCAGAGCAGGGAATCGAAGGCTGGTCTCCCCCACCCGAAGCAAAGACCCTCACCACTGCACCAGGCTTGCTCAAACAGCAAGAGCTCACGGCATGTCTACATTACACCGTCAGTCTGGACCCTGGCTTGTGAACAGGGTGTTTCCAAGTCCGTGCTTGAGCGTCTGCACTACATTGTAAATCTGCGCTTATAACTGCTAGCCCCGGGTCTCACAGCCAGGGCAACGCGTCCACACTGCACTCGGGTTTGCAGCTTGAGCTGTGTCCACACTGCAAAACAACAGGGCTTGGACCTGAGCCACAGCGGGACTCGGCCTCTCACCCAGCTAAGTCCTGAGTGCTCGCCGACCCGAGTCAGAATGATTTGTGTGCAGACAGAAGAGGGGCTTGGGCTGAAACCAGAGTCAGAGCCCAGGCTTAATGAGCAGTGTAGACACACCCTAAAAGAACTCCGCAGGGGAAAGATCTCTGGCTTGGATTCTCCAGGTGCAGAGACAAGGGGAAATCTGTAACGAGGCAGGGCTGGGAAAAACTGAGCAGATACTTGCTAGCCAGAGGTGCAAACCTACTAGCCACTGTGAAGGAGAAGTATCTACAGCCCTTCTGCCCCCACTGAAGTCTCTAGGGAGGTTAGCAACTTGGCTGTTTCTGAATGTCCCTCGGGGAGAAGACGGGTGTGTGGTGTGGAAAACGGTCTCTCTCTCTCTGTCTCTCATGAGATCTCTAGGGGCTGAGCTTCTCCCTGCAAAAATCCAAGGCGCTCACGTTCCTTCAGGCCTATCAGACAAACCACTAAGCGAGGGAGAGTGAATCCTTACCCAGAGATATCAGCGTCTCATAATTCTCCTGCATGGCGTCCCTGCGGAGGGCTCTCCGCCAGCCCACTGCACCCTGCAGAGAGGCGCAGACTCCTCATGGAAAGCCACCAGCTCCTGGGGAAAAAAATAAGCATCCCCCACTCAGTACCAGCTGCTCCCTGGAAAATCCCACCAGCACAGGGTGGCAGGCTGGTTGCTCTGCTCTGGAATCTGGCGGCGGTTCCTGAAATCAGCAATGCCCCAGTTTTGGGGGGGACTAGGGCTCCGTCCCCACTCGCGCCAGGTGGCCACCAGAATTTCCGTTTCAAGAGAAATCCTGGGATTTTGAAATTGGCTTTCATTCCGCAAGGAGAAAAATGTCCAAATGGCCTGTTAAAAAACAAACAAACAAAAATCGCCCTCTGTCGGGGCAACCAAAATGTTTTTATTTCAATAAAACTGCAATGTTTCATTTTGATGTGGGCTTTTTAAAACGGTACGTTCTATTGTACTTTATAATAGAACAAAATAAACTTGGGGAAAAATTCAGTCCTTTTGAAATGAAATTTTTGCAGAAATCGACACGTTCCTGCAGAATGTTTTGATGTTGAAGAAATGGCATTTTCTGGTGGGAAAACGTTCTCTTGGACATTTTTTTGGAACTACTCTGTTCCCATCCTCCGACTCTGGGATGTCTAACCCAGGAGAACATGAGGTGGGGTTTCTGTCTCCCTCTAGTGGCTGCACCGTGCAACAGCCAGTGCCCCAGTGTACCCCAGGCTAACAGCATGCGCGTTTTTGTCTCCCTCTAGTGACTGCACTGTGCAACAGCCAATGCCCCAGTGTACCCCAGGCTAACAGAATGTGCGTTTTTGTCTTCCTCTAGTGACTGCACTGTGCAACAGCCAAAGCCTCAAACAGTATATATTGCAGGCTAACAACAAGTGATTTTGCCCCATCCCCCTTACTAGCTTCACCGTGTCCGCCACAGATTATGAGCTACAGAAACTGGGTCTTTAGGTTTACGCCGTCAGATCCAGCCGTCCAGACTTCAATCCTTGTAATATTATATGGACATTTTTATACAGTGTGGAAGGATGACCGACATAAGCCAATGGTTGGGAAGGGATCGAACTCTGAATGCTTCAGGACTTACACTAACCCCTGGCTAAGAGGGTTAGGGAGGGATCTGAATCCACCATTGTCTGCTAGGCCAGTAGTTTTCAGCTGGTGGTCCGGAGATCCCTGGGGCTTCGCAGACTATGTTTAAGGAGTCCGCGAAAGGTTGTCGTTACCATAGGCCACTGGTTCTCAACCTGTGCTCCGCAGACCCCCTGGGGTCCGCAGGTCTAAGATTTCCAAAGGGATCCACACCTGTATTTGAAATTTTGTAGGGATCCTCAAATGAAGAAAAGGGTCGAGAACCCACTGCGCTAGGCAGTTTTCTGGAGCGGCTGATGCCACCAGAAAGGCCCCTGCTCAGCCTGGCAATTCCTTGTCTGTTCCTTGCTGGATGTTTTTAAGACACCCCCCCATGGAGGGATAGCTCAGTGGCTTGAGCATTGGCCTGCTAAATCCAGGGTTATGAGTTCAATCCTTGAGGGGGCCATTTAGGGAACTGGAGTAAAAATGTGTCTGGGGATTGGACTAGATGACCTCCTGAGGTCCTTTCCAACCCTGATATTCTATGATTCTGATTCTGACAACGCCGGGTCTCTTTCTTCCAGTGCAGACCTGGCCCCTCCCAGCAGGACTAAACCCACTGGGACCCCGTGCCAAGGAACAGTGTCTCCGAGCCAAATGCTAGGAAAGGGGCTGTTTGGGAGGGGGGATTTTCCCTGACACTGTCCCCTCTAAGTGGCGGGTCCTCTCCCCCCAGATTGGGCAGGAACTGGCTTTTCCTCTCTCAGCTCCACAGCTTGTCCCCAGGAAAGTCAAGTCTCCCTGGGGTGATGCCAATGGATCGGGGCAGATTGGGTGGGTGGGGGCTGGGAGACTCTTGCCCCCTTTCTGACTCCGCCCCCCCTTTTCTGTCTCCTTCCCCCTCTGCCTGGGAGACTTGGCCTCTGATTCCTGGGCGGGTTTGCTCCCACCCCCTTTCCTGCCCGGCCCCAGCGCTTCCCCCGGGTCTCCCCATCACCTGCAGGCTCCGGCTCAGGGGCTGGTGTGCGCAGAGCCCGGGGCTGGTTCCAGCCCCCGGAGGAGGCCGTCCCCCGCCAAGGGCTGGGCGCGGAGGGGGCTCGGATCCAGGTCGCTCCCCCGGTCAGCAGCGGCTCAACCCCCGGCTGGCTCCCGGAACTGCGGCTGCATCCGTCTCGCCCAGGAAACTCAACCCCCGGAGGTAGCAGCGAGTGCAAGGAAGAAACGCTGCAGCCCGTGCATTAAGTAGGGCCCTCTAGTGGGGACAGCCAAGGGGGGACCCCCCCCCGCCAGCCAAGGGGGGACCCCCCCGCCCCCATCCCCAGGCTCCCCACCCCGGGGACAGAGCTGCCAGCCAGGCAGGAGCCCAGTGCCTGGCGCTTTCACCACACGACGTGATCTTTCATGAGCCACCAATCTTTAATTCCTGGAGACTCCAGGGCCATCCTGGAAGGGTCGGGGCATCCCACACCGCGGCCTCCCCCGGGGCCCCGTCGCCCCCCCGGCCGCGGAGAGCCATCGGGGGAAAGGGCAGTCGCTCCCCCTGGGGTCCCGGCCACAGCCCGGGCGAAGAGAGGTCCGAGAGCTGCGACACGCCGGCAAATCTTCGGGCCCACTTTGGGGTCTCGTTCGAGGGCTTCTCCGCCCGCCCAGAGGTTCCCGCCTCCGGAGACGCCCGCCCGGGCTCGCTCGGAGCTTATAGCGTCAGAGAAACGCAGGGCCGGGAGAAGTCAGCCCTTAATACACTGGAACAGTGGTTCTCAACCAGGGGCCCGGGGCCTGCTTGCGGGGCTGTGAGCAGGTTTCCGGGGGGCCACCAAGCAGGGCTGGCATTAGATTCGCTGGGGCCCAGGGCAGAGAGCTGAAACCCCACCGCCTGGGGCCAGTACCGGGTTTACAATGGCACCAGTGGTGCCATGGAGCCAGGCCCATGCTCAGAAGGGGTCCCAGCCTGCTCTGCTTGCACTGGGCCCCGAGACCCTGCCAGCCCGCTTGCTCCCTCCCCCACCCCCACTTACTCCTCTCGACCGGCCAGCCAAGGGCTCCTCTCCGCTCCCTGGCCCCACTCGCCGGCTCCTCTCTGCTCCCTGGCCGGACCCCAGCGCATCTCCGGCTCCGGGCAGTCTCTGCTTCCCACCACCTGTGTGGCCCCACCTGTCTCCCTGTAGCTGAGCCACCTGGGACTGGTGCAGAAGCCTGGTCAGGCTCGGTCAGTTGGAGGGGGGCAGTGTGGAGGGCTTGGCTGGGCTGCTCCAGGCAAGTGGGTCCTGAGGAAGCCCGGCTGGGGCAGGCCCTGGCCTGGCTGATCTCACCACTCTTGAGGGGCTGGAGCGATTCCTGGCCCCAGGACCAGCCCTGGCTGCACTGCCGGCTTAACCTGGCAGCCACAGTCACCTCCCAGCAGGGCCAGTGAGTGCGGCCGGGAGGCAGGGCGTGGGGGAGGGGGTCTCTGGGGGGCCTGTGTGTGGGGGTGCTGGGGTATGAGGGAGTGGGGAAGATCTGTGTGTGTCGGGGCACTAGGGAGTGGGGGTTCTGTGGAGGGTGCTGGGCAGTTGTGGTGAGGCAGTGGGCAGAGGGGCGCTGGGCAGGGGTGGTGTAGTGCAGGGTGCTGTGAATTTGTGAGAGGGTCTGAGGGCGATGCTGGGCATAGTGGGTCTGGGGGGGGCTCTGGCCATAGGGAGTTGCAGGGCCGCTGTTGGGCAGGGGTGGGGGCTGTGTGGCATAGCATGGGCCCACCTCCAAGGGCAAGGGCGCGCTGGTAGCACAGGGCCAGGCGGCCCACTGTGCATCTGGCAACTGCCAGTTTGTCCTCACACTAGGTTGGGCGGAGCAGGGATGCCCCCGCCATGCCATGCCCCATTGCTACCGGCCGGCCCCTCATTCTGGAGACTGACCTGTCTGTGCCAGCTCCATTGTCCCCAAGGGGAACCACAAATATATTTGGCGCTGGGCCCACAAAAGGTGAATCTGGCCCTGCCTCGGGGCTGAAACTCGGGGCCCTGAGCCCCGCCACCTGGGCTGAAGCCGAAGCCAGAAAGGAAAAGGTTGAGAACCCCTGCATTGAAAGGCTGTAAACATGCCCAGGTTTTTTTTAACCTTTCCTTCTAGGGCAGGTTTTCTAAACCTCTGATCCTGTTTGTTGCTCTCTTCTGGATCCTCTCCAATTTGTCCACATCTTTCTTAAAGCACAGTGCCCAGAACTTGACACCGGATTCCAGCGGAGGCCTCCCCAATGTGGAGCAGAGCAGGACAACGACCTCCCATGTCTTACGTACGACACTCCGGTTAATACACCCCAGAAGGATATTAGCCTTCCTCACAGCTGCCGTCACATTGTTGGCTCATATTGAATTTGCGATCCACTAGAACCCCACCTCCTTTTCAGCAGTACAGTTGCCTAGCCAGCTAGTCCCCCACTTTGTACCTGTGCATTTGATTTTTCCTTCCTAAGCGTAGCATTTTGCACTTGTCTTTATTGAATTTAATCTTGCTGATTTTAGGCCAGTTCTCCCCTTTGTCAAGATCCTGTGTTTTAAAACAGGTTTAAAACAAACAAAAGGCAGTATTTCTTCACACAGCGCACTGTCAACCTGTGGAACTCTTTGCCAGAGGATGTTGTGAAGGCCAAGACTATAACAGGGTTCAAAAAAGAACTAGATTAGTTCATGGAGATAGGTCCATCGATGGCTATTAGTCAGGATGGGCAGGGATGGTGTCCCTAGCCTCTGTTTGCCAGAAGCTGGGAATGGGTGACAGGGGATGGATCACTGGATGATTCCCTGTTGTGTTCATTCCCTCTGGGGAACCTGGCATTGGCCACTGTCAGAAGACAGGATACTGGGCTAGATGGACCTTTGGTCTGACCCAGTATGGCTGTGCTTATGTTAATATAATATAATTATAATTAATATATAATATAAATGAACAGAATGTTTTTATTGGCCTGAAACAATTTTTCCATTCGGCAGGAAATGTTGAACTTTTTTTGTTTGTTTTCATTTCAGAACAGAAACAAATTTCAAAATCGCGGCATTTCCCCTGAAACGGAAAATTGGGTTCCCACCCAGCTTTATTCATCAGCCAGCCCCTTCTATTGCATTATGCATTGCAGCCACTAGGGGGCGTCGCTTTCACATGTATTCACCAGTGTATCACAGAGATGACCGAATTTGGGACGGAAATCCCCCCCCCCCAACCACGGCCCAAGTTGGGCTCTGGGTTTGGGTCAGTTCTGATGAGCTCTGATCAGCATATGAGAGATTCCTTTTATAAGAAATCCCACAGCATGGGTTATCAACGTGGTTTGAACCTACGATCATTAGCAATGCGGCACCGACCTCTGCCACTCCAGCTAAAGGCTGGGCTCCGTTAGGCGGTAGTAGTAATAGGCCATTATCCTGTATGTGTTGCCATCACTAGCGGAGAGGGATGCAGCACAAGTGTGTTTTTGACAATGTCTTACACTGGAAATTCTGTCTGGTGTACCCACCGCCCCCGTTTCTCCCTCCTCCACCTACAGAACCGTTCGGAAGTATGTCAGAACAATTGGCCTGGCATTGAACCGTTACTCTGACAGGAATGGCGAGGCCCGGTACCTGGTGAATAAAGTCTGGGCCAGGGTCAGCGAAGTGGAGAGGAACCCGGACGTTCTGGGCCATCCTGTGCGACTCTCAGAGCGAGGGAAATCCTCCGTGGAGCTGTTCTACGAGGCTCTGAGAGATGCGAGGCCTTCGCCCCGTTATACAACACAGTGCTGCCCCATTCTCCGGGTCTCTGATGTACTCCCTTTTCCTGCTATCTGAGCACCCCTGGGAGGTCGGGCAGTGCCATTATCCAGAAGTGAAACGGAGAGGCTTAAGTGACTTGCCCAAGGTCATCTGTGGCAGAGCAGGAATTGAACCCACATCCCCAGACGTAACTGAAAACGGAATGATCATTGCGCGGGGGTGTTTCCAATGGGGTCCCGCTGGGATTGGTTCTTGGGCCTACTATAATTTAAGACTTTTATCAACGACCTGGAAGAAAACATAAAATCATCATGGATCAGGTTTACAGATGACACAAACATTGGGGGTGTGGTAAATAACGAAGAGGAGAGGTCACTGACACGGAGCGATTTGGTAGACTGGGCCCAAGCAAACAATATCTATTTTAATACAGTTAAATGTAAACATCTAGAAACAGGGATGCAGGCCGTACTTACAGGGTGGGGGACTCTAACCCGGGAAGCAAGGACTGAAAAAGATGAAAGGGTCATGGTGGATAACCAGTTGAACACAAGTTCCCGGTGCGACACTATGGCGAAAAGGGGTAATGTGATCCTAGGATACGTAAACAGGGAAATCTTGAGTAGAGTTCTATCTCCAGCGCTGGGAGGGGAGTGGGATCTACTGGTTAGTGCAGGGGTCAGGGGCAGGGCTGGGAACCAGGACTACTCAGCTCTCTATCTAGCTCTGGGAGGGGAGGGGAGTCTAATGGGTTAGAGCAGGGGTGGGGTGGGGTGGGAGGGGCTAGGAGGCAGGACTCCTGGGTCATACTCCCAAAGCTGTCATTCAATTAACATCTCAGCTTCCCCATCCTGAGCCCCTTCCTCCCTGGTAGGGCTGCACCGTGCTAATTGGCTTAATGAGCATTTGTAAAACTATGGGCGATCCCAAGATTAAAAGGTCCCATAGCAGCGCAAGGTGTTATTATTATTAATCAGCATAATTACTCCCTGAACCGCATGAGCGTCTGGGGAGTGGGACACCTGGCAGCCCGGGAGGCGAAGCCAGGATGGACGCGCGGTCCCGAGCCGGAGACACGGCCCTGTGGCCGCAGCCAGGGCTGTCCCAGTCTGTCGGACCCATCTTTCCGGTTCCTTTAGGGCTCCATTGATTTCCTCTGGACCCTTAAGGAAGATGGCGCTGGGCGGGGAAGGAGGCTGAAGAGAATAAAAGCCACCTGATGCTTAAGTGGGAACGGGGCCAGATGGCCCCAGGCCTGCTATTGTTAGAAGGAGACTTGGGGTAATTTACGTACCTTCAGTGTTTAGGGTCCAGTGCGTGGATAGTTCATTATTCTTTGTCAAGGTCCAAATTTTTTGATCAAGGTACAGGCAAGGGCCAGGCTCCAGAGAAAATAATACAAAAATAACAACAAAAATGGTACTAATGGTAAATAAAAAGATTTTGCCATCCGTTCTAAAGCATCTGACGGTCTGGATTTGGCCCACAGTCCGCCTACTGACTACCCCGGTCTAGTGTTATGTGTGTTACAGTAGCGCTTAGCCCGGGCTATGCATGGGGAGTGGGGTCTAGTGGTTGGGGGGCTGAGAGTCAGGACTGGGGGTTCTGTCCTCAGGGCACTGCACGGACCCTGACCGAGATCAGGGCCCCCGTTGGGCTTGGCACTGCACAGACCTTGGCTGAAAGACCTTGGCCCCCAAACCTTTTGTTTTCATCACACACAAAAGCCAACAAATTAACCCCCCCAAAAAAACCAACAACAACAAAACCCCACAACTTTTTAGTCCCCTAAAAATTTTTTGTAGTTGCTGAAAAGCTAAACGACGGTCTGCATTTGGGTTTTCAATTTAGACGTTTCGATGAAATCAGACATTTCCCTCCTGTGTGGCAAACAGCCCCCCCTTTGCCCCACCCCCGTTTTCAACCCGCTCTGCAGCAGCCATGCAGGGCCGCCCAGAGGATTCAGGGGGCCTGGGGCAAAGCAATTTCGGGGGCCCCTTCCATAAAAAAAAAGTTGAAATACCATAGAATACTATATTCTCGTGGGAGACCCTGTGGGGCCCGGGGCCTGGGGCAAATTGCCCCACTTGCCTCCCCCCTCTGGGCGGCCCTGCAGACATGACCCTGCTCTCACGTATGACCTGGCATGGCTCCTGTGACTCCCATCCTGATGGCAAACAGGCAAGCCATGGGAAGGATGTGCACTCCTTCTGGAGCGGGGCGATAGCCAGAGGGCCTTGGTCTTGGGGCGGGGTCTGATTTGTCACTCTACTACTTTACTGAGCTGGGATCAGACTTCGGGTAGCTCCGTGATGCAAACTGGGTGTAAAGCCACAGATGGCGGGGGAGGGGGAGCAGACCAGATAGCAAATGTGACAAATCGGGACACTTTTTTTGGGGGGGGGGGGGGGGGGGAAGTTGTGTATATAAGACAAAGCCCCTAATATCGGGACAGTCCTAATAATATCGGGATGTCAGGTCACGGGGAGGCGGGGGGAATCTCCCCAGAGCAGGGCAACGGTCCCAGGCAGGGGTCCCCTCCAAACTGGTTGGCGAGGGCTGGTCACGTCTGAAAGCCGCTTGTGTGTGTCAGTCGGTCGGAAGAATTCAAGGAACGCGTGGGGAGCTGTCGGGATGGAATGTCCTGAACCAGACACCCCTGCGACCTTTGTCACCCTCCAGGACTGATTACGAAATCGGCCCTGGCACCGTCTAGCGTGTTACAACATCCCCGCTGGATGCCTGGCGCTGGGTGCTGCTAATGAGGAATGACAGGGTTGGGTCGAGGGGGGCGGCTTTCCCCTCTAGGGGGCGCTGTTCTGGCCCCAGGGCAGGGCGACTGGCTGGCAGGGGGAGTGAGGGAGATGGGATGGGGGTCTTTCCCCTCTAGGGAGCGCTGGCTCTATCTGTATCAGCAAATGTGTGTGTGTTGCTGTCTCGCACACTCATGTGCACACACTGACACAATCACTGCCGGTGTCTCTGTGTATTGTGGTCACTGTGTGTGTCATTGTGTCTGTGCCAGCATGTCTATGTGTAGTGCCAGATCTGTGTGTGTGAGTGCAAATGTCTGTGCATTACTCTGTGTGTGCGTTGCTGCCTGAGTGTGTATTGCCAGATCCATGCCCAGTGTGTGTGGCTAGTGCGCTCTGTCTCTCTGTGGGAATGTGTGTTTATGTGTGTTTATGTGTGCACCAGCGTGGCTGCGTATTGCCATCTCTGTGCCAATGTGTGTTGTTATTTGTGTGTGTTTGTCAGTGTGTGCATTGCTGTGTGTGTATTGCTCTGTGTGTCAGTGT
>NW_020665103.1:730679-744832 GCF_002925995.2 Terrapene triunguis
TCCGTGTGGGTGTCAGTGTGTGCATTGCTGTGTGTGTATTGCTCTGTCAGTGTGCGTGTTGCTGTGTGTCAGTGTGTGTGTCAGTTTGTGCATTGCTCTGTGTGTGTGTCAGTGTGTTCACTGCTCTGTGTGGCTGTCAGTGTGGGTGTCAGTGTGTGCATTGCTCTGTGTATTGCTCTATGTGTGTGTCAGTGTGTGCGTTGCTCTGTGTGTATGTCAGTGTATGTGTGTGCGTTGCTCTGTGTGTGTGTGAGCATTGCCACCTCTGTGCGTTGCTGTCTCAGTGTGTGTCTTGTTGCGTGTGTGTGGCAGTGACACCGGGTGTGTTGCCATCCCTCTGCCAGCGTCTGCGCATGCGCTGCTCTGGCTCTGGAGCGGTGCACGTATTACTCTGCGTGTGTTTGCAGCCAACTCCCCCTTCCTCACCACGCCCCCCCCCCTTCCCGCTGGAGTCCGGTTCTCCCCGCAGCCACTTCAACAAAATAAAAACCTACTCTCCTTCGAGCCGGAATCGAACCAGCGACCTAAGGATGACTCTGTCAGCGTTCTACAGTCCTCCGCTCTACCAGCTGAGCTATCGAAGGGAGTTGCTTGGGGCCCTGAGTCATGCCTCTTAGTGGTGATGCCTGGCAGGGCTGGGCAGGAGAGGGTGTGTCTGGGTCCAAGGTCTGCAGGTGTAAGAGAGCCCCAGCCTTTCACTCCCATCTGCTTAGCAAACCACGGGTCAGAAGGGGTGTCTGGGCGTGTGTGTCACCATCTGTTTCTCTCTCTCATCCGGTCTGTCTCCTTCGCTCTATTTCCTCTGCCCTTCGCTCTCTAGGGTGACCAGTGAGCAAGTGCGAAAAATCAGGACACTTTTTTTCAGTGTATGTGTGTGTGGGGGGGTATAGTTGCAAATATAAGACAAAGCCCCTGATATGGGGACGTCTGGGCACCCTACTCTCGTTCTGCCTGTTTCAATCTCTCTTTCACCAGCTTCCGCCTGCTGAGGGACCGGACACCTTTTCGACCTTGCTTTGTAATCCGGCTGCGTCGGGTGCATCTGTCAGGAGGTGGAGTTGTGGGGACTGGATGCGGTGCGCCCCGTGCATTTCTCTGTCGAGTTCATCCTTTCGGTGGGTGCGTTTTCCGTTGCAGACCTCTCAATCGTTTCGAATAAAGGGGCGGTGACCCCTTTGGAAATCTTAGACACCGTCCACAGGCGGCAGATTGAAAACCACAGTTCTATGGTCATGACAACCGTCCGCAGACCCCTTAGACATGACCGGGGTCCGCGGACGACAAGTTGAAAATGGATCATGTCTAAATTGTGCCACTGGGTGTGTGTTAGATGGGATTCAATGGGGAAGGACGGTGTTTGTTTGCCACATCTTGCTCTGGGAAAGATGTTCTTTTTATACAATCATAGGACAACGGGAAGGGACCTCGAGAGGTCATCTAGTCCAGTCCCCTGCACTCAAGGCAGGACTAAGCATTATCTAGACCATCCCTGGCAGGTGTTTGTCTAACCGGCTCTTAAAAATCTCCATTGATGGAGATTCCACAACCTCCCTGGGCAATTTATTCCAGTGCTTAACCACCCTGACAGTTAGCAAGTTTTTCCTAATGTCCAACCTAAACTGCCCTTGCGGCAATTTAAGCCCATTGCTTCTTGTCTTATCCTCAGAGGTTAAGGAGAACAATTTACCTCCCTCCTCCTTGTAACAACCATGTATGTACTTGAAAACTGTGATCATTTTCTTTCTTTCTCTCAGCCTCCTTCCATCTTCCCTGCCTGCACCCTGCCGCTCCAGTATCTTCTAGCGTCACACCCTCTGTAGCTCGGTGGGTGTTTCTCTTTCGCCAGCCTTCTCTGTCTGCCTTTTATGTCTCGCAAGGGATGGAGGGAAGAAAGAGAGACAGATGAGGAGGAAGAGGAGCAGGATCTGAGCAAAAAGCCAGGCAGAGAAAAGAGGTTAGTACCCAGGTAGACAGGCAGACACCACTAAGAAGAGCGACATAAGCAACCATACCCATTCCTTCGATAGCTCAGCTGGTAGAGCGGAGGACTGTAGAATGCTAACAGAGTCATCCTTAGGTCGCTGGTTCGATTCCGGCTCGAAGGACGGGACCTTTTCCTGCCTGTTTTGAATATGATCTAAGAGTGTCGGGATCGAGGGAAGGCAATAGCCCGTCTGTCAAAGGATGGATGTGTTTCTCTTCCCATATCTCCCTGCTTTCTGGAAGCCTCCCAAGTCACTCCCTCAACTTCAGGTGCTCGCGTTAGATGGGAAGATTTTTGCTGTCTGTGCAGCGCCTGGCACAATGGGGCCCTGATCTCAGCTGGGGCAGGGACTCTCTCCCTTTATGTCTGTGCAGCGCCCGGCACAACGGGGCCCTGATCTCAGCTGGGGCAGGGACTGTCTCTCCCTGTGTGTCTGTGCAGCGCCTGGCACAGCGGGACCCTGATCTCAGCTGAGGCAGGGACTGTCTCTCCCTGTGTGTCTATGCAGTGCCCAGCACAACGGGGCCCTGATCTCATCTGAAATAGCAGCTGGCCCTAATAGGGACAAACTTAGGGTAATAACCTATCTCTCTGTGCATGTGCATCTTTAAAATTTGTCTCCCAAGACTAGATTATGAAGAACAGACAATGGTTGGGGCAAGGGGGCAGGGGTTGGATGTCAGGACAGCTGGGTTTTATTCCCAGCTCTGGCAGGAGAGTGGGGGTCTCGTGACTAGAGCTGGTGGGGGGCTGGGTGTCAGGACTCCTGGGTTCTATCCCCAGTTCTAGCAGGGGCAAGCTGATCTAGTGCTTAGAGCATGGTGGCAAATGGGCGTCAGGACTCTTGGGTTCTGACTCCCCTCCTCACTGTTTAACAAGCAGCTAGACATCTGTGACTCAGTTTCTCCTCCGGTACAGTGGGGCAAATGCTCTCCTCCCTCTTGGGGAATGTCATTAACAAGCGTCTGCCGAGAGCAGGTGCCTTTCACAAGCTCTGCCTCGCTGTCACGCTTTGATCTGTCTCTTCCTCTCCAGAGTCGGCTGGAGCTTGCTGGATTCTCCCCAGCTCTTTGCCCGGCACGGCATTTCCTGGCCTGGAGGCTTGGCCCTTTCACTAGTTACAGTGGTGACCTCCGGGCTCTTTGTCCTGCCTGTGGCCCTGACAGCCATTGTACATTTGGGCCAGGCCTAGCCCGTCCCCAAGATCAGAGCAGCGCCTCCCCACTGCGTGGGGCAGCATCATGGTAAGCCTCTTTTCACTGGGGAAACTGAGGCACCGGACCTTGCCTAAAGTCACACAGGGAGTTAGTGGCACAGCCAAAGATAGACCCCGGGAGTCCTGACTCCCAACCCCCTGCCAGTTCTATCCCACTAGATCGCACTCCCTTCTCAGGGCTGGGCACAGAACCCAGGAGTCCTGACTCCCAGCCTCCCCTGCTCTAACCCACTAGACCCCACTCCCCTCCCCGAGCCGGGGAGTAAACCCAAGAATCCTGGTTCCCAACCCCCCCGAGATCACAACACCTTTGCAGAACCAGTCAAACCCACACGCTGCCTGTGCCACATTCCTGCCAGGGAGAGAAGTTGGCGGAGTGGAAGAACCAGACAGTTACGCAAGGGGATGTTTACCTGGAGCCTCTCCAGCCCCTAGGGGATGTTCCGCCCTCTCCGCCCACACCCTGCATAAAGGGGAAGGAGTTGCCTGAGCAAAGAGAAAGGAGCCATGGAAGGCCGGGGACCGGTGGCAGAGTTGCAGCGCTCCATCATCTGCCCTATCTGCAGGGGTCCCTTCAAGGACCCGGTGCTGCTGGACTGTGACCACAGCTACTGCCGAGCCTGCATCACAGGCCAGTGGGAGCGGGAGGGGGCGGGGGTGCTGTCCTGCCCCCAATGCCAGCAGGTCTTCGAGCGGCGCAGCCTGCGCACCCACGTCAAACTGGCCGTGGAGGTCAAGATCGCCCAGAACCTCAACGCCAAGACGGCCCAGGAGGCCAAGCCCCGTCGGCGGCGCGGCGGTTGGATCCCAGTGTCGGTCATGCCAGAGGGACAGGTAGGTGGCTTGTTAACCCGTGGGATGCCCTGCTGCAGGATTCTAATCTGTGCACGGGAGGGTGGCCCGGGAGACAAAGCACCAGGCTGGGCCACAGGACCCCTGGGCTCTTTTTCTGGCTCTGCCAGTGGCTTTGGGCACTTCACTCTCCCGAGCCTCAGTTTCCCCAGCTCTAAAATGGAACTAATGATCCTGACCTCCTTTGCGAAGCGCTTTGAACTCTGAAGATGAAAAGCACATGCACAAGGGGTTATTATGATTATAATATAGGCTCCAGCGCAGCTCTCATTGCTGGGGAGCGGAGCGCCTACCCGTCGTGCATGACACAACACACTGACACATCTGTCACCAGCTGTTCATTCTCCCAGCCACCCCACCACAGGAGAGACGCTTGTGCAGGGGAGTGTCTTGTTTTGGTAGGGTTGCTTTGTTGTTTTCTTGAATAATACAGGCATGGAGAGACTGGGGGACCCAGGGATGGGGGGTATGAGGGGTCCACAGAGACGCTGCTATGGAGGGTGGGGGGAGAATGGGAGACTCTGGCATGGGGGAGGGGGAAGGGGGGACACGCAGAACTCCTGGTGTGGGCGGGGGGCGGCGGCGGGGGGGAGACGTGATTCATTGATTCCAAGGTCAGAAGGAGTCATTGTGATCATCTGGTCTGAGCTTCTGTAGAGTGCAGGCCGGAGAACTGCCCCCCAATAATTCCTAGAGCGGCTCCCGGTCTGGGGGGCAGGGAGGGGAGAACGGGGGGGCACACAGCACCCTTGCCATGGGGGGGGAGAAGGGAAGTGGGGGGAGAATTGGAAGCCCTTGGAATGGGGGGCAGGCAGAACCTTTGCCATGGGGGCAGGGAGAAAGGGGTGCCAAGAACTTCCGTTTAGGTGGGAGATGGGAAGCATCTGGTATGGGGACACACAGAGCTCCTATCATGTGGGGGAGAACTGGGGGCATAAAAAGCCCTTGCCATGGGGGTGGGAAATGGGGGAACAGATGCCCCCAGAGCCACCGGTATGGGGGGGACACAACTGGGAACCTTGCTATGGGGAGAGGGATCCTAAAGCTCCCCTCCATGGGAGTTGCTGGTATGGAAGAAGAGGAGGCATCCAGAGACCCTGGGAGGGGGAACACAGAGAATTTGAGGTGAGAAGCTAAGAGCCCCTGCCCAGGGCCTGAGCCGGGTGCAACGAGCCAAGGCTGGGGATTGAACCGAGAACCTTCGGGGCTAAAGATAGGAGCTGCGTCCCCTGCGAGGGCTGTAACAGTTACCAGCCCAACCCCTGCTTTGGGCAGCAAGGAGACACCCTCCCATGCTGAGCAGTGGGGCTGGGTTTTAAGCCATCCTGGCTCCAGCTCGTGACCCTCCTCCAGTTCCACCCATCCCCACCCCCGTGCTGTGGTTCTGCCTGGAGGTCTCACCCCCCCCCCCCCCGCATCGCGCCGGGCGCTGCACAAAGCAAATAGCAGCTCCCAGGTTCCCCAGGGACTGGTCTTGCACTGTGGGGGGTGGGGGGGGGAGGGATTTCGACAGCTCCCTCGGAGGCACCCACCACATGGCCGCTAACAGACTCTGAATGGGCCCCGTTGGTCTGATGTGGACGGTGGGGAGCCGGGATACCGGGCTAGATGGGCCGATTCCCATGCAGGGTGTCCATTATGTGGCGGGCAGGCTGGAAAGGTTACGGGTCTGTTATTCCAGTGCTGCCTACACACAGGACCCCTTTAACTGCCTCCTACGGTAACCCAGCAGCCACCCCGGTCCCTATTTTACTGGTGGGGAAACAGAAATATAGTCGGGGGGGCTGACTCATCCAAAATCCTGACTGCCCCGCCCGACCCCCTTCATTTCTAACCCAGTGGCTCTCAACCAGGGGTACGCCGAGGTCTTCCGGGGGGACATCAGCTCCTCTAGACATAAGCCTAGTTTTACAACAGGCTGCATAAAAAACATTAGAGAAGTCAGGCCAAACTAAAGTTTCAGAGAGACAGTGACTGGTTTATCCTGCTCTATAGACTATGCACTGAAATGGAAGTACAAGATTTCTATTCCCCTTGATTTCTTTTAGAACGATATGGTAACAAGGAGAACATCAGCACTCACAGGGGCTGTGACACTTGTAGTTTTAGGTCTGATTTTGTGAGCATGTTGTTTTGAAGTGAGGGGAGACTTGGGGGTACACCAGACAAATCAGCCTCCTGAAAGGGGGACAGTAGCCTGGAAAGGTTGAGAGCCACTGGGCTAGTGCAAAAGGCTCTAGCTGTGGTTTCCATTTGGGTACTGGGGCTCCTTCCACCAAGCCATCCAGCCTTAAACATCATGGGGGAAAGTGCCAGCCAATCACAATGGGACAGTGCCACCATTAGACCCCACTGCCTACCCAGAGCTAGGGATAGAACCCAGGAGTCCTGGCTCCCAGCCCCCACTCATTTCAACCTGCTAACCCCTGCTCCTCTCCCAGAGCTGGGGCTAGAACCCAGGAGTCCTGGCTCCCAGCCCCCACTCATTTCAACCTGCTAACCCCTGCTCCTCTCCCAGAGCTGGGGCTAGAACCCAGGAGTCCTGGCTCCCAGCCCTCCCCTGCTGCAAGCACTTGACTGCACATGCAGCTGGGCTCGGTGCCCACGTGCTGTTTACCTGGCGGTGGCAGCGGGCCAGGCCAAGGCGTGGAATGTAAACACAGGCCGCGCCCTGGGGCCCTGTCCTCGTGAATTAGTCAGCAGCCCCCCGGGCATGTGGGAATCCTGTCACGAGCCACCATGACCCGCCCGCGGAACCGTCCCGGCTCGCCCCACCGCATCCTTCCCCGGCTCATCACAGCCCTTGGCTCACCACACGCACGAGCCGTTCCAGCCCCACTCACCCTCTTGGAATTTACGAGCCGGCCACGTCAATATCTCCTCCTGGCACCAGCCAACCTGGGCACGCCAGCCTCAACCACGTGCCATGGGCAGCTTGGGCCGGGCCCAGCAAAGCCAGCGCCTCTTGCCCAGCCAAGCTTTCTCCTCGCCCCCTTCCCCTGCGGGCTCATTTCCCCTCCGTCTTCTTCCTGGCCTTGTTCCGGGGCACGGAGCCTGATTGGACCCAGCACCACACACTGTTACTGCCTGGGTCTATGGTGTCCAGACAGCAAGTGTGAAAAATCAGGACGGGGGTAATGGGCGCCTATAGAAGACAAAGCCCCCATGGGGGGCACGTGAACCTCCCCTTTGGGGAGGTTAGCCCCCCGGCCCCTCCCCTTCCACCCAAGGCCCCACCCCTACCCCACCGCTTCTGGCCCCCCTTGACTACTGGATCCCCCCTCCACTGCGGCCAGAGGAGCCTGCCCCGAGCCAGCTGCCCCGAACCCTGGCCGGCCTGTTCGCCTCTAGTCCCAGGCCGCTGGCCGGCCTGACCCCTGGCCCAAATCCCTGGCCACCGGCTGGCCCGAGCCACGAGCCAGCCAAGTACCGAGCTTCAAGTTTCCGACCGGACTTGAGACCCCACCAGCTTCAGGAGAGAGCAGCCATTTTAGCACTTTTGAAAAGTTAAAAAAAATTGTTACGGGTTGAGTGGAAACCAAAAGTTTTTGAAATGATCAGTGAAGCGAAAAGTGGGGGGAAAAAATCATTTTGAGGCGAGCAAAACATTGTGTTTCAATTATGACCCTTTTCAAACTATTTTTGAATTTTATTAAAAATAAAAGGAAAGACACTTAAGAAGTGAAAAGTTGTTTCCTACCAAAAAAATTGAAACATTTTGGGTTTTTTTGGCGGGGGGGGGGGGTTTCTAAAATAAACAGATCAGCTAAACTGATACAAATTTTGTGGGGGAAATTGCTTGTTTTTCTTTCAAAACAAACAATTCAGTGAAATTGACATGAATTTTGACTTTAGTTTCCAAAATGAAGAATTTGGCAAAACAGATGCAAATCCACGACACAGTAGTTTGCCAAATCTGCATTTTTGTACTCAAAAAAGTTTCTACCGAAAAATATCCCCCAGCTCTGTCCAACAGCTCCTGTCCCGTGGCCGATGGCCAACTCTACCCTGAGTCTAATGACGTCTCTCTCTGTCTTCTCTCCACCAGGGTGTCGGGAAAATCTGCAGATAGTGAGCGCCCCTTTCTTCTCCTGCATGGTGTAAGTTGGCGGGCACAGGGCCTGGCACGGATGGCACTATCACCGGCCACCATTCACCTGCCCCCAAGGCCCCGATCTATGATTTCCCCCAGGTGTGAGCATGGCAGGGAGGAATGGCCCTAATCCAAGTGCAACCTCCATGGGGGGACTTGAGAATAGGGCTTGGAGCTTAATAGGGGAGGCGGCTCCAACAGCTGATGGTCCCAGGGTCAGTGATGGAGTGTGGCGAGAGTGGCACAAGAAATGCCTGTGCTGTGGGGAGTGGGACAGAAGTGCAGTAGGGGGCGCTTTCCTCTCCCACTCAGTGCAGACCCCAATTCCCCAGTGCGGCACTAGGGGGCGCCTGATGCCGTTCGGCCATAAAGCCGCTCAGGGTTATTAAAGCTGCTTTCCCCTCAAAGCCGGGCCACTGATACTGAATTCCAGCCCGTTTAATTCCACCGCCATAAATTCTCCGAGCTGTTGCCGTTACATCCTTCTGCGCTCCCTGTCCTAAATTGCTGCGCCGCTCTTAACCAGCTGCAGCTCAGCTCTGGGTGAGTGATCCCTGTGGAGTGTCATGGCGCAGCTACCTCCCACCCCAGAGATGGCTGCATCTCCATGCTGGTGAATGACCCCAAGGAAGCATTTCGGTGCGGCTGTTCTCACCCACCGACCCACCCAGAGGTGGCTGCATCTCAGCCCTGGGTGAACGATCCCTTGCTGTGGGGCTGTTCCCCAACTGCCCCACCCCAGAGGTGGCTGCATCTCAGCGCTGGGCAAGTGTCCTTAGCATAACAAGCCTATAGATCCCTTTGGGGGTGATTATCATCCATACCCTCCCTCTCTCTCTGCAGCTAACGTGATGCCGGACCCTCCCCAAACCGTCCACTCTGACCTGAGCCTCTCGGACAATATCAGGACCGTCCACCTGGGCTTTGGAGACCAGCCCTGGCTCCCAGGCAACCCCTGAGAGATTCAATGTGCTCCCGAGCCATGCCAGGCAGCCAGGGTGTCTCCTCCAGCCACATGCAGCAGAGCTTGGGTGCGGCACATACAGTGACCCCCTGCGGATAGGCCTCAGCCTCGTGCCCACAGGGGTCCCCTCTCCGGGGGACAGGGACAAGCTGAATGTCGATGGACCAGCCCTGGGGACAGATGCAGAAATGTCTCCCCCTAAGAACAAAAGTGGGACCCACTGGCCCATCTTATGGAGCACAGCTAGGAAGAACCGTCTGGGGCTAATGATCAAAGCTGGCGCCCCCCTAGTAGGGAAAGGCCCCATGTCCCATTTCCCCACCGCCCCCCAGCCAGCTGGTCTCCCTGTCCTGGACCAGATCGGATCCTGGGACAAGAGTAGAGCCAATGCCCCATAGAGGGGAAAGGTTCCATGTCCCATTCCCTGCCCCCCGAGCCAGCCAGCCCCCCAACCCTGGGCCAGATCAGAGCCATAGAAGGGAAAGGCCCTGTATCCTAAGCCCCAAACCAGCCAGTCCCCCCAGCTTGGGGCCAGATGAGGTCGGCCCGTAGCCCGTTCCCCTACCCCACTGAGTATTTTCATGCCGTCCGCTCTCTCGTCTCACCAGAGTTTTCCCTGCCACTCTCCGCTGCAGCTGTGTTGTATTCTTGTGTGGCTGCCCCTGGAGTTTGTATTTAGTCCAGTGCAGGCCTCTATTGTGATGATTTATTATTTTTTTTTGAGCACAAGGGGAAAAAATAAACTCCTCTGGGAAACATGGGCCAGCCAGTCCTTCGCTCTTCGGTTTTCTTTTGAAGACCGTGGTGTGCCCCCGAAACCCCTCTATGCCAGCGGGCAAGAGAATTTCCTCACCTGGCACGTGCCATCTGGCTCACCCAAGATATCCTGGGAGGTGTTAAATGAAAACACGGGTCACATTGGTCATTAATAGCGGCGTGAGGTATTGGCACAGATACTCGCTGAGACGTTTCCGATGGCTGCTGAAAGTCTGTCCCAACCGGTAGCCAGGCAGAGCTCACAAACAAGTTTCTGCCAGCCGATGCCTGCAAACTCACCTCTCTCTGCAGTCAGCCAACACAATGAGTGCTCCTTTTACATCCAAAGGCCACAGGGAGAGGTGGCACTGGAGAATGGACCAGGGGCCGACAATGAACTTTGGGGGATATTAGAGGATGCCACCCCCTTACCATGCACCTAGGAAATAATTGAGCAGTGAGATTAGTCATGAAAAAACAGGATCATCCTGAAACTTGGGCAAAAGCCCTTTGGGGCAAGGGAAACGTGATGGGTCGGTTTCGTTTAGTCCCTAGACAGCACGTTACGATTTTGTTTACTATATAGCTGGGCAGATCCATTAGCTGTACTCACTGGCTCTTGGATCTCACACAACTGGCTGTTTTCACTATCAACATCCCTCAGTGTCGCGGTACGGAGTTGAGTGCTGGAGCTGAATCAGACAAGCGTGTGTGTGTGCCATCCCCAGACGAAGACAGCGGGCCTGGGATTGCTGTAAGCGGTTAAGGGCTGAATGCTGCAGGGGAACATTGCAACGGGCATGGGGGGTTGAGTGCCCCCCCGATTGGCCTGCCAGGGGTGAGGAGGGAGAGGGGCTCTGTCCTTCTCTCCCTGCACCTCTCCCCTGGCACGTTCGGCCGCGCTCTCTGGCAGCCCGACGGGGAACGGGACGGAGCCGCTTCTGCCTGAGAGAGCCTGGCTGGGAGGCAGCTGTGGCCCGTTCCCTGCCCTGGCTGGGCTCCTGGGGACAGGGTGGTTTTGGCCATGTGGCTCTGAGGTTAAACCTCTTTGTGCATCAGTGGGGATACCAGACAGCCAGCTAAGCTTGTCGCGTGTTTGGAGGTTCACAAGCCTTTAGCCCTCCCACTAGCAGCTTTCCCTCAGGGCCGGCGCCTCAGCGGCGTTCAGGCCCCTAACTCTCATTGGGTTCAGTGGGAGAGAGGGGCCCAAAACTCTTTAGGCTCTGGACCTAAGTATTTACAGTTACGGGTGAGTCACTAACGAGAGAGCCAACTGAGGCTGAGAGAGAGGAAATGACTAACTAAATGGAACCCAGGCATCCTGGCTCCCAGCCCCGCCCCTGCTCTAACCCACTAGACCCCACTCCCCTCCCAGAGCCAGGAATAGAAACTAGGTGTCCCAGCTCCCAGCCCCCCCTGCTCTAACCCACTACACCCTACTCCCCTCCCCGAGCAAGGGAACCCAGGAGTCCTGCCTCTCTCTGACCTCCCCAACCGCTTGCTTGGCAAATCAAACTCTCGGAGAAGAATTCCTCCATAAAAGGCAACTCTTTGCTGCACGCACAGAATCCCGTCCCTGGGGGCCGGCTCATGCCAGGATAATGACAGCTTCCCTCTTCCAGGCTGTTTTTCCTGGGAGTTCCCCTCAGCCTGGCTGCAGGAAGATGGGCAGCCGCGCCTGGCTTGTTCCCATTATCCCAGCCTTGGGCCTGTACCAGCAGGAGCTGAGATGAGAGGGGCTGGGACGAAGCCAGGTCTGGGGCAGGGCTCCAGCTCCTTCCAGCTAGCGTTGGAGTCCTCTCCGGGTCCCAGGTGCGGAACAACGATCCAGGAGCCTCTGCTGCTCCGGGAGGAAAGCAGCCGCTCCTTCGCACTCCCCCCAGCACCCAAGCCGCTGACCCAGCCCCAAGAAGCTGGCGTACGGGGCAGGCACTAGAGGGCGACAAAGCCAACGTGGTGGAGAATGACCCCTGCCGCAGTGCATTGTGGGAGCCTGCCTCAGTTATCCCCATCCGTCCCATGGCTGGACACAACGGCTCTCAGGGCCAGTGGGCACCTGGGAGCGCCTGACAGCTCCAGTCCCGGCCCAGCATCTCCCTCCGCAACTTACCACTTCCCAAACAAGGAGTCAGTTCCCGGGAGCACAGTCTCCCCAGGTGAGGCCCAGCAGGCCTTGCTCGGCTGCCCACCGGCCATACAGAGGGGACCGCCAAGGGGATGGAGCGGGGGCACCTGGGCCCGTGCTGCCCTGGTCTTTCTGGGATCGCCAGTGGGTCGGGTCTGGCCGTCCCTGTGCACCGGCTGCCGGCTCAGATTTCAGCATCAGGCTCTGATACTCAGCCCGCTCTGCATTAACCCACTAGACCCCACTCCCCTCCTGGAGCTGAGGATAGAACCCAGGAGTCCTGCCTCCCAGTCCCCCCTCTCACCCACTAGAGCCCACCCCCCTCCCCAGTAGAATCCAGGAGTCCTGACTCCCAGCTTCCTACCCAGCCATTGATAAAGAGCTGACGGAAACACTCCCGGTCAGCACTGCCCCTAACCCCCCCTCTGCCTGGAGAGGGCGCTGTTCTGCTTCAGGCTGTAGTTATTTAATGAAGAAAAACCGCAGCCCTTAGTGCCTGTGACAAAAGTCCCACAGCTGCTGCTCACGTGTCAGGGCCTCGGCCCACGGCATCTGTCTCTCTGAAGAGTCCTCGCGGTTGCAGAGAGGCTGTGTGAGCCAGCTGCTGTGCCCCACCCCAGAGGCAGCTGCCTTTCAGGGCAGGGTGAGCAATTCCTCTGGCATACTGCTGCCTGGTTGTCACCCAGCGGCCATCCCCCACCCCAGAGGTGGCTGCATTTCCGCATTGCCCATCGACCAGTGCACAGAGTTGCCATTACAGAGCGGCTGTGCTCCACGCCAGAGGTGGCTGCATTTCCACTGCAGATGTATGATCTGCTGGAGGCCTTGGGATTGAGAATAGAGGACTATTAGCAGCGACATCCTGACTTTCGGGGACACCGTGTCTAACCATGAGAGCTAGCAGAAAGTTCAGGTAGAGGCAGCCCCGAACACAGCTGCTCATCAGGGAAAGAAGAGATACAGAGATGGGAGGGTTAAGTGAGGCATTTACGAGTTCAAAAAGGGCTAAATGAAAACATGCTGCTCTTACTCCGAGACGCACTCCCCTCCCAGAACTGGCTAAAGAACCCAGGAGTTCTAGATCCCAACTTCCATGCTCTAACCATAAGACTTCACTCCCGGCTCTGGGAGAGTACACCCAGAGTCACTGCACACGTGACAGCAGCCTCTAAGGAAAGGAAATACCACCACATACGAGACACAGTGGAGCTGTGGAACTCATTGCTGCAGGACTATTTCACTGGGACGGATATTTATTGAAGGTAAACCACAGAGCGTGGGTACGTGGAAATCAAGCGTCAAGTTCATGCCCGTAATGAGGTATACAGAAAGCTTTCGAGGTGAGGGGTTTAGTTGGGGAGGGATGGGGGACCGGTGATAATTTTTCTTATTAATTTAGAAAATAACAGGATGTCCACATCTTGTCTTCCCGGTTTTGCTGGAGGTTACCTCGAAGGAACCAGGAGGCAGATCAGGAGAGGTCGCAAGGGAAGGGGATTTAGGAACAGGGACTCTTTCACGAAGACAGGTTTTCTCCCAGCTGTTTTGGGGGTGTTTGAGATAAAGGCGAAGAAAGAGCGTTCAATTGAACACAAATCAGCGGAGCGCGTTTGTCTTCCGGGGTATCCGCAATGCTGTAAGCACACCAGTTCTTTAGTCACCTAGAGAGACTTCCAGGGCAGACGACACCTAGATTTCTAGTGTTAAAAAGAAATCAAGCAGGAAAAAAACAACACCTTTTCCAGGTAAAATCCGACAAGCCTCCTTTATACATCAGGAAGAAGCATGGAAGGAAACAAGGCCACAGCCAAAGATTGTTTGTCCTCTTACCAGAACATTGTAAACGTTTTATGATCAACACCATTTGCAGCTATGAAAGGGAAAACAAGGGTGATTAAAGCTTCTATTTCAGGGCCTTGGCAGAGCTGTGTGTGTGACGGGGGCGGAGGGATAGTAGTAGGTGAGGATGAGGGGCACTGGCAGAGCTGTGGGGAGGGAGGGGAAGCCAAGGGCTGGGCTAGGAAGGGGGTTGCGGGTTGGGAGTGAGGGGCACCGGGAGAGCTAGGGGGAGGGGCTGGGCTGGCAGAGGGCTGCAGGTCAGGAGTGAGGGGCACCGGCAGGGCTGGGGGAGGGAGGGGCTGTGCTGGCAGGGGGCTGTGGGTC
>NW_020665103.1:744932-746664 GCF_002925995.2 Terrapene triunguis
CTACAGGTCAGGAGTGAGGGGCACCAGGAGAGCTGGGGGGAGGGGCTAGACTGGCAGGGGGCTGTGGGTCGGGAGTGAGGGGAACCGGCAGAGCTGGGGGGGAGGGGCTGTGCTGGCAGGGGGCTACGGGTCAGGAGTGAGGGGCACCGGTGAGGCTGGGGGGGAGGGGCTGGGCTGGCAGGGGGCTACAGGTCAGGAGTGAGGGGCACCAGGAGAGCTGGGGGGAGGGGCTAGACTGGCAGGGGGCTGTGGGTCGGGAGTGAGGGGAACCGGCAGAGCTGGGGGGGAGGGGCTGTGCTGGCAGGGGGCTACGGGTCAGGAGTGAGGGGCACCGGTGAGGCTGGGGGGGGAGGGAGGAGGGGCTGGGCTGGCAGGGGGCTACAGGTCAGGAGTGAGGGGCATCGGCAGAGCTGGGGGGGAGGGGCTGGGCTGGCAGGGGGCTGCAGGTCAGGAGTGAGGGGCACCGGCAGAGCTGGGGGTGGGGGGGGTGGGGAGCTGGTCTGGCAGGGGGCTGTGGGTCGGGAGTGAGTGACTGTGCTGGCAGGGGGCTGCGGTTCAGGAGTGAGGGACACTGACAGAGCTGGGGGGAGAAGCCCAGGGCTGGGCTAGCGGGGGGGCAGCGCGTCAGGAGCAGGGGGCACCGGCAGAGCTGCGCCCAGCCCCCCACAGAAAGCAGTAGGCCGCGGCCGCTCGTGGTCACTGACACAGACGTTTAATGGAGAAGCACAGAGACGCAGCCGGCCCGTCGCTTGGTACATTCCATGCCGGGGCACCGGGCGGGACCGACGGACGACAGCAGCTTGCAGGCCACGAGGCTCACGGACAGACGGACACGCCCGCGTCCCCGGGTCAGTCCGGCGGGGTGGGGGGGCTCAGTGCTGCATGGCTGCAGCGTGGTCCTGGCCCGGCGGCTCGGCCTTGCGGGGGCTGCCCCTGCCCCCCCCGGAGCCGCCGCCCCCCCGGCCCCCGTGCTCCCCCTTCCTGTGGCCCCGGATGCAGTGGGCGTTGCCGCAGCCCTCGTCCTCCTCGTCCTCGCTCTCCGTGGAGCTCTCGCCGAAGGCCCGCGGCTTCTCGTAGATGCAGCAGCCTGGGCGGGGCGGTTACATGGAGATGGGGGGGCGATAGGGGGAGGGGAGGTTAGAGGGGATGGGGGGGCCACAGTGGAGGAATAAGGGGGTGGGGGAGCAAGGGGCGTGATGCCGGGGCAGGAGGGGGAGGGTGGAGAGAGACAGAGGGAGTCAGAAGCCCCCCAGCTGTCAGCCTGCACCCAGCCCTGTGGCCCGGCCGAGGGGGGAGCGGGGGGGCCTCTCAGAGCTGAGGCCGGAAGACCTGGGGGTCCTTCACCGACCTCTCCCGCGCACCCCTGTTAAGCCCCAAGTGGCCATGTCCCTCTGCAAAACAGCTGAGCCCAGCGAGTTGCCGGCTCCGTGCCTGCCTCAGGGAGGGGAAGTCGTCACCCCGTTAGCAGGAACCGCTGACGGAGTAAGTCTGGCCTGGGGCGGGGGGGGGGGGGGGGGGGGCACCCGGAGGGGGGGGGGGGGGCTCCCCTCCCCCCCGGGCCCCCGGGCAGGGGACGGGCTGGCTCGGGGGCAGGGTGAGGAGTGGGACACAGGGCCTTTCTCCTCCAGGGGGCGCTGGCTCCGATCCAGCCCCAGGGCAGGGGATTGGCTGGCTCGGGGAAGGGGTGAGGAGTGGGACACAGGGCCTTTCCCCTCCAGGGGGCGCTGGCTCC
>NW_020665103.1:746674-757153 GCF_002925995.2 Terrapene triunguis
TGAGGAGTGGGACACAGGGCCTTTCCCCTCCAGGGGGCGCTGGCTCCAATCCAGCCCCAGGGCAGGGGATTGGCTGGCGCAGGGGGTGGGATCCAGCAGCACTGCTGAGGTGAAGAGGTTTGTGTTGAGCATGTGGAAGCAGGAAGGGGAGGGATGGAGAACCCAGGAGTCCTGACTCCCAGCCTCCCCCGCTCTAACCACTAGCCCCCACTGCCCGCCCCATTCGGAGTGATGTGGCTAAAGGCCCTGTACCCGGATGGGGGGAGTCTCGGAAGGGGGGAGCCGTGGCTACTCACATTTGGACGACCTACGGCCCAAGTGCTCGTTGTCCACCGTGTCACTCGACCATTCCACCTTCTTATCCGGCTTTCGCTTCCTCAGCTTGATGGTCAGGCTGCGGTTCTCCTACCAGGGGGACAGGGCGTGGGGTGGAGAGAGAGCGGGGGGATCAGACCATGGCCGGTCACAGATGACCCACGGAGAAAGACCTTGGCTGGATTAGTAGGGAGAGACCTGAGACGGCAGGGGGCACCATGCTGCAGGGAGCGGGGTGGGGAGCTCAGTAGGGGGTGCTCTACCCTGGCAGGCAGGGCAGGCCCCAGTGCGGCACTAGGGGGCGCTGTGCTGCAGGGAGCGGGGTGGGGGGCTCAGTAGGGGGTGCTCTACCCTGGCAGGCAGGGCAGGCCACAGGGCAGCACTAGGGGGTGCCGAGTTGCAGGGAGCAGGACAGGGGCCCAGTAGGGGGCACTCTTCTATGACAGTGAGGCAAACCCTCTCACAAGGCCCCCGGGAGTCCGACTGTTGCCCAGCTCCACGGCGTGTCCCTTCCACCACCGCCTTCGGAACCACGCCGGACTTCCTGGGGACCGCACCCTGCGGTTGCTGGGGCTCCCACGCCCTGCTGTTTCCATGGCTACTGTGCCCTGTTCCGGCTGTGGCGGTCACCAGGGTTACCACATTCTGTGGCTGCCACGGTTCCCTGTGTCCCTCGCCCTGTGCTAACTGATGTGCACCACAAGAACCACGCCCTGCTGCCGCTGCCATAGCTACAACAGACAATCGTCACCGTGACGGCCACCATGAGCGTCGCCATGGGTACCACACCCCATTCCTACTGGGATAGTTGCCCCACTCCCACTTCCTGCAGTCGCCATAACGATTGCTGTGTCACCATGGGCACCACGCCCTCCTGTCGCTGGGATGGTTGCCGTGGCAACCGCCGCCCCCCCTTTCACAGCAATGGTTGCTGTGACTCCCACAGCCTGCGGTTACCGTGGCTTCCCTGGCATCACGGTCGCTGTGACAACCAATGCCGTGGTGCCCACGATGGGTACAGCGCTCACGGAAGCGCCCAGCGGGGGCACATGCAGGTGGGGCCAGGGGGTCAGTTTGGGGGCCTCTGAATGAATTTTTTAACTAACGCTCCCCACTGCTAGTTAATACTCGGCATCTAAAAGAGAGAACCAGGGCTGTTTAATCAAAACCGGATTTGATTTTAATGGTGAAAATCCAAGCCACCCGAAAATGAGTGGTTTCCCCTCAAATCCTCATTCCCCCCCCACAATCCCCCTCCCCCCACGATCCCACAGACTTGCAAAGTCTCCAAGCCCAAATCCCCATGATTTTATATTAATTCTCCCCATGTTCCTGTGATTTTATATTTAAACCCCCCAAACAAAATACAAAAAAAACCCACCCCACATCCCTCTGATTCTACATTTAAAAACCCCCTCAAATTAAAAACCCAATTTCCCATGATTTTAACCCCCAAAATAAACCCCCATATCCATGTGATTTTATATTAAATCCCCAAAACTAAAAATAAAATAAGCCACTAATCCCCATGATTTTATACTAAGCACCCCCAGATTTAAATAAAACTTACACATCCCGGTGATTGTGTGTTAACCCCCCCTCCCCCAATTTATAAAACCTCTAAAACCCCGTGATTTTCTATTAGCCCCACACATTTTTAATCTCTCAAATTCCTGTGATTTTACAATCACCCCCACCCCCCAAATTAAAACAGACTGACAGGCAACCCCCGCTTTTCAAACCTGCAGGATTTTATTTTTTTGTTTTAAAACCCAATTCCTGCGGTTTGGAATGTGATTCCCCCCGCCCCCATTTACAAAACCCACAAACCCTGAGTTTATGTTAAACTCACCAAAAATATTTATAACCCCGCCAAATACTTGAGATTATGTATTAAATCCTCCTCAAAATGTACAACCCCCCAAATCCCTGAAATGTTATATTAACCCCTAAAATTACAAAAAACAAACAAACAAACACCCCCCAAATCCAGGGATTTTATATTTTATAAAAAAACCCAAATCCCTGAGATTTTATATTTACCCTCCTCCAATGTTATAAACCTGCCCCAATCCCCCAGGATTTTAAATTAACCCCCCAAATCTATACACCCCCCCACATTCCTGGGATTTTACATTCCTCCCCCCACGATTTTTTTTTATAACCTGCCCCAAATCCCTGGGATTTTATATTAACTTCTGCAAAATTTACAACCCCAAATCCTTGGATTTTACAATAACCCCCCCCCCATCCGGGGATTTTATATTGACACCCCCCGGGCCGGATCCCGGTATTTTCCCGCCCCCCCGGGCCCCGATCCCCGGCCCCGCTCACCGGCTCAATGGTGACAGTCTCGGTCACGGTAGCGCTGGCTGCCCTCCCGCCGGCCGTCGCTGTCGCAGTCGCCGTCGCCTCCGCCATGGCGCTGCCCGGCCCCCACTCTCCGCGGCCCCGGTTGCCGGGGGGAAGAGTCTGCGCCGCGCACCGCCCCTGCCTCGCTCCCCCTGCGGCTGCCCCGGCTCTCCCAGCAGCCCGCGGCGAGCGACCGCCCGGCTCCCACCACCGGCCGCACGCCACTTCCGGTCACCAGCCCACTACTTCCCGCTTCCGGGTGCGAGTACCGGAACACAGTCCCCCATCCCCCCCCCGCTCCTTTGGCTCTGGAAGGAAGGGAATTCTCGGCGCGGCACTTCCGCCGTACGGGGGCGCGGCGCGCATGCGCGGCCAGAAAAAGGGGGCGGGAGAGAATTCTAGCCTGAGTCACGTCCAAGGCAGGGAGGGGCTGGTGGGAGGCCCCCCCGGGGCGGCAGCCTGAGCTGTCACGTGATGGGTCTCACGGTGGGGGGGCGGAATACTCTGAGGGTCATTAAGGGGAGGTCAGTAGACCATGGGGGGGCTACAGGGGAAGGGGGGTGCAGTGGGGGGCTCAGTAGGACTATGGGGGTACAGGGGAAGGGGGGTGCAGTGGGGGGCTCAGTGGGTCTGTGTGGTATAGGGGAAGGGAAACACTGCTGGGGTCAGTGGCACTATGGGGGCACAGGTGGAGGGCATAGGGGAAGTGGGGGGCTCAGTGGGACCATCAGGCTGGTCCCACTAAGCCCCCCACATGGGGAGAAGAGGGATACCGGGGGGTCAGTGGGTCTGTGGGCCCAATGGGGGGACCAGTGCTGAGTGGGGGGAACATATGGGGAAAGGGGGGCTCAGTGGGGGGTAAAGACTGAGAAGGGCACAGGAGGAAGGGGTTTGCAGTTAGAGTGGGGAGGCCATGGTGGATCACAAAGGGGAGGGGGCTCAATGAGGCAAGGCCTCTGTGGGGGGCATGTGGGGAAAGGGGGGCTTAGTGGGGGGAATCAAGCCTGAGGGGGGCTAGGGCGTACAGCTGGGGGGGGGGAGGAACCGGGGGGGGGGGGCATGGGGGGAGCTAGGGGGGGAAGAGGCACGGTGGGGAGAGCAAAAAGGGTGGGGCTCAATAGGGGTTGTGAGGGGACAATGACTGAGGGGCATAGGGGGAAGCGTAAATACAGTTGGGGCCAGGGCTTGAGAGGCCCTGGGGGTCTCAGTGGGGCAGCTATGGGCAGGGCCAGGCTCTGCCAGCTTCAGCACTAGAGACAGTAGCGGGTCAGGGGCTGGCAGGAACGTGCAGTCAGTGTTTTAACAGGGAACTCAGGACACCTGGGTTCAATTCATGCCTCTGCCCCTGACTCCATGTGGGACCTTAGGCAAGTCCTTTCACTTCCCTGTGCCTGTTCCCCCCTCCCACCAATTGGCTGTGATTTGGGGCACGGACTGTCTCTCGCTGTGTCTCTGTGCAGTGCCCGGCACAACGGGGCCCTGATGTCAGCTGGGGCAGGGACTGTCTCTCCCTGTGTGTCTGTGCAGCACCTGGCACTACGGGGCCCTGATCTCAGCTGGGGCAGGACCTGTCTCTCGCTGTGTGTCTGTGCAGCGCCCGGCACAACGGGGCCCTGATCTCAGCTGGGGCAGGGCCTGTCTCTCGCTGTGTGTCTGTGCAGCGCCCGGCACAATGGGGCCCTGATCTCAGCTGGGGCAGGACCCGTCTCTCGCTGTGTGTCTGTGCAGCGCCCGGCACAACGGGGCCCTGATCTCAGCTGGGGCAGGGCCTGTCTCTCGCTGTGTGTCTGTGCAGCGCCCGGCACAATGGGGCCCTGATCTCAGCTGGGGCAGGACCCGTCTCTCGCTGTGTGTCTGTGCAGCGCCCGGCACAACGGGGCCCTGATCTCAGCTGGGGCAGGGCCTGTCTCTCGCTGTGTGTCTGTGCAGCGCCCGGCACAATGGGGCCCTGATCTCAGCTGGGGCAGGACCCGTCTCTCGCTGTGTGTCTGTGCAGCGCCCGGCACAACGGGGCCCTGATCTCAGCTGGGGCAGGGCCTGTCTCTCGCTGTGTGTCTGTGCAGCGCCCGGCACAATGGGGCCCTGATCTCAGCTGGGGCAGGACCCGTCTCTCGCTGTGTGTCTGTGCAGCGCCCGGCACAACGGGGCCCTGATCTCAGCTGGGGCAGGGCCTGTCTCTCGCTGTGTGTCTGTGCAGCGCCCGGCACAATGGGGCCCTGATCTCAGCTGGGGCAGGACCCGTCTCTCGCTGTGTGTCTGTGCAGCGCCCGGCACAACGGGGCCCTGATCTCAGCTGGGGCAGGGCCTGTCTCTCGCTGTGTGTCTGTGCAGCGCCCGGCACAATGGGGCCCTGATCTCAGCTGGGGCAGGACCCGTCTCTCGCTGTGTGTCTGTGCAGCGCCCGGCACAACGGGGCCCTGATCTCAGCTGGGGCAGGGCCTGTCTCTCGCTGTGTGTCTGTGCAGCGCCCGGCACAATGGGGCCCTGATCTCAGCTGGGGCAGGACCCGTCTCTCGCTGTGTGTCTGTGCAGCGCCCGGCACAACGGGGCCCTGATCTCAGCTGGGGCAGGGCCTGTCTCTCGCTGTGTGTCTGTGCAGCGCCCGGCACAATGGGGCCCTGATCTCAGCTGGGGCAGGACCCGTCTCTCGCTGTGTGTCTGTGCAGCGCCCGGCACAACGGGGCCCTGATCTCAGCTGGGGCAGGGCCTGTCTCTCGCTGTGTGTCTGTGCAGCGCCCGGCACAATGGGGCCCTGATCTCAGCTGGGGCAGGACCCGTCTCTCGCTGTGTGTCTGTGCAGCGCCCGGCACAACGGGGCCCTGATCTCAGCTGGGGCAGGGCCTGTCTCTCGCTGTGTGTCTGTGCAGCGCCCGGCACAATGGGGCCCTGATCTCAGCTGGGGCAGGACCCGTCTCTCGCTGTGTGTCTGTGCAGCGCCCGGCACAACGGGGCCCTGATCTCAGCTGGGGCAGGGCCTGTCTCTCGCTGTGTGTCTGTGCAGCGCCCGGCACAATGGGGCCCTGATCTCAGCTGGGGCAGGACCCGTCTCTCGCTGTGTGTCTGTGCAGCGCCCGGCACAACGGGGCCCTGATCTCAGCTGGGGCAGGGCCTGTCTCTCGCTGTGTGTCTGTGCAGCGCCCGGCACAATGGGGCCCTGATCTCAGCTGGGGCAGGACCCGTCTCTCGCTGTGTGTCTGTGCAGCGCCCGGCACAACGGGGCCCTGATCTCAGCTGGGGCAGGGCCTGTCTCTCGCTGTGTGTCTGTGCAGCGCCCGGCACAATGGGGCCCTGATCTCAGCTGGGGCAGGACCCGTCTCTCGCTGTGTGTCTGTGCAGCGCCCGGCACAACGGGGCCCTGATCTCAGCTGGGGCAGGGCCTGTCTCTCGTTGGGTGTCTGTGCAGCGCCTGGCACAATGGGGCCCTGATCTCAGCTGGGGCAGGGCCTGTCTCTTGTTGGGTGTCTGTGCAGCACCTGGCACTGAGGGGCCCCCATATCTGTGATTCTAGACCCAGGAGGAGAGTGAGACACGCTTGGTTCATGTACAAAATAGGATTTTATTTACTTCTCCTAGGAGTATGGGGTTGTAGTCTTGCCCAGAAATATGCACCCAGGACTCCACAGCTGGTCTGTCCTCCACAGCCCACGATCCTGAAAGAGGGGAGCGAACCCCCCATGTCCCCCCCCACAAAGCACAATACACCAACAGGCTCTCCCCAGAGAACGCAGCAGCTGGGGTCCAGCGTGGGAACTGCCAGAGCAGCCTTAAATAGTCTTGAGCTCTCCACAAATGGCTCTACATCCCCTGGGGCTGAGGACTTGAGGTTCCCCTAGGGGATGGGAAAGGGGGATGTGGTATCCCCCATGGTTACACCCTTTGGAGTCACCTCTGCAGGGCCAGAGTTGTGTTCACGCCCCTCCTTTGCTTCACTGGGCTGCAGGCACCAGTGGCGGTGAACGCTGGGTGGTGGTGGCTGTCAGCCCATAGGTCGACCTGGGCCTGAGCCAAGAAAACAATCTCATTAGGAGGTGAGGCAAGTTGTTCTGGGTAAAGGAGGGGTAGGTGTTACATCTAGTCTTCTCTTGTCCATGGCCCTCTGCCCCTGTGCTGCTCCATTCACGAGTCTTCCTTCTCCTGGAACCTGCGCACAACAAAAGCCAAGCGTCAATCCTTTGCAGAAGCTTTTCCTTTTGTATTTCTTTTTTGATCTGTGGAACTCACTGCTGCAGGATGCTGCTAAAGTCACAGGGAGACCAGAGACACTGCTGTGGGAAAGCTTCCCTCCCCTCCAGTATCCCTAATCCCTCTGGGGATGGAGATCCCCCATAAGCTGCTCTTTGGGGGTGACCGGGGGTTCCATTTAAGAGGAGATAGAGGATGCCAGCCCCACCCCGACCCACTTTACTCCTTTTCTCCACTTAGGTTGATGAGTTACGTCACACTACAGGCAGGGAATGTGGCTAAGAAGGGCAACTCCACGAAGGAAGCCAGGAGAGACTCAAATGAGGGCAGCAGGACTACACAAACTGCCCCACACTGGAAAATTAGATCTACTCAGCTACGTCGCCCAGAGGTGTGAAAAATCCCCCCCCCCCCCCCCCCCGGAGCAGAACAGTTAAGCTGACTTAAGTCCCAGTGTAGACAGTGCTTGGCTGATGGATGAATTCTTCTGTTCAACTAGCTACTGCCTCTCGGGGAGGTGGATTACTTGCGCCGATGGGAGAACCCCTCCCGCAGCGTAGGCAGTGTCTACACTACATATTTCAAGTGTAGACAAGTCCAAAGACTCTCCCAGGCTCCCAAGGACGGAAAGGCTGCAGGGAGCAGCAGCCACCTAGGAAGGACGAAGGTGAAGGATGTGTCTGCCAGATGGAAGCCTTAGCCGGGACAGGGCGAAGAACCCTGCACAGAGTTGGGATTTAGCTGGGCAGGGCTATGCGGGGCATTTCTTGCATTTCCCTGTGCACTTCGTGAATAAATCCAGACCACGCAAGAAGCGTCTGTCCAAGTTCTTAGGCCGCTTTGGTTTTTAACTGGTAAATCTTAGGTTGCCCCGTACACACCTAATCCGACGTCAGCCAACACACAGATGTTAGGTTAGCGTGCACCACATTATACCAAGGGCTGGCTTAGCGTGAGTGAACAGCACTCTGGGAAAAATCTAAGCCACATCCCACAATACCCTGCAGTAATACCACCCAGATAGGAAAATTAAGATGCACACCTTGTGTGTCTTAGTGCAAGCCAGGGAGGCCCCTTCACAGGCCGGTACCTGGAATGCCAGTATCCACAACAAAGATAAGGAAAGGTACAGAACAAAAGGAACTGGGACAAACGGGTGGGTTGGATTTTACTGAAGAGTTTTGTAACGTATCGAATCATCCTATAAATATGACTAGCTGAAATGCTTGGGAGCACATTGTGTACACCTTGTACAGCGAGTAAGCACAGTTAACGATTTTTTTTCTGGGCATTTCCTTTGGGTTTTGGGGGGGGAGGGAGAGAGGGGGTTGGGCTAACCGTGATGTCTCATTTTAAGGGAACAACCTGGATCGGTTTAGCTGATGAGGAAATACAGCGAGATCTAGGTGACCTGGGGACGGGTCTCCTCCCCTGCGGGCAATAACTCTCCAGTCTTTCCCCTCGCACGAGAGCAGTAGGGAAGGGACGGCTCCTTACTTGCACTGGCCACAGGTGTAGAAGACAGTCTGTCCTTCATCCGCTGATCTCATCTGCCGGGTGTGGTAGACCATGCCCTCGTGACCACACTGGGGGCACTTCCTGTCGATCTGAAAGGATCACCAAGGCCGAGTCAAATCCATGGAATGAAGATTCCCTCCCACCCCTCCCCAAAAAATCCTCCACTGGGATAAAAGGGAAATAAGGTCAGGTGCTAATGTACTGGTGGGACTTCCCGCTGCAGGATGTTTGGAGACTCTTGATGTGTGTTTTCCTTCCCTCTGTCCACAGAAATCTCCACTCACCATGGGTCCCTTGACCTCCTGCCCATCGTCCATGATCATCAGAGCCACGGAGCCCAGCCGGTTGAACTCGACACAGGACTGGACCACCTTCCCTTCGAAATCTGTGCAGGGAGAGGAAGAGAGTTATTGAGCGATGTGTGTGTCAGAGAGAGGAGCTAATGCACTTTAGAGGCTTGCCTCTCAGGCCTGGTCTACACTACGGGATTAATTCGGATTTAGCAGCGTTAATTCGAATTAACCCTTCACCCGTCCACACTACAGAGCCATTTAGTTCGAATTAAAGGGTGCTTTAAATCGATTTCTGTACTCCACCTCGACGAGCGGAGTAGCGCCAAAATCGATTTTGTTAATTCGAATTAGGGTTAGTGTGGCCGCACACCACCGAATTAATGTGGTTAAAATAAATGGGGTAGTGTGGCCGCACACCACCGAATTAATGTGGTTAAAAACCGAATTAATGTGCTTAGTGTGGCTGCGCACAATCGAATTTATACAACCTGTTTCCCAAATTCGAATTATCTAAATTCGGATTAATCCTGTAGTGTAGACATACCCTCAGAGGGCCAGCACTCGACCTCACTCCCTTCCCAGAGCTGGGGATAGAACCCAGGAGTCCTGACTTCTAGCCTGCCCTGCTCTAACACACTGTCCCCCCCCCCCCCCCGAGAGATTTCACTAGTGGACAGAGGGGAATTCAGTTCCCCTAGATAAATGCCAGTACGTGTGTGGGGGGTGATGCTGCCGCCCTCACCTCGTACATCGATGGAGAAGGAGCAGCGCACGCACGTCACCTTGTCCTGGACGCCTGGCAGAGGCAGGATGGTCCCACACTCTGGGCAGAAATCCAGGTCCGACTGGAAACAGGAGTTGCCCTGCTCCATGGCTGCCTGCGAGAAAAGCCACTGGATTAGCTGGGCGGCCAGCGGCACCCTGACCAGCACCGCTCTGAGCTACCGCAGGTCCCAGCCGGGCCCCCGGCACCGGGACAGGTGGGGGGAGGAGTGGGGCCTTTGCACGAGAGGCCAAATCAGGGCATGTTTATCTGCATCAATTTACACCCCCCCAGTACCCATGAAAACTCCCACCCCGCCCAGGTGCCCCTAGTGCCTCCCATAACCACACCCGCAACCCTCCCTCCACCCAGCCCCCTCTCACCCCCACCCATCCCTGCCCCCTTACCCCAACCCTCCGCCACCCAGTCCCCACCCTTGCCCCCCAGGGGACCCCTCAATAAATCTTCCACCCCTGATTATTCGCCCCCAGCATCCCCCGGTGCCTCCTTAAAAAGGGCTGGTCCCTGTCCCTTAATCAATTCTCCTTGTACCCCCCCCCCCCCCCCCCCCCCCCCCCCCCCTCCCCTCTGCCCCCGGCCCCCCACGTGTCTGAGAGTTTGGAGCAGACAACTGCTGCACTGCGTGGGATAGAGCGTCCCCTAGTCCTCCAGAGGAGTAGAGGGGAGACGGGAGGCAGAGTGTCACCCCCAGGAACTTTGGCTCAGCAGCCAATGGAAAACAGCTGGCAGCCCGGCCCCTCCCCCCCAGCTCTCCCCGTGCCCCTCATTCCAGACCTGCAGCCCCCTGCCAGCCCGGCCCCTGCCCCCCAGCTCTCCCCGTGCCCCTCATTCCAGACCTGCAGCCCCCTGCCAGCCCGGCCCCTGCCCCCCAGCTCTCCCCGTGCCCCTCATTCCAGACCTGCAGCCCCCTGCCAGCCCGGCCCCTGCCCCCCAGCTCTCCCCGTGCCCCTCATTCCAGACCTGCAGCCCCCTGCCAGCCCGGCCCCTGCCCCCCAGCTCTCCCCGTGCCCCTCATTCCAGACCTGCAGCCCCCTG
>NW_020665103.1:757253-784459 GCF_002925995.2 Terrapene triunguis
CGACCTGCAGCCCCCTGCCAGCCCAGCCCCTGCTCCCCAGCTCTGCCAGTGCCCCTCACTCCCGACCTGCAGCCCCCTGCCAGCCCGGCCCCTGCCCCCCAGCCCTCCCGGTGCCCCTCACTCCCGACCTGCAGCCCCCTGCCAGCCCAGCCCCTGCTCCCCAGCTCTGCCGGTGCCCCTCACTCCCGACCTGCAGCCCCCTGCCAGCCCGGCCCCTGCCCCCCAGCCCTCCCGGTGCCCCTCACTCCCGACCTGCAGCCCCCTGCTAGCCCGGCCCCTGCCCCCCAGCTCTGCCTCACTCCTCATCCGCAGCCTCCTGCTAGCCAAGCTGGTGGCTCCCAGGTTTCCTAGTGCCTCTCAGTGCTGACCCAGGCACCAGCTGCTATTCCCAGCCCTGTCTGCAAGCCCAGGTTGAAGCCTCTGCAGTTAATCCAGCACTTGGAGAGATGCAAGGCTCCATGTCCTGTTCTCCAGCCCCTCATCTGGGGCCAGCTCAGAACTAAAGCCCTAGAGGGGAAAGGTAGAACCCAGGAGTCCTGACTCCCAGCCCCTCCCTTCCGCCTCCCCTAACCACTAGGCTCCTCTGGCTTCCTAGAGCCAGGAATAGAACCCAGGAGTCCTAGCGCCCAGCCCCCCCTGCTCTAACCACTAAACCCCACTCCCCTCCCAGAGCTGAGGATAGAACCCAGGAGTCCTGACTCCTTGCCTTCTTCCTCTAACTGGACTGCATTACCTCTTATGTGGAGGAATCTGCTGAAAATCTTGAGCCCTTACACTGCCAGGCGGAGATCGATGATCAGCATAAGACGTGTTTACAGGGCCCATATATTAGGAATCCCCAGGCTGGATCAGCCCAGGGGCTCACCTAGCCCAATAGCCTGTCTCTGGGCAGTGGCCAGCACCAGGTGGTTCAGGGAAAGGAGCGAGACACCCTCTAATATTCTTTACATGGTGCTTCATTGGGCTTGGATCAGCAACATCCCTCGTCCCAAAGAGCTAAGGCCCCAATCCTGCAAAGACTTAAACGCGCTTAACTTCAGGCACACAAGTTTGACTTTGACAGTTGAGCCCCATGTTAAGTCTCTGCAGGATCCGGGCCTCAAACAAGTGAGTGAGAATAGTAGGGTTGGTGGTTGGGTGGCAGAATTCTTTTCGCCCAGACGCTAGGGTGATGGGCATTCGTCTAAAGCCCTAAGCCAGGATAGAGCCTTGGGTCCCTGGAGTGGGAGGGTTTGTGGTCACTAGGAAGGAAGGGGAGGTGGATTTCATAGAGAGATGCTGCTTCTGGCTTGAGCCCTTATCATAGAATCATAGAAACTTAGGGTTGGAAGAGACCTCAGGAGGTCATCTAGTCCAACCCCCTGCTCAAAGCAGGACCAATCCCCAATTAAATCATCCCAGCCAGGGCTTTGTCAAGCCTGACCTTAAAAACCTCTAAGGATGGAGATTCCACCACCTCCCTAGGTAACCCATTCCAGTGCTTCACCACCCTCCTAGGGAAATAGTGTTTCCTTATATCCAACTAGACCTTCCCCACTGCAACTTGAGACCACTGCTCCTTGTTCTGTCATCTGCCACCACTGAGAACAGCCGAGCTCCATCCCCTTTGGAACCCCCCTTCAGGTAGTTGAAGGCTGCTATCAAATCCCCCCTCACTCTTTTCTTCTGCAGACTAAACAAGCCCAGTTCCCTCAGCCTCTAATCGTAAGTCATGTGCCCCAGCCCCCTGATCATTTTCATTGCCCTCCGCTAGACTCTCTCCAATTTGTCCACATCCTTTCTGTAGTGGGGAGCCCAAAACTGGACGCAGTACTCCAGGTGTGGCCTCACCAGTTCTGAATAGAGAGGAATAATCATGTCCCTGGATCTGCTGGCCTGGCAATGCTCCTGCTAATGCAGCCCAATATGCCATTGGCCTTCTTGGCAGCAAGGGCACGCTGCTGACTCATATCCAGCTTCTCATCCACTGTAATCCCTAGGTCCTTTTCTGCAGAACTGCCGCTTAGTCAGTCGGTCCCCAGCCTGTAGCAGTGCATGGGATTCTTCCGTCCTAAATGCAGGACTCTGTACTTGTCCTTGTTGAACCTCATCGGATTTCTTTTGGCCCAATCCTCCAATTTGTCTAGGTCACTCTGGACCCTATCCCTACCCTCCAGCGTATCTACCTCTCCCCACAGCTTAGTGTCATCTGTGAACTTGCTGAGGGTGCAATCCACCCCATCATCCAGATCATTAATAACCCTTATTGCTTGCAAAGGGTTTCTGGGGAGCGTGTTCCTATTGAAAGATTGATTGATGATCGGTTAATTAACCAGCACCATTAGCCAGCGCTTATTGCTACTTGTATCCGAATAGCTCATTAGTGGAGCTAATAGACTCCTAACGGTGAACTGATCTTCTGTTCAGTTGCTGTCAGTCCAATATAGCTATAGCAGCCCTGATTCTCTGGGACTGTTCCTGCATTTGGGAGCAGGTTAAGGGAGCTAAACCACCTTTGCGATCCCTCCGCTCCCGGGCCCTGAGTCCTCTTGTGCCTCCTCTCCACAGCAGCTGCTGGGCCACGGATTTTTCCCAGGTGGCTACGAATGGAGGGGAGGGCCTGGGCCGGAGGCGGGAGCGGGCGCAGAGCACGGGTAGCAGGGGGTGACCAGGGTGAAGCTGCAGCGCCGGTGATATTCAGCGCCCTTGCAAAGCCCCAGAGGGGCCACAGAAGCAGAGGTGCAACTGGATCTGGATCTCAGCCTGCGCCAAGCTCCGTGGTGACTGGCTCCGGGGCTCACAAGCTGCCTCCCCGCTGTCCCTTTGTCTGTGAGCCACAATCGTTGTGGGGACCCATCTCGAGGGCCTCTAGGTTAGGAATCCCCAGGTTCTGGCCCGTCAAGTCGACCCTCCCATGGGGCCGAGGTGCGTCATGGTCCGTTTGTGGCTACGTCGTTGCAGGATCAGGGCGGAGGATCCAAAGCGATAAGAGAACGAGACGCATTGGAGCGTCGGGAGACAGGCTGAGGGCTGTTCCCAGGTATGCTGGGTTTTTCATAGGCCTGCTGGGAAGCAGGGAATGGCCGCAGCGCATTGGCCATGCCCTCCCTGTATCCAGCCCCATCTATCTCACTGCTTGCCTACAGCCCACCCCTGTGCCTGGGTGGAGGATGGGACCTGGGTAGAGTGGAGTCCAACTGGGGCATGTGCCTCAGTTTCCCATCTGTCACATCATAGAATCGTAGGACTGGAAGGGACCCAAGAGGTCATCTAGTCCAGTCCCCTGCACTCATGGCAGGACTAAGGATTATCTAGACCATCCCTGACAGGTGTTTGTTCAACCTGCTCTTAAAAATCTCCAGTGATGGAGATTCCACCACCTCCCTAGGCAATTTATTCCAGTACTTAACCACCCTGAGAGGAAGTTTTTCCTAATGTCCAACCTAAACCTCCCTTGCTGCAATTTAAGCCCATTGCTTCCTGTCCTATCCTCCTCAGAGGTTAAGAAGAACAACCTGGTAACAACCTTTTATGTACTTGAAAATTGTTATCATACCCCCTCTCAGTCTTCACTTTTCCAGACTAAACAAACTAATTTTTTGTCAATCTTCCCTCATAGGTCATGTTTTCTAGACCTTTCATCATTTCATCAATGACCTGGGGCAGATGGGTACGGGGCAATGGAGTAAATGGACAATGACCTAGTGTAGAAGGCTATGAGGCACTGGAGTAACTGCACAATGCCTTGGTGTAGAAGGGTATTTAGTACTGGAGAAACTCCACAATGAACTGGTGCGGAAGGGGATGGGGTACTAGAGTAACTGGAGAATGACCTGCTGCAGAAGGTTATGGGGTACTGGAGTATATCCTGGTGTAGAAGCGTGTGGGACACTGGAGTAACTGGAGAATGATCTGATGCAGAAGGGTATGGAGCTCTGAAGTAACTGGACAATGACCTGGGCACAAAAGGGTATGGGGTACTGGAGTATCTGCACAATAATCTGGTGCAGAAGGGTATGGGACACTGGAGTAACTGAACAGTGACCTGCTGTAGAAAAGTATGGGGTACTGGAGTAACTGTAGCAGGACCTGGTGCAGAAGGGTATTGGGGTCTGAAGTAACTGGACAATGGCCTGGTGCAGAAGGGTTTGGAGGTACTGGAGTAACAGCACAATAACCTGGTGTAGAAGAGTAGGGGGTACTGGAGGAAATGGAGAATGACCTGCTACCGACGGGTATTGGAGTAACTTGACTTTGACCTGGGCACAGAAGGGTATGGGGTACTGGAGTAACTGGGCAATGACAGGGGCACAGAAGTGTATGGGGTACTGGAGTAACTGCACACTATCCTGGTGCAGAAGGGTATGGGACACTGGAGTAACTGGAGAATAACATGGTGCAGAATGGTATGGGGTACTGGAGTAACAGGACAATGCCCTGGTGCAGAAGGATATGGGACACTGGAATAACAGCACAATAACCTGGTGCAGAAGAGTAGGGGGTACTGGAGTAACTGGGCATTGACCTGGTGCAGAAAGGTATTGGGGTCTGCAGTAACTGGGCAATGACATGGTACAGAAGGGTATGGGGGTACTGGAGTAAAAGGACAATGCCCTGGTGTAGAAGGGTATGGGATACTGGAGTAATTGGAGAATGGCCTGGTGCAAAAGGGTCTGGGCCTCTGGAGTAACTGGATAATGAGGTGGTGCAGAAGGATGTGGGGTACTGGAGGAACTGGAAAATGACCTAGTACAGAAGGGTATTGGGGTCTGGAGTAACTGGATAATGTCCTGTTGCAGACGTGTATGGAACACTGGAGTAACTGGACAATGAGCTGTTGCAGATGGATCTGGGTACTGGAGGAACTGGACAATAACCTGGTGCAGAAGGGTCTGGGGCACTGGAGTCACTGGCCAATGGCCTGGCGCAGAAGGGTCTGGGGCACTGGAGTAACCGGAGAATGACCTGGCGCAGAAGGGTCTGGGGCACCGGTCTGGCTGGCCTATGATCTGATGCCGAGAGATCCAGCCCCTGCCTGTGACAGAGGAAAGTTTGGGCATGGCTCAGTGCCAATTGTCCCATTTAGACTCAGTGCCCCGAGACATCACATCCCAGGGCTCCTCATTAGGCTTCGGGATGCGTCGCGCTGGGCCTTGTTAGCATCTCCGCTCCTGCTTCCAGCTGGAGGATCCAGCCATTGGGGGTCTGGGAGTTATTAAAAACACGTTCTGTTTGTGGTGCAGCCTCTGATGAGGCCCCTGGCGGGGCCATTAAAAAGTTTCCTGTTCGAGATTCAGAAGGGAATCTAAAAGTGAGTCCAAAGGGAGCCAAACACGAGCAAGTCCCACGTGCAGCAGGAGAGCTTTTGTGTTAATTTGAGTGGAATACGGGGACCCAGAGACTCACAGGTGTTAGCATGACCCTGCCAGTTGTACAACTCTAAGCAGTCAACCATGGTTCGGGGTTTTGAGGACGGAGACCTCAATCCCCTGGGCACAGCACTGGAAAATTCACGCCATGGTTGGAAATGTATTGAGTCAGACACACCGGAGGGAAAATAATTTCAACTCAAGACATGCATCAGTTTGAATCTTCCATTGGCTGGTGAGGCGAAACTAACGTAACCCAAACTTTTCCAAGGGCCTTTTTCAGAGAGGATATTGATTAGACTCTTTTATTTTGTCAAACAATCCCTGGTAGGGTGGAAGAAAGGGTTGGAGATCAGTTGACGGCTGTGACTGGTGATTCTCTTTCCTGCCTTTAACAAAACAGAAGGATACAAGAGGAGAAGAGAGACCATAGCAGGGCAGTCCAGCTTTTCTTCATCTCAGGTGGCTGGTCAGTCTTAGGCAGATATGACTCCCATGGGGTTGGGCACCTAAATGTCTTTGAGGATCTGACCCAAAGTGTCAAACATCTAAGGGTACAGCTGCGTCTCAGAGCTCAGATCTATGCACTTGGGCTCGGACTAAAAATACCTGTGGAAACGTGCGGCCTTGGGTTCTGAGTCTTGCTGCTGTGGGTGTCTACTTGGCATGTAGACATACCCTGATATCTGTCTAGATCCTAATGCTGGGACCTGTCTATCCGCTCAGTCCCCTCCTATTCCACTGGGCTGATCTAGCCCTTTGCTTAGCCTTCTGGCCTAGCTAGCTACATTGCAGCCAATACAGAGAGCACTGTGAATGAAATCTAGATGGGGACACATTTATTAACTCAGGCGCTCAGGGTTCGAGTTGGAGAGGCGAGGATGGCAGGGCAAAGTTAGTGGCGCCAGTTCCGCCCGGCGACATTAGAGCATAAAGGGAAGATTTATCACAGGCGACAATGGGCGGAGAGTCAGGAAATCCAGCGTCCCATTAGCCTGGTGACCCCGAGACCTGGACGCGGCTCCTCAAAGGCATTGAGGCTCTTAACTTCCATCGAAATCAATGGATACCGCCCCGCATGTCCTATGAGTCAGGTAGGGCTCATAATCTCCATTTGCTGGCTGAGCTCAACCTGATGGCATTTCCCTGTCCCTGCCCTTTCTGAACACGGCTCCCGGCTGACTCCAAGACGTCAGGGGATGTTCTGGGCATCGCTGGGCAGAAGCCGATTCGTTTGGGGGAAATTCGGAAAACCAGAAGGGGAGAAACGGGGGATACGTGGAGTCCCTGCCGTCTGTTTAGCACAGTCACAGCTTCAAGCACCTCTTCAGTTGTCTAGAGATCAAAGAATTGGTTGGTGCCACCCACTAATGCTTCCCAGCCTGACCATGTGGACCCCCTGAGTGAATTGTCTCCCAGACAGAAAGAATAATGGTGGAGGAAGTTGGGCACACAGAGCCATGGGGAGGGGGTAATGGGGGAGACACTGAGCCCCTGGCGTGAGTTGCAGGGAGGCCCTGAAACAGAGGGAGAGGAGAGGGGTACACACAGGGAGCTTGTGGGAGGGAATGGAGGGAGCCCCTGGTGGGAGCAAGGACTTCAGCCTGCACAAGCCGTGAAGTGTGTCAATGCCTAGGACAGAGGAGGAAACTGAGGTGCAGAGGGGTTAAGTGACTTGCCCAAGGTCAGACAGCAACTCTGTGGCAGGGCCAGGTTTAGCGTCCAGGACGAATATGCTGCTCTAACTGATTAGACCCCACTCCCACCCCCCAGAGCTGGGATAGAACCTGGCTCCCAGCCCACTAGACTCTACTCCCCTCCCCTCCCCATTGACTAGCTGCCCCTGCAGGGAGGATAAAAGGATCTAGCAGCAGGACAGCTCTTCTATAGGTCAATTGTTCCTGTGTGTTTAGTGCTGCGGGACAGGGGTTCTATTCCTAGCTCCCCAGCAGTGGGTGTAGCTGGGATTTCAGTTCCTGACTGATCAGTGGGGATTCCCAGTGCGGCTTTGCCACTGCCATCCACCCCCTGGTTTGTGTAGGGCTACCATATGTCCGGATTTCCCCGGACATGTCCGGCTTTTCGATTTATAAATAGCCATCGGGGGGGATTTCCCCCGGTCGGCTATTTATAGATCAAAAAGCGGCGCTTCTCGGCTCCCCCCATCCCCTGCAGCCTTAGCACGCCCCCGCCCCCACAGCTGTCTTCCCGCATCTCCCCTCCCCTGAATGCTCCGCCCCCCTGCTCCTTCCCCTCCCCCGCTTCCCGCGAAGATCTGGATAGGGCATGGGAGTCCCAGGGGTCTGTCTGGGGGCGGGGGTGTGAATATGGGGTGGGAGTGTGGATAAGGGTGGAGGCAGTCAGGGGACAGGTAGGGTCCTAGGGGGGCAGTTAGGGTGGGGGGTTCTCAGGAGGGGGCAGTCAGGGGACAAGAAGCAGGGAGGCTTAGATAGGGGGTGGGGTCCTAGGGGACAGTTAGTGGCAGGGGTCCCAGGAGGGGGCAGTCAGGGGACAAGGAGCGGGGGGAGGTTGGGGGTTCTGAGGGGGGCAGTCAGGGGGTGGGAAGTGGGAGGGAGTGGATGGGGGCGGGGCAGGGGTGGGGCTAGAGCGGGGCTCCTCCCCACCTGTGTCCTCTTTTTTGATTGTGCAAATATGGTAACCCTAGGTTTGTGGGAAAATCACAGGACAAGTGTGCGACTCGTTGCCTGGCAGGTTCTGTGCTCGGGGAGGCAGCTCCTCCTTATCCCAGCGTCCAACCCATTGCGCCCAATCCTCAGTGCAGATCAGAGAAGACACTCGAGCCCTTCATCTGAGCCTCGATCTCTTCTCTCGGAAGCACCAGGTCCTTCGCGAGGTCCCTCTGCTCCTCCTCCGAGCTGACCGGCTGGTACCCAAAGACCTCCATGGCCGGCTTGCAGATCTCCTGCACTTCCTGCACCTGGTGGAAGCTAAGCTGGTGCCTCCAGGCCTGCGAGACCTTGCTGGCATCCCTCCGCACTTGGAGGACCTCGGGGTCCTGAGGCCCAGACCAGTGGGTGATGTTGTGCACCCAGGCCTCGAGCCGGGGGGAGGAGGCCAAGCCGGTATAGTGGTACCACTCGGCCACCTGACCCACTGGATCCCGGACCAGGTCTTCATAGCGTGTCAGGAGGTAGCGTCCACGCAGGGCAGGAGGTGGGTGGCGCAAGGCGGCCAGGTACATACCGGCTTGGCTGTGGCAGACTTTGCGCATGACCAGCCGGGCGTTGGGCGTGGCATTGTGGGCCCGGCTGATGAGCAGGTCGTCCGGGTAGAGCGAGATGAGCTGGCGGGAGGCGTAGATGGCCCGGGGGGTCCCGCACCAGGTGGATGATGCGGAGGTCGAGGGCCGGGTCGGCCAAGAGCGGGTAAAGCGCCTCCAGCTGGAAGAACCTGACGACCTTCAGCGCCACATGGCTGTAGGTGATGCAGGCCTCTGCCGCCTTCTCTAAGGGGCTGGCGTCGCAGTGGGCCTGGCACTCCACCGGCCTCATGATGTCCCCGCGCCGGAAGGCCTCGCAGGCAGGCGGGGAGCAGAGGGCCCGACTCATGGGCCACATGAAGATCTGGGACGCCCAGTGTGCATCAGCCCCAAAGTCCTGCAGGGCGGCCATCTCACACCGGAAGAGGGCATGGAGCAGGTTCCGGGCGGGCCCCTGCAACAGCTCCGGGCTGCCTCCGGGCAGGTGGTACCAGACATGCTTGGCTGGCTCCATCAGGTAGAAGACGTCGGGGTGCTGGCTGAAGAGTTGGCCGGCGAAGGTGGAGCCCGAGCGCCAGCTGGAGAGGAGGAGTATGTGGGTCCTGCCAGGAGGAGGTGGCACGGCGCCGTGCCAGCAGCCCAGCCAGAGGAGCAGGAGCATGGACGAGAGCAGGAGCAGCAGGCGCTGGGTGGTGACTCTGGTGAACATCCTGCCCTGGTGGCGGAACCTACCGCAGACAGAACGAGGCTTAGTAGGGGCACATCCCCTCATCCCTCTCCTCCCCCAGAAGCCTCTTGGGCAGAGCCCTGTGTTGTCATGTAATGGACACCACCTTGGCCGATGCACAGGGGATTGACTGGGGAACCTCCATACATAAGAACGGCCATACAGAGTCAAACCAAAGGTCCATCTAGCCCGGTGTCCTGTCTTCTGACAGTGGCCAGTGCCAGGTGCCCCAGAGGGAATGAACAGCACGGGCGCCCATCAAGTGATCCATCCCCTGCCGCCCAATAGGTCCAATAGGGGCAGGGAGGGGGCAGAGTTGGGGCGGGGACTTTGGGGAAGGGGTTGGAATGGGGGTGGGGCGGGGCCGGGGGCGGCAGGGCGCGAGCACCCACTGGCACCGGGGAAAGTTGGTGCCTATGACTTCAGCCCCACTGCCAGAGATGGTTGCGTCGACTCCTGCCCCTGTGGTCGAGTCCGGACCCTTCTCGCTCGCCCAGGCCGAGCCGACAGCTACACCTCCTGTCAACCCTGGAGGTGTTTGAGGCCGCAGGGGGTCTGCTCCAGCTCACGGCACCATTCCCCACACCTAGCCGGGAGAGGTCGCCGGCACCGGTCGCTTCCCCGGCACCGTCAAGGGGAAAGCCCGCAATGATGGCCTCGCGGTCTCCATCCCCAGTGCACCGCTCCCCTGAGCCAGAACAGGGTCAGTAGCCTCATTGGTCTCCAAGCCCTCGGTGTGGACCCTCGGCACCTCGCAGTACCACTCCTCCCTCGTCCTCCTTTTTGGAGACCTTGGAGTCAGACTCCTATCGATCTCATTGGAGCAGAAATAGACGGTCCAGATCATCACAAGACCGGCACCGTGGCCCGCGCAGTGGCAGCCCCCGGCATAATGGCTTTTGGACTCCCTGGGCCTTCACCAAGGCCAAGGGCGGAGCCACGGGTCGCATTCCAGGGTGGCAGCAGTAGCCTCGGCCACTTTCGTACCGCTTCCGGCATTGTCGGCATTGGCAGGATTGGGGGTAGCTCCATTGCTCTCTGATGCCACCATCGCAACCCCTGTGGCACCGGCGGCAGCTACGCCAGTCCCAGAGGTAACAGCGCTGATGTCCTCGGCACCGACAGTCTCGGCACCGACAGCTCCAACACCATCGGTTCCGGCTTCAACAACTTCGCCAGCAGCGGCCTCTGCAACGACGTATACAGCTCCGGCACCGAGGGCCATGGCACCCTCCACGTCAGCTCCAGCCCCGGCTACCCAAGCGCTGCGGGACCCCTTGGGCACGGAGGGAAGAGAGCAGCCACCCCTTGCGGGGGTCTCTTCCTCCTCCTCTCCAGATGAAGCGCTGGCAGGCACTTTGGTAGCCCTGGCCCTGGAGGACAACAGGGTCCTACAGCAATTGCTGAGGAGGGTTTCCCAGGGCCTGGGCATTCAGGCGGAGGAGGTAGTGGAGGACGCAGATCCAATGGTGGACATCCTTGCCCGCTCCTGACCGGCATGTATTGCCCTACCCCTCATAAAGACCATTGCCGACACCACAAAAACCTTATGGCAGACCCCGGCTTCGTTGCCCCCTACGTCTAAACGCAATGAAAGATGCTATTTTGTGCCATCCAGGGGCTATGAGCACTTGTATACCCATCCTCCACCAGATTCCTTGGTCATGGATGCTGCTAACCAACGCGAGCGCCAGAGCTACCAAGGCCCCTTCCCCAAAGCAGAGCTGGTGCCGTAGGACTCCTGTGCCGATTCCTGGCCCTGGTGGAGGAGGGCAAGCTCATTTCCCGAGCTTCTTTGCAGGCTGCTCTGGATGGGGCTGATGCGTCCACTCGGATGATGTCTACGGGGATTGCCATGAGAAGGAGCTCCTGGCTCCAGGTATCAGGTCTGCCCTACGAGGTCCAGCAGACCGTTCAGCATCTCCCCTTTGAGGGTGTGGGACTCGATTTTCTGAAAAGACGGATAAAAGGCGACATAGCTTAACAGTCTTGTGAGCCACCCTCAGATCGCTGGGCCTCCACACCCCCGCCACACAGCAGAGGCATTTTAGGCCGCAACCTCCTCCGTGGTTCTACCAACCACAGAACCGGCAGGACGGCTCACGGAGGAGAAACAGGAGCGGCAGGAAGAGGCCGCACCCATCCTCAGGCCAGGGCTGTGGACCGTCCAAACTTTCATCCGGACAGAAGCAGGCCTTTTGAAGGGGCGAACAAGGACAGTGCACCAGCACTTGGACTGGATCCAACCTGCCTTACCTTCTCGTCCTGACTATCCCCTTTCTACCCTGCATGGGCCCGTATCATGTCAGACCGCTGGGTGCTCTGCATGGTAGAGAGGGGATACTCCTTCCAATTCTCTGCCCTCCTGCCCTTCCACCCCACTTCCCCATCCCTCTTCACGAACCCTTCTCACGAGCAGCTCCCGCACTCGCTCCTATTGCTTGGGGCAGTGGAAGAGGTACCTCAGGAGCTGAAGGGCAAGGGCTTCTATTCACGGTATTTCCTAATAACGAAAGCCAAAGGCAGGCTCAGGCAAAAGTACTAGCAGTTTTGCTCCTTCCTGAATCACAGCTCAAGCTCCATCGCAGATGCGTTCCTCCTCCCATGGGGAGGCCGTCTTCTCTACGCATTCCCACCCATCCCTCTCGTTCACAAGGTGCTTCTCAAGATACGGAGGGAACAAGCTTTGGTGATATTGATAGCTCCAGTCTGACCCCGCCAACACTGATACATCTCTCTCCTGGAAATGTCCATGGAAGCCCCAGTTACCTTGCCGCTCCTCCTGGACTTAATAACTCAGGATCACAGCTGTCTCCAGCAGCCAAACCTCGAGTCGTTGCACCTTACGGCGTGGAAACTCCATGGCTGAACCCCACAGAGCTCTCCTGCTCGGACCCGGTTAGACAAGTCCTTCTTGGCGGTAGGAAACCCTCTACCAGGACTACTTACCTGGCCAAGTGGAAGAGATTCTCAATCTGGTTGGTGCAGCATCACTCATCTCTGATGCTCGCCTCTGTACCACTCATACTGGACTACCTTCTCCATCTCAAGCAGCAGGGACTGTCCATGTCGTCAATAAGGGTTCACTTGGCCTCCATCTCTGCCTTCCATCCAGGTGCAGAGGGCCGGTCGGTGTTTGCCACCCCTAATGGTCAGTCGTTTCCTGAAAGGTCTCGACAGGCTATATCCGCACGTCCGGCAACTGGCCCCGACCTGGGACCTCAGTCTGGTACTTTCCAACTTGATGGGTCCGTCCTTTGAACCACTGGCGACGTGTTTCCTGCTCTACCTGTCATACAAGATGGCGTTTCTGGTAGCGATAACCTCAGCCAGGAGGGTGTCTGAGCTCAAAGCCCTGACATCAAAGCCCCCGTACACAGTGTTCTATAAGGACAAGGTTCAGCTCGGGCCTCATCCAGTGTTCCTCCCAAAGGTTGTCTCCCAATTTCACATCAACTAGGACATCTTCCTCCCAGTATTCTATCCTAAGCCGCACTTGAGTGGCAGGGAGCAGAGGCTTCACTCATTGGACGTCCGCAGAGCATTAGCCTTCTACATTGAGAGAATTAAAGCATTCTGAAAGTCCATTCAACTGTTTGTGGCCGTGGCAGACAGGATGAAGGGACTTCCAGTCTCCTCCCAATGAATTTCCTCGTGGATCACGTCTTGCATCCGTGAATGCTATAACCTGGCAGAGGTGCTTGCCTCTCCGCTCACAGCTCATTCCACTAGGGCTCAAACTTCTTCAGCAGCATTCCTGGCGCAAGTCCCGACCCAGGAAATCTGCAGAGCGGCGACATGGTCCTCCATATATACTTTCACCGCGCACTACGCGATTATCCAGGAGGCCAGAGATGATGCTGCCTTTGCTAGAGCAGTGCTCCAGTCATAGACTCATAGATTATTAGGGTTGGAAGGGACCTCAGGAGATCATCTAGTCCAACCCCCTGCTCAAAGCAGGATCAATCCCCAACTAAATCCCCAAATGGCCCCCTCAAGGATTGAACTCACAACCCTGGGTTTTGCAGGCCAACGCTCAAACCACTGAGCTATCCCTCCCCCCTCAGTGGACATCCGATCCCGCTTCTGTAACAGGCTTGTGAGTCACCTGATTGGAATGGACATGATCACTTGAAGAAGAAAAAACGGTTACTCACCTTCTCGTAACTGTTGTTCTTCGAGATGTGTTGGTCATGTCCATTCCAATACCCACCCACCTATCCCTCTGTCGGAGTAGCCGGCAAGAAGGAACTGAGGGGGTGGTGGTTCGGTAGGGCCCTATATTGAGCCCCATGATGGTGCCACTCCAGGAGGCGCCCTCACCGACCCAACAGATGCTGCTAGGGGGGAAATCTTCTGGCTACCGTGCACGCGCGCACATGCACCTGATTGGAATGGACACGAACAACACATCTTGAAGAACAGTAGTTATGAGAAGGTGAGTAACCGTTTTTTCCTTTTGTTTGTTTTAAACCTGCTGCCTATTAATTTCATTGGGTGACCCCTAGTTCTTGTGTTATGAGAAGGAGTAAATAACACTTCCTTATTTACTTTCTCCAAACCAGTCATGATTTTATAGACCTATATCACATCCCCCCCCTTAGTCGTCTCATTTCCAAGCTGAAAAGTCCCAGTCTTATTAATCTCTCCTCATAGGGAAACTGTTCCCAGGAGCGCTGCCAGCTTTTCTGCCGCCCTAGGTGGCGGAAGATCCTGTCCTGAAATGCCACCCCCCACAGAGGCGGCGGAAGGTCCCGCTGCCGAAATACCGCCGCAGTCGCCGCCCCCCAAATTGTAGCGCCCTAGGTGACCGCCTAGGTCGCCTAATGGGTTGCGCCGGCCCTGACTGTTCCACACCCCTAATCATCTTTGCTGCCCTTTTCTGAATCTTTTCCAATTCCAATATATCTTTTTGGAGATGGGGCGACCACGTCAGCACACAGTATTCAAGATGTGGGCGTACCATGGATTCACATAGAGGCAGCATGATATTTTCTGTCTTATTACCTATCCCTTTCTTAGTGATTCCCAATATTCTGTTTGCTTTTTTGACTGCCACTGCACATTGAGTGGATGTTTTCAGAGAACTATAAACAATGACTCCAAGATCTCTTTCTTAAGTGGTAACAGAGGGGGTAAACAGACCCCATCATTTTGTATGTATAGGTGGTATTATGTTTTCCAATGTGCATTACTTTGCATTTATCAACCTTAAATTTCATTTGCCATTTTGTTGCCCGGTCATCCAGTTTTGTGAGATCCCTTTGTATCTCTTCGCAGTCGGCCTGGGTCTTAACCATCTTGAGTAGTTTTGGATCATCTGCAAATTTTGCCACGTCACTGTTTACCCCTTTTTCCAGATCATGTATGATCCGTAGCTAAAAGTGTGAGCTGCTACAGCTTGAGCTAAAGACACACGGCATCTGTAACAATTCAGATCCCCTGTGGATTGGCACGGAGGGGGCCCTGTGACAGAAGGACCAGTGGGTTACAGTAACACAGAGCAGAGCAAACTGGATGCTGAGGAGTTGTATGTCCTTCAACTTCTGACTGCTAGAAGCTGGTAGTGGTCGACAGGGGATGGATGACTCGATAAATTGCCCTGCTCTGTTCATTACCTCTGAAGCACCTGGCACCATCTGCTATCGGAAGACAGGATACTTGGCTAGATGAACCATTGGTCAGATCCAGTATGACCGCTCTTATGTTTGCCCTGAATATTCATCACCGTTGTGTCTTCTGTCTACCACTAGGGGCGCTAGGTAGCTTTGGTCTTGGTCCACATGGACTCTCCATTACAGCTGGTTGGGAAATATTCGACTAAACGTTTTCTCGTCAGAAAAGGCTGATTCATCTGAAACAAAACTTTTCAGGGGGGCAGGTGAGTCAACATTTTGGCGGGAAAGTAAAAAAGTTTCGAAATTGTCGAAACCTCCCATTTTGACCTTTGGTTGGGTAAATGAAAAGTTCCATCTTGCTGGTTCGAAACACCTTTTCCCGTAGGGAATTAAAGCGAATGAGAGTGAAAAAGGAGGAGTCAAAATGAAAGCCAAACATTTGGAAAGGATCAAAACAAAACAGGTCAACTGAGGGTGTCATAAGGAGGAGGGAGAAAACTTGTTCACCTTAGCCTCTAAGGATAGAACAAGAAGCAATGGGCTTAAACTGCAGCAAGGGAGGTCTAGGTTGGACATTAGGAAAAAGTTCCTAACTGTCAGGGTAGTTAAACACTGGAATAAATTGCCTAAGGAGGTTGTGGAATCTCCATCTCTGGAGATATTTAAGAGTAGGTTAGATAAATGTCTATCAGGGATGGTCTAGACAGTATTTGGTCCTGCCGTGCGGGCAGGGGACTGGACTCGATGACCTCTCGAGGTCCCTTCCAGTCCTAGAATCTATGAATCTATGCCAATGAAAACATTTGTTTGTTTGTTGGTTTGTTTTGTGCAAATTTTCAAGGGTTCAACTTATTGTCCTGCTTCCAGAAGGGAGAAAGTTTCAAAATCGAAACAAATGTCATGAAATGGAAAAACTCTTTCCTACCCATCTCTGTTCTCCAGTGTTTGCGTGCCCTGCTCAAGGTGGCATTGGTCTGTGTGAGTTATGTGAGTGGAGTAGACACTGAATTCCTACCCAAATGCCCCTCACTTTACAGCGGCTCTCAGCCTTTCCAGGCACTGTCCCCCTTCCAGGAGGCTGATTTGGCTGGCGTACCCCAAGTTTCACCTCACTTAAAAACAACTTGCTCACAAAATCAGAGTTAAAAATACAGAAGTGTCACAGCCACTGTTACTGAAAAAGTGCTGACTTTCTCGTTTTTACCATATAATTATCAAGTAAATCAACTGGAATATAAACATTCCTAGAATATCAGGGTTGGAAGGGACCTCAGGAGGTCATCTAGTCCAACCCCCTGCTCAAAGCAGGACCAATCCCCAGACAGATTTTTACCCCAGATCCCTAAATGGCCCCCTCAAGGATTGAACTCACAACCCTGGGTTTAGCAGGCCAATGCTCAAACCACTGAGCTATCCCTCCCCCATTATACTTACATTTCAGTGTATAGTCTGTAGAGCAGTATAAATGAGTCATTGTCTGTGTAAGGGGTCGGACTCACCCCTGCGGCACCTCCTGCTGGTCGTCTGGGGAATCAGCTCTGTCCAGCCCAGAGCGCCCTCTGCAGGCTGGTGATCCGCCTTGTCCTTTGCACTGGCCCCCGTGTCCCTCCCAGGACCCCGGTGCCCCTTGCTCTGGGTGCTGCCCCCCGGCAGTACCCACACTCACTGGGTCTCCCCTCCCAGGGAAACCCCCACCCACTAACCCCTACCTCGCCTCAGGATAAGGCCACTGCCAGTCACCAACTAGCCCCCGCTCTCTGGGGCCGACTGCAGTATCAGCCACTCATCACAGGCAAGGAGGGTTTGGACCTGCTGCCTTGGCCTACACCTGGGTTGTCCTCTGCAACCCCCAGTACCCCTTGGCCTCCTACTAGGCCGCACCCTGGGGCTATCCAGGCTGGAGCTCCCCAGCTCCTCAGCCTTTCCCCTGCCCTGCTCCATTCAGGTACCCTGTGTCTAGCTCCCTGCAGCCAGGCCCTTCTCTCTCTAAGTGCAGAGAGAGAGTCTGTCTGAGCGCCTGGCTCCCCAGCCTTTATAGGGCCAGCTGGGGCCTGATTGGGGCGTGGCCCAGCTGTGGCTGTTTCCCCAATCAGCCCAGTAGCTGCTTCTCCCTGGAACAGCCATCTCCCAGGGCTGTTCCAAACCCCTCAGGGCAGGAGCGGGTGTCCACCCCGCTACAGTCTGTATGAGATTTTAGTTTGTACTGAGTTTGCTAGGGCTTTTTATGTATATATGGAGATATACCTATCTCATAGAGCTCTAAGAGACCCTGAAAGGTCATTGAGTCCAGCCCCCTACCTTCACTAGCAGGACCAAGTACTGATTTTGCCCTAGATTCTTAAGTGGCCCCCTCAAGGACCGAACTCACAACCCTGGGTTTAGGAGGCCAATGCTCAAACCACTGAACATTCGAACAGAAGCTGCTAAAGTCAGACATTTAAAAATCAGCAGGGCCAGATAACTTGCATCCAAGAGTTTTAAAAGAGCTGGCTGAGGAGCTCACTGGACTGCTAATGTTAATTTTCAATAAGTCTTGGGGCACTGAGGACGTTCCAGAAGACTGAAGACAGCTCATGTTGTGCCAATTTTTAAAAAGGGTAAACAGGCTGACCCAGGTTTGTCAGCTCGACATCAATCCTGGGCAGCATAATGGAGCCGCTGATAAAGGACTTGACTAATAAAGAATTAAAGGACGGTAAGGTAATTAATGCAAAGAACATTGGTTTATGAAAAATAAATCCTGTCAAACACACTGGACATCTTTTTTTCATGTGATTATGAGTTTGGTTGATAAAGATATTAGTGGTGATGTAATATAATTAGATGTCTGCAAGGCGTTTGACTTGGTACCACATGACATTTTGATTAAAAAACTAGAATGATGTCGAATGAACATGGCACATGTTAAAAGGATTAAAAATTGTCTCACTGCTAGGTCTCAAAATGTAATTGGAAATGGGAAATCATCATCGAGTGTGTGAGTGTTTTCAGTGGGCTCCCGCTGGGGTCAGTTCTTGACTTTAGGCTATTTACCATTTTTATCAATGACCTGGAAGAAGAAAACATTATATCATCACCAATAAAGTCTGCAGATGACGCAAAAACTGGGAGAGCGGTAAATAAGGACAAGGACAGGTCAGTGATTTGGATCATTTGGTAAGCTTAGGTGCAAGCAGACAGCCTGTGATTTAATACGGCTAAATGTAAATGTACGCATCGAGGAACAAAGAACGTAGGCCATAGTTACAGGACGGGGGAGGACTCTATCCTGGGAAGCAGTGACTGTGAAAAAGATTTGGAGGTTGTGACAGATAATCAGTTCAACATGAGCTCCCAGTGTGATAAACAGGAATCTCGAGTAGGAGCAGAGATGTTATTTTACCTCTGGATTTGGCATTAGTGCGACCGCTGCTGGAATCCTGTGTCCAGTTCTGGTGTCCACAAGGCAAGAAGGATGTTGGTCAATTGGAGAGGGGTCAGAGAAGAGCCACAAGAGGGATTAAAGGATTGGAAAGCCTGCCTGATAGCGATAGACTCAAAGAGCTCCATCTATGTCCTTTACCAAAGAGAAGGTGAAGGGGTGACTTCATCACAGTCCATAACCGCCTACATGGGGAACAAAGATTTAATCACGGGCTCCTCAATCTGGCAGAGGAAGGTCTAATATGCTCCAATGGCTGGAAGCTGAAGTGAGACAAAATCCAAGTGGAAATAAGGTGTAAATGTATAACGGTGAGCGGAATTAACCACTGGAGCAATTTACCAAAGGTGGCGGCGGATTCTCCATCACTGACCATTTTTATATCAAGATGGGATGTTTTTCTAAAAGATCTGCTCTAGGAATTATTTGGGGGCAGTTCTCTGGGTTGTGTGACACAGGAGGGCGGATGAAATGCTCACAGTGGTATCATCTGGCCTTGGAATCCATGAATTCCCTCTAGGGGGCGTTGTCTCCGATCCAGCCCCAGGGCAGGGGGAATGCTTGGCTCAGTGGGGCATGGAGTGGGAGATGGGGCCTTTCCCCTCTAGCGGGCACCAGCTGTGCTCAAGAAAGACCACAGGGAGGGTGGCCAACCCTCCAGGATTGTCCTGGAGTCTCCGGGAAGTAAAGATCAATCTTGAATTTAAGATAAATGTTGTGTGAAAATCTCCAGGAATACATCCAACCAAAATTGGCAACCCTAACTGCAGGGGTTGGAGTTACTGCTGCCGGTGCTAGGGCCCTGCAAACGTGGACTTTGAACAGATAATGCTCAGGGCTTAGAGGTTTGCCTCCTTACAGCCATCCACAAATAGTGCCACATCAAACTCCCCCAGAGAGCTAAACCAGGGAGTCCTGTCCCGCTTCCTGCCCATGCCTCATTCCCAACCAGCTGTTCAAAAGGGGGAAAACGGGTGAGGAGGGGGCCATGACTTTAACTACAAGTGGCGTGAGTTGGAACGGTTTTCAGCATCCATATGATGTCTCCCAGATTGTGCCGCCCGCAGCGAAGACAGGTCCCAGGGATTACCGGCCCTGGAGCAGAAATGCAGGGGTAAACGGCGATCCACCACCTTAGCCCACCCATCACTGCCGCCAACTCTCAAAGCCCTTGGCAGATGATAATGAACAAGGCCTCCCCACCCTCCCCACCAGAGTGGAGGGCTGCGTTGGCTGAAGGGATAGATGCAGTTGTGGCTAAGTCACAAGACAGGGAGTCAGGACTCCTGGTTCCAGCCTTAGCGCCGAGTGGGGTCTAGGAGGTTAGAGCAGGTGTGGCTGAACCTCTGGATCCTGGGTTCCCTCCTCAGCTCTGAGCGGGATCTTGTGGTTAGAGCAAGGTGGGCTGGGTGTTACAAAACTGGGACACCACTGGCCCAAGGTCACACAGCCAATCTAGGAATAGAACCCAGGTGTCCTGATTCCTGGCTCTAACCTCTAGGCCCCACTCTCCTCCTAGAGGAGAGAATAGAACCCAAGAGCCCTGACTCCCAGCCACCCCGCTTTAGCCCACTAGACCTCACTCCCCTCCCAGAGCTGGGGATAGAACCCAGGAGTCCTGATCCCCCCCACTCTAGCCACCTAGGTTGTAGTCCCTGGGGGGCTCGGAGCAACCCCTGCAGAGGGTAGGGTGACCAGACAGCAAGTGTGAAAAATCGGGACAGGGGGTGGGGGGTAATAGGAGCCTATATAAGAAAAAGACCCAAAAATTGGGACTGTCCCTATAAAATCGGGACATCTGGTCACCCTAGCAGAGGGTCTGACTAGACCATGGGATGAGGTTCTCCCACTGTCCCCTGCTCAGCTCTCCAGGCCATTCACCAGCAGAGAAGCAGCCCTGGTCCCTGCCCCAGGGGAAGAAGGGGATGCATCTTACTTTGTCAGGGTGCTGTCAGCTCCACTCCTCTTTCAGCTCCTTCCAGCCTCTTCTCCGGAGTGACAGTGACTCTGCACCTTCGTGTGTAAACAGTGGGTGGATCCAGGGTGGCCAGAGGAGGCTGGTGGAGCAGGAGCAGCCAATCTGCCCCAGGCATTGATACTGCGATGAACCGATCCCAGCAGAATCCCAATGGATAGACAGTGTTAGCTAGGGATGGGATGGGAGGGGAGTTGACTTGAGTGGGTTAGAGAAGGGAGCGCTGGGAGTCAGGACTCCTGGGGTCTATCCCCAGCTCTGGGAGGGGAGAGGGTTAGAGGCAGGGGGCTAGCAGCCAGGACTCCTGGGTTCTAACCCTAGCCCTGGGAGGGAAGTGGGGTCTAGTGGGTTAGAGCAGGAGGGGGTGGGAGCCCAGAATCCTGAGTCTCTTCTTAGCTCTGGGAGGGGACTGGAGTCTAGTGGGTCAGAGCAGTAGAGGTTGGGAGTCTAGGACCGTGGGTTCAGCTCTGGTGCTGGGCCAAACATACTCTTCCAATTTTTTAAAGCACGTGTGTATGCAAGGCCCACTTGGCCCTGGAATTTATTTCACTCGCATTAATATGGTGTCAAGAATTGGGGTAGCCGTGTTAGTCTGTATCCACAAAAACAACAAGGAGTCTGGTGGCACCTTAAAGACTAACAGATTTATTTGGGCATAAGCTTCATGGGTAAAAAACCCACTTCTTCAGCTGCATGGAGTGAAAATGACAGATGCAGGCATTATATAATGACACATGGAGAGCAGGGAGTTACCTCAGAAGCGGAGAACCAGTGTTGACAGGGCCAATTTGATCAGGGTGGATGTGGTCCACTCCCAATAACAGATGAGGAGGTGTCAATTCCAGGAGAGGAAAAGCTGCTTCTGTAATGAGCCAGCCACTCCCAGTCCCTATTCAAGCCCAGATTAATGGTGTTAAATTTGCAAATGAATTTTAGTTCTGCTGTTTCTCTTTGAAGTCTGTTTCTGAAGTTTTTTTGTTCAAGTATGGCTACTTTTAAATCTGTTACAGAATGTCCAGGGAGATTGAAGTGTTCTCCTACTGGCTTTTGTACGTTACCATTCCTGATGTCCGATTTGTGTCCATTTATTCTTTTGCGGAGGGACTGTCCGGTTTGGCCAATGTACCTGGCAGAGGGGCATTGCTGGCACATGATGGCATATATCACATTAGTAGACGTGCAGATGAATGAGCCCTTGATGGTGCGGCTGATGTGGTTGGGTCCTCTGATGGTGTCACTAGAGTAGATATGGGGACAGAGTAGGCAATGAGGTTTGCTACAGGGATTGGTTCCTGGGTTGGTGTTTCTGTGGTGTGGTGTGTAGTTGCTGATGAGTATTTGCTTCAGGTTGGGGGCTGTCTGTAAGCGAGGACAGGCCTGTCTCCCAAGGTCTGTGAGAATGAGGGATCGTTTTCCAGGATAGGTTGTAGATCGTGGATAATGTGCTGGAGAGGTTTTAGTTGGAGGCTGTACGTGATGGCCAGTGGTGTTCAAAGAGAAACAGCAGAACTAAAATTCATTTGCAAATTTAACACCATTAATTTGGGCTTGAATAGGGACTGGGAGTGGATGACTCATTACAAAAGCAGCTTTGCCTCTCCTGGAATTAACACCTCCTCATCTATTACTGGGAGTGGACCACATCCACCCTGATCAAATTGGCCCTGTCACTGGTTCTCCACTTGTGAGGTAACTCCCTTCTCTTTATGTGTCATTATATAATGCCTGCATCTGTCATTTTCACTCCATGCAGCTGAAGAAGTGGGTTTTTTACCCATGAAAGCTTATGCCCAAATAAATGTTAGTCTTTAAGGTGCCACCGGACTCCTTGTTGTTTTTATTAATATGGTGGACCACCGATAAGCGTTTGAGAGCTGTAAACCCCCTGCAACGAGGGAGAGGAGCATGTTGGGTGACGCATGAGCAAGTGTCTTGGATGAGATGGAGCGAGGGGTCATTTCAGCCAGAGGATCAGGGAACATTCCCTAATGGGGAGGGGTCTGTGAGCCAGGGGAGTTGTCTCCTGGCAGGAGTGGCTGGTGATGGACCATCTCTTGGGACACTTAAATCAAGGGCTGGGCTCCTGGGTTCTGTTCACAACTCAGTCCTACCTTTCACCCAAAGTCTCCCCTTTCCCTTACAATCTCTCTCTCTGGTGCAGAACTTCAGTGGATGTAAACTGGAACTGTATTGTGGGAGTACCTAGAGACTCCACAGGAGATCAGGGCCCCGTTGGGCCGGGCGCTGCACAGACACACAGGGAGAGACAGGCCCTGCCCCAGCTGAGATAGACTCATAGACTTTAAGGTCAGAAGGGACCATTATGATCATCTAGTCTGACCTCCCGCATGATGCAGGCCACAAAAGCTGACCCACCCACTCCTGGAATAATTCTCTCCCTTGACTCAGCTGTTGAAGTCCCCAAATCGTGATTTAAAGACTTCAAGTCGCAGAGAATCCTCCAGCAAGCGACCCCTGCCCCATGCTGCGGAGGAAGGCGAAAAACCTCCAGGGCCTCTGCCAATCTACCATGGAGGAAAATTCCTTCCCGACCCCAAATATGGCGATCAGCTGAACCCCGAGCATGCGGGCAAGATTCTCCAGCCAGACCCTCCGGAAAATGTTCTCTGTAGTAACTTTTAATATCCCATCATTGACCATTGTTACTAATTACCAGCGATGGCACATTATTGACCTATTGACTAAAATCACGTTATCCCATCAAACCATCCCCTCCATAAACTTATCAAGCTTAATCTTAAAGCCAGAGAGGTCTTTCGCCCCCACTATTTCCCTCCGAAGGCTGTTCCAGAACTTCACCCCTCTGATGGTTAGAAACCTTCGTCTAATTTCAAGCCTAAACTTCCCGACGGCCAGTTTATATCCATTTGTTCTCGTGTCCACATTAGTACTGAGCTGAAATAATTCCTCTCCCTCCCTGGTATTTATCCCTCTGATATACTTAAAGAGAGCAATCATATCCCCCCTCAGCCTTCTTTTGGTTAAGGTAAACAAACCGAGCTCCTCGAGTCTCTTTTCATACGACAGGTTTTCCATTCCTCGGATCATCCTAGTGGCCCTTCTCTGTACCCGTTCCAGTTTGAGTTCATCCTTTTTAAACATGGGAGACCAGAACTGCACGCAGTACTCCAAATGAGGTCTTACCAGTGCCTTGTACAACGGAACCAGCACCTCCTTATCCCTACTAGAAATACCTCGCCTAATGCATCCCAAGACCGCATTCGCTTTTTTCACGGCCACGTCACATTGCCGACTCATAGTCATCCTGCGATCAACCAGGACTCCGAGGTCCTTCTCCTCTTCCGTTACTTCCAACTGATGCGTCCCCAGCTTATAACTAAAATTCTTGTTAGTCATCCCTAAATGCATAACCTTACACTTCTCACTATTAAATTTCATCCTATTACTATTACTCCAGTTTACAAGGTCATCCAAATCTCCCTGCAGGATATCTCGATCCTTTTCCGAATTGGCAATACCTCCCAACTTTGTGTCATCCGCAAACTTTATCAGCCCACTCTTACATTTGGTTCCGAGGTCAGTGACAAATAGATTAAATAAAATCGGACCCAAAACCGAACCTTGAGGAACTCCACTGGTAACCCCCCTCCAACCTGACAGTTCACCTTTCAGTACGACCCGCTGCAGTCTCCCCTTTAACCAGTTCTTTATCCACCTCTGGATTTTCATATCGATCCCCATCTTTTCCAATTTAAGATCATGGCCCCATTCCCTTTTCTTGAAGAGTGGTATCATTCGATGTTTTTCTGTCACTCCTCCAGCTGCTCCCTAGCTCGCTGTGACTTTGCAGAAACACTTGCCAGATATCCAGTGCATTTATGAACCGACTGCCGTCCAGTGTGCTGATGAGGGCTTCGTTATTACAACTCTTTCTTTCTTTCTTTCTTTCTTTCTTTCTTTCTTTCTTTCTTTCTTTCTTTTTCTTGCTAAAAACAAGAACAGTTTCAAAGAACAGCTGAGTTGTGCAGCCATGTGAGAACCATCACTGACTTTGTCTTTCTAGCCATGGTCTGTCTCTCTTTAGATTTCTCTTCTCCCCTTCTCCTCCCTTCCAAATTTTATATGTGTGGATGGGATAATTTATTTGTATTAATGCAAAAAAAAAAAAGAGTTTAAAATGTAGACTTGCCAAGAGAAGGGACTGAATGAGGATGTGATGAATGCCAGATACATACAGTGCTTGGTATCACACTGACGGGTGCGATAGATAGATAGATAGAGAGAGAGAGAGAGAGAGAGAGAGAGAGAGAGAGGGTGTGGTGGATACATAGATAGATAGAGATGGGGTGTGGTGGATACATATATAGATAGATAGATAGATAGATAGATAGATAGATAGAGATGGGTGTATGGGGAGGATAGATAGATAGATAGATGGGGGTGTGGTGGATAGATAGATAGATAGATAGATAGAGAGGGGGTGTGGTGGATAGATAGATAGATACGGAAGCATGTTGTGAGGTCAAAAACACCCACAAGCAACAGTCAAAAGGCCAAGCAATGTTACTGGCTTATTGAGGAAACGCACACAAACACAAGGATTACCCCAGGAACTGTGTGCAATAGAAATCTCTCAGAGATAGCACTACACACTGGAAACTGTTTGACCCAGGTCACAGCAAAAGAGCTTTCCAGCAAGTGGGAAGAGGAAATAAAAGGGGGACAATGACATCATGATGGTACCTCACTCTCCCTACAATGAAACACCTGAGGAACAAAGGCTGAACTGTGGGAAGTGATGGTCCCAGGCTAAAGGGGTTTCTAGCCTGTGTATGAAAACCTGGGAAACAAAGCAAAGGCAGCTTGTGCCTTAAGAATCTGCCAGTCCGTTTATCACTCAGGGTGAGAATTTACTAATTCATATGCTACCTATCTAGCGTGTTAAGCTCAGTTTGTGGTTTTGTTTATTTACTAGGTAATCCGCTTTGATCTGTTTGCTATCACTTATAGTCACTTAAAATCTATCCTTTTGTAGTTAATAACCTTATTTTATGGTTTAATCCAAAGCATATGGTAAATCAGGTTTTCAGTAACCTCTCACTCTATTAGACCTGTTTGTCTAGATGGGAGCCAAGGGCTGAAATTTCTTAAGGGGACTGATCTGGCTTCTTGTTAGCCAATGTGGTACTACGGAAGCTCTTTAGTTACTGGCTAATTATAGAATAAACCAGCATTTTTTGGCGAGTGTCTGCCCTATTTCTTGCAGGCTGCCCTGATTGTGGCATCCTCAGTGCGGCCCATCCAGGTCTCCGGTCACAGTTATCAAGGTCAAATGTCTACTGTATAGACAGGTATGGCACTTTCGAATCCTGCAGATAACGCCAAGAGCGCCTCGCTCTATTTGTGCATCGTTCTTCTCAGGAGCGGTGAGCGTTTGTCAAGCCAAGGCAATTGGTTTCTCCCTGCCACCAGGAAAACAGGAGGGAAAGAACTGCACCCACCCTCTACGGTGAAGCGTCGCAAGCCAGTTGCAGCGGTAACGAGGTGTCAAAGCGTGTAAGAGCTTCAGACGAGATCTTTCCTTCCTTCGATGCACACTCAGTCTTTAGTCCATTTCCATTTTTGGTTGGGTTTTTTTTTGCTTGTAACGGTTCATGTAAAGGTGCCGATACGGTCGCCAAATTAGGCAGAAACTTACCATAGTCATTGACCAGTCTTAAGAACATAAGAACCGCCATACTGGGTCAGACCAAAGGTCCACATAGCCCAGTATCCTGTCTCCTGACAGTGGCCACTGCCAGGTGCCCCAGAAGGAATGAACAGAACAGGCAATCATCAAGTGATCCCTCCCCTGTCGCCCATTCCCAGCTTCTGGCAAACAGAGACTAGGGACACCATCCCCGCCCATCCTGCCTAATAGCCATTGATGGACTTATCCTCCATGAATTTATCTAGTTCTTTTTTGAACCCTGTTATAGTTTTGGCCTTCACAAGAATGAACATAACTGTGACAGGTTCTCTGTCGGTGACTCTTGAAGAAGCCACTTTCTCTGGTGAGTTCCATAAGCCCGTGGCATCAATTACATGACCAAAGTATTCAAATGAAGGTATGAAAAACACACATTTGTCTCAACATATTCTCAGGATGTGCTCTTCCAAATGTTGCAAGGCAGCATTCGAATTTCAGAGATGATCTTCGTAATCCTGTCCTGTAACAAGGATGTCATCCAAATATCATTGAAATCCGTTCAGTCCCTTCAGGGTCTCATCCATGACTTTCTAGAGCAGGGCAGGTGCCAATGTGATACTGAAAGACAAACCTGTTAGAGCAAAATAGGTCTTTTGGCATGTTGATTGTGAGATATTTGCGAGATGTTGGATCAATCTCCATTTGTCGGTGTGCACTGAGCCAGTCCAGTTTACTGGAACACTGTCCTTCACTAAGAGTAGCAAACAAACCTTCAGGATGAGGTAGCGGATACTGGTCTGGACATAAAACTGGATTCAGTGTCACTTTGAAATCTCCACAGATTCGATGGAGCCCTCCTTCTTGATCACTGGTACAACAGGTGTAGCCAGTGACAAGACTCAACTGTTCATCAAAAGGTCTACATCAGCCTTCACCAGAGGCTTTAGCGTCAACGGCACAGCTCTGGGCTGGTAATATTTTGGCTGGCTGTCAGATGTAATAGTGAGCTTCACTGACATATTGCTTATCCGTCCAAGTTCTTTTTCGAAAACTTTGGGGCGTTTGGCCAGTATTTCTTGAAGGTTTCTAGGTGTTTTTGTGATCACCTTGATCTTGGTCCAATTCACCTTGAGCTTCTCAAGCCAAGTTCTGCCACGTAATGATGGATACTTTCCTTCGGTCACATGCAAAGGTAAAGCAACTGATTGTCCATCTAGTTGAACTTT